>NC_090847.1:20584166-20925000 GCF_024217435.2 Syngnathus scovelli
TCTGATTGCTGCAAGCTGCTCATCTCTGTTCCGTGAAAAGGTCGCTTTGCGTTTGCTATTTGGAAGAAAAAAATAGCTTTGGCTGCCATATGGCCAGTGCAGGAATATCACAATGTTGAAGAAAGTCACATTTGTGATTATCAAATAAATTAGTAGTCTACAACAACAGTGATATAAATCAGATTGGATAACCTTTAGAAAAGAAGGAAAAAAAAACAAAACATTTTTTTCTCAAAAATGTCTGCAATATTAATATGGATTGTGAACATCATAGTCACAAAAGACACGCTGTTGATGCATTCTAGGCTTCAGGGCAGCCAACTATTCAAACAGAATTTCTTAATAAAATCATCAACACCAGCCTGCTTTCCCTCTCTTCCCCTCAGGGTTAAGTGAGGATCGTTTGCCATATGAAAGCGAAGGAAAAACATTTGTTAATGAATTATTGGTTAACGACTTGAAATAACTAGAGCGTGTCGCTCAAAGTTGAATCACAACCAACACAACTAATGACAAACTACTTGGACCGTTTTAGGACTAAAGTCTACAGGGGGAAATTAAAATGAGAGATGACTAGATGATGTCATGATATCAATATTTGATGGTGTTGTATTGATACTTTACTATAATCAAATAGTGATATTAATATTTTACAAAAGATACTGATTCACCGCACTAACAATAACAATCATATCAGATACAGTATATCAGTACTAGAGCTCCATAGATGTGGAATTTTTTTAGGATGAACCATATTCCAATATTTGGCAGAATAAAATTCCAATTCCAGATTAATTGTTCAATCAATAAAAAAATAAAATGAATAAAATAAGTGTCAGTACGCAAACTGCACGTTACGTATCAATACAAGTCGGTTGATATTGCATCTTGAGAGATACTCATACAATACAGTATAAAGCGATACCGATAGTTGACGCTGGTATATCATAGAGGCTTCGAGATAACTATACGCATTGATATCAGTGCTTCACAGATCTAGGCTGATCTGGAGTCAGATCATGTGCAGGAATGATTGAGTTGCTTCCTGATGATGGTAGACAGGACAGCCTGAGGTAACATGGAGACGGATGAAGGCACCACTGAATATTTGGGCTTCGTCACTCATACACACTCACAATGGAACAGTGGGCACACTATTCAATGACTCAAGCAGCAAACAACAACAAGTCCCACTCGTACATGACATGAGTGGTCATTTGTAAAACAAAACCACAAGCAGCCATTGTATGCAGCCACAAAGTGTTGTGTGGCTTCCCGCGGTTGGATGCCCCATTAGCAAGCACATGGATTTTTCAAAACACAAACCAGGAAATGCTTTTCTTCTTCTGTCTTTTATTTTTTTTTTTTAGAAAAATGATTATTTCAAATCAAGACACAAATTGAGATACTTTTTTTAAACACCAAAAATATGGTGATACTATGTTTAAATTTGCAATGTTGATATTTAATGCAGGTGTATCAATACTGTAACCTGAGAGATAACGATACGGTACAAATTGATAGCTAATGACGGCGTATGTTAATTCAGTAATTTGCGATAATTAATTCTTGTCTAGTGATACTGTACCCCGAAAGAGAAAAATACATGACAAGACTAATAAAATCCTAGTGTATTGATACTATTCTCTGAGATATTACAATACAAATCTATATCAAATACTAGTGTATTGATACTGCCTTCTGAAAGCTAATAGACGATACATAATGATAAGGCTACTTTCCCCTTAAAACTAACTAGAATATCAATATGCTTTATCAAACTGGTGTATTGATACAGTACCCCTGAGGATAACAACAATACAATATATCGAATGTTGATGTTATGATAGCAATATATGAAAATATGACAATATTGTCATGCGAGAGATAATGATAAGATACATTGTGACATTGGTATTGAATGTTGGTGAGTCCGTACGCTTCTGTGAGAGTTACTGACATGATCAATACACAGTATGATAATTTGTCAGTATTATATCTTGAGATAACAATTCACTGCAAAATCAATAGCCAAATATGATAGAGCTAATGATAAATGATTGATAACTAATGCCAGTGTACAGATAGGATACATGATGACATCTTTTGGTTACCTCATATATTGAGATATGAGGCTCCAAATACTGTATTAGAAAAGGCTACCATTATAATATTATGTACTTTCGATCACAGCGTGTGTGTGTGTGTGTGTGTGTGTGTGTGTGTGTGTGTGTGTGTGTGTGTGTAGCACTTGCATGGAATGAAGACTTTAAACAGCATATGGTGCAAGGCATTATGAGATTTAGCCAGTTAACAAGGTGACTCACCGAGCTGCTAATCTGCAAAATGTCCTGTAGATTGAGACAAGGAGAGCATCTTTGTACAACCCCAGACCCCCGTTAAACACAAACACGCACACTTTCAGCACGATTAAACACATACACATGGAGTGTGTGTGTTTAATTGCATTAAGTGCAAACTAATAGCATCACAAAAAGAAAACATGTTACAATGGAAGGAGTGAGATGCAAATGTTGGTGAACTGAAAACTCAACTCAATGTTATTTATTTATACGCACAAGAGCTAACCCCTGTGGCAATGTGCCACTAGATCAGCTTTTTGTTTTCCTTGGCCTCCATGACTTAGCATTTGCAACAAGCATTTGTAATGAGACTCTCAAACACAAAATGACACATTTTACAGGGAGATTAGCACATAGCTTTTATTGCTATGTTAGCATTGAGTCATGACGAACAGTCTAATTAACCCCGTGCACTACTCTGAGAGAATTTTCAAAAACTTTTTAAACCAATCAGCAGTTTGTGTTTTAACTCTTTCTACCTGTAGTGCATTGTACGTGTCCCCAATTGGACCGCCTACATTTTGGTGCACTGTGAATAACCAAATGGCGTTTTAACATTGTTCTGAGTTTCAGAGCAGTCTGAGTGAAGCAGTGCACTAAGAGTGTATTTCTAAAAATGCATTATTTTAGCATTATCGGCTACTCAAGCTTGTCACACAAAGCTAACATTTGTTGGGAACTGCCATCAGAAAAGTATGCCACATGGTTCATTGGTCAACCTGTTGGATATTTCTAAATGCACTATTTGATGAAACATTGAATTTGTTAGATTCGATTCATTCAATTCAATTCATGTTAGACATGTTAGATTAGCATCTGTTTGCTGTGTCAGCATTAGTAACTGCTAAGGTGAATCCATTCACCATGTTAGTTTAGCATCATCACGGGTAACTAAACCTGTGAAAATTACAAAAAGGTGCAAAAAAATTCAATTAAGAGAGTTGAGAAAAAAATAAAACATGTATCACTAAACATTCATTTCAGGGCTACTAAAAACAAATAAAAGTAGGCATGTTGACAGTGCAGGTGGTATCTAGTTCTGTTTAAAAAAATAAAAAAAATAAAAATAAATGTTTATTAGTTTAAAGTGTAAACGTTTATTATTAAAAAAAAATGCAATTGCTAATGCTAATCTAACATGGCAGTTAGAGGCCAACAACTGCTGGCACATTAGTGCTGTTTTTATATAAAAGAAAAAAGTTGTGATTTATAGTCAGTAACATAACCTATGGAGGTTAACAAATGAAAAAGTTGATATGCCGAGACATTAGAGCAGGGGTTAATTAGTTTCTGTTTTTTAAAATAACATGGCACTGGTAGGATAGCATGGCAAACAGACAAAGTAAAAGGCAATGCGTAGAAGTAGCTTTACCTTTTTTAAAGCAAACAAGTGGCTAAATACAGACAATAATGAGGAAAAAGCTGATGGACCGATGCATTAGAGAACAGGTTATATCTTTCCGTTTTTTAATTAAATAAACTCAAGCTAAAATGGCAAAGTAGAGGGTCTTGCAGTCATATTTGGCCCAAGTGCCTCAATTTGCGCACACATGCATTTTAAATATTAAATCCGGTTTTATTTATTTAATTGGGAGGGGGGGCGTTAAACAAAAATTTTGACTTGTACATTTGGCAAAGGATCCTTGGTCTCAATCCGTCCCACCCCTCTAACATCAAGTTCACTACTAAAATAATTTTGAAATTAAAAATATTGCATAATGACAAAGTGTCTTGGTGCTTACCTTTCGGGAAGTCGTTGGGCTGGACCGCGCACAGGAAAGTGTGCACCATGTGAACCAGAATGCCGATGGGTCCTGGTTCGTAGTGGGCCACCGTCTCGTACACTCCGGCGGGCACATAGCCGAAGTCCAACTTAGCTGGCGGGGGTGGCAGCCTTCGTGGCTCCGGTTCTTGGAGCTCCCCGGAGCCCAGCAGCATGCAGAGAAGAACTAGAGTTCCGCTCTTAGCCATCGTGAGTCCGCTCGAAGGCAGCGTGGACCTTCCGGGTGGTGGCTCAGGTGGACGGGCTGAGATAAGAAAAGGTGTCCGGGTAGCAAGCACCGGCTACCGGCAATTGGGCATCGTTGTTCCCCCCGATGTGGTCTGCGTCTCCACGCCGGGAGATCCTCTCTCCGCCGTCTCCGCTCAGCTTCAAGTCCCCACTCAAGCACGCACTCGCAATGGGCAGCGCGCGCGCTGCCGGCCTAGCAGCATCCGTGCGTGCGTCGCGGGTGCGCGCGGGGACTGGAGGAAAGGGCACCATCTGTTGAAAAGAAAAGACATTGCACTACATTTTTATTTGTCGAGTACTTAGTTAGAACCGATTCTATCCATCCATCCCATTATCTGTACCGCTTTTTCCCGACTGGAACCTATCCAAGGATATATATATATATATATATCACTTTGTAGGTTCCAGCACATTTGACTGAAAGGACCTTGTCTTCAGGGGGCCCCTGACCTCCAGGGAGCAGAGACAATGATGTCATTGTGGCTCGTTGGCAGGTATTGGATGTCTATAGCTTCGCCTTGGGCTGAGAGTGATGCTCACGAGAAACATGGGAAAGCAGAACTGAAAGTTGGTCATTAGCACAAAAACATACTTTGTGGAATACGCAAATGTTTTAAATCTAAATTGTCTCAAGTCCAGCCTTGGGGTCATTTGTGGACTCAAGAATGTTTTTAATGGTCCACTGTACAGTATATATATATATATATATATATATATATATATATATATATATATATATATATATATATATATATATATATATATATATATATATATATATATATATATATATATATATATATATATGTAACAATACTATAGAACACTACCCGCATCAAACGTTGAAAGATATGTATTTTTGTTGTAACAAAAGTTAAATATTATCACTTTTGTAAAACTTTTTTTTTTTTAATAAATGTTGAACAAAGACCTTTCTTTTTTACTCAGATGATGATGTGCCGATGTGTCAAACTGCCACAGTATAGTGCCGACTACTGTTGAGGAGGACTTTGTTAAATATAAAAATCTTCTAGCATCTGCAGCTTCCACAAGGACCCAATACCTATAAATAAGGCTGGGATCAGACTGATTCTGATACCCGGTCTCGGTACTCGCCCATCTCAACACTTTTGATTTGTCACCAATAAAGTAATGTATATACTATATTTGTTTAAATGTTTGGACGTCCTTGCTTTAAACGATCTCGACGTGACCGTCCTCTCATAAGGAGCTTAGTGGTCATCTAATAAGTGTTAGCGTACAGTGTGACACACAAGTTCGTGGGCCAGACAGGTGAGGTCGTCTGGGGGGTGAATCTCAGCTTACTGGCACTTGTTGAAAATAAATGACACCGCTAAAAAGGAGGTCAAATTTGCAGGGTTTCTGTGTGAAAGAGGCAGGATAATCGCACAATACAAAAACTATACAAAGAAAAACAAAAGATCAAGTGAAAACATGACTAGTGACATTAGGGAAGTATTTTGTGTTTTATTGCCAACGGTATGCCAGGATCATAAAAGAAGCTGCGTTATAATCACATGACAGGTGGCACTTCCGCAAAAATATTTTATTTCATTATTATAATTACAACAAAGGCAGTAAACCATATAAACTTTCTCTTATGTACTCGCCCTCGCCGACATGGCGGGAAGTACCTTAAATAAAATTAAATAAATCAATAAATCACACCTGACATGTCACATCTTATATCTGAATAAAAGAGGATAATTCATATTTCTGCAGGGAACAAACAATAATTTCATTGCAATCAAAGTCAAATCTGAAAACATTCGAGATCATAAGGCTTTCATTGTGAAAAGCCTTCTGACTACGACAAGGATGTAAACATGGCAGTGAAGGCTAAAAAAAAGGCAACAAGCAAGTTTGCTCCATCAGTGCTAACACTATATGGACAAAAGTATTGGGACAGCAGGCAGGACATCTACATGGAGGATCAGAATTGGTCCGGCTATTTTGGTTCACTCTTCTGAAAATCGATTGCTCTTTTGAGATTTCAATCATTATTATCAAAAAGGGTGGGTGAAAAAGGCATTTTTATTTTGCAGAGTCTCTGCGTGAGGAAAAATATTGGGGGGTTTCTGCGTAAGAGAGTCTTTATGAAGTATCTGTGTTGGAAACTGACGTATCACATTACGTGAATATGAAACCAATTTTGCAGGTAATTTTCATGGTAATTTTTCAAGTCTCATGAAGGCTATTACTATTTTGCATGTTTTTTGTTTGTAGGATCTCTGTGTAAAAAAGCCTGCAATTTTGTAAAGTCTTTATGCAAAAGTGGTGGCCACTTTGCAGATGGTAACTGCATGGTCTTTGTATGAATCAGGCTAAAATTTTGTTTTCTTTGTTTGAGAAGTTGTAATTTTGAAAGAACTCCATATGAGAGACAGCACTGAGCAAAATGTCAGCGACTAAGGCTCTGACTTTGCAAGTTGTCCGTATGAACATGATGACAATTTAGCAAGAGGTGTGATTTTTTTTTCAGGCTCTCTCTGATGATCTCTCTAATGTTTGCAATACTGCAAGATCAGTGTGGCAAAAAGGGAGTAATTGTGCAGGGTCTGAGTGAAATAAATTCCGAAGGTTCTCTGTGTAAAAGGGGCGGTTGTATTCAAAGGGGTGAAAGTGGTCCTAATTTTTCTGTATCTGCGAGAATAAGGCTGTGATTTTTCAGGCTCTCTATATTAAAGTTGTGGTAATTTTGCAGGATTGCCGTGTTAAAGAGGTAATCATTATGCAGGGTTTCTGTTTTAAAGAATGACGTATTTAGCGTGATCTCTGTGTGAAAGTGGCTACAGACATGCGAAATGAACTCAACTCCTTTCTCAAACGTTAGCTCATCTTTGAATTTGAATCAAGAAAAAGCAACATAGGATTTACAATTGTAAATCATAAAACCAAAAGAACAAGCGCAACATTGTCTTGGTCTTGAGGAAGTCGTAAACCCCATTTTGTGCAGCATTGTGACAATCAGGACGGGAATCCTTTCTCATAGAGTGAGAGTCCCCCCTACACCTTTTGTGTAGGCTTTAGCTGTGCTCTTCTGTACCTTTAAAGGTTCTTTCAGATCCAGCTTCCCTGCATACTGATTATCAGCTCGCTTAATGTTCGTGTCATGAAACGTCTCAAAGCGACAGGGAATGCGCATCCAGTAACTTACTCGTGTCTTTTCCCTCAGTCTATGCGGTTGCCACAGATTGTGAAGCGGTCAATCTCCAGAAGGTCCTTTTTAGGAGCCTTGGGTCTAACCTCGGGCTCATGCTCCTGCTCCACTTTGGGGGGCAAGGGAGCAGGCTGCAGGGGTTCGAGTACAGGAGGTGGATGGTCAAGAGGAGGGGGAGGTGGCGATGCAGGCGCTGAGGCTGAAAAGTCGCCAGAAGGTGGAGGAAAGTCCCACCTTGGTGCTGGCTGAGTGGTCACTGAAGAAGAGGAGGGTGAGGAGGAAAGACGGACGGAGGGCAGTTTTGAGTTCGACTTTGTGTCATCTGTGGAGAACAAGACGAAAACATAATGTTGGGGTTCCCCTTGATATGGAAAATAGCACAGCACACTAAAACCACTATAGAATTAAAATTTTATGGATCAAGACTATGTATGGCGGTGCGGGAGAGCGCTGGTTAACAGATGACTTAAAAACGACAAAAGACAGACACTTGAATATAATTGTGCGGTGGTGTGGCACTTAAGTAAGCAAGAGGTTGAAAGTGAGGTGAATATGGTAGCTGACGTTGTGGTTTTAAACTCCAGCTGAAAGATGTGGCGTCTTGTCGCTTTTGTGACTCTAGGAAACGCTGACTGGAAAAGACACGCCATCAGGATCTTTCGTCACTTCAAAGCTTCCATTGAGAAGTGTGGGTGGGACCACGCGTGGAGGTGAGAACTGAGGGGATTTGACTGCAAAGAACAATGAGATGGCACCACCTCCAGGAAAACGTGACTGGCGGTGTTTGGCCTGATGACGTGCGTGTCGAAAAGCAACAACGGCCCCAAACTGCACCATTTGTGCAGTCTTACAAGAAGAAAAGCAAGTGTTAGTGGGCGTCCGCCACAGTTTGTTGTCATGGAAGCGATGAAATGACATTTAACGCTTGGTCTCGTGTTGACGTGGGCCACTGTGCTGAAGAGCTGGTCATTTAGTAGACATTTCCGATGAAAGGGGTTGTCATTTTAAAGGATGACCTTGTGGAATAGGTTTTAGTTTCATATGGTCTCTGTGTAAAAGTGGCAGCCATTTTGGGGGACCTGTGTCAGTGTGGTGGTTAATTTTCAGGATGCTTTGAAATGTCTCTGTGTAATTCTTGTTGGCGTTGCCGCGTGAAAGAGCCGGTCATTTGACCAAATCTCTGTATGAAAGTCACGGCAAGTTTATTGGATCTCAGCGAGAAAAGTGGCAGTTTGACACAATCCCTGCACGAAAGAGATTATCATATTCTGGAATTTTTACGTGATTACTGCATGAAAGATGAAGCCAATGATTTCCAGGACTGTATTACCTGAGGGTGTCGTGGTCGTAACGTGGTCGGCCTTCTTGTTGGGAGTCTTGGCTGAGGAGGACGAAGGTGCGGCACGTGGCTTCTCGAATAATTTGCCCTCCATGTTGGCCCTCTTGACGTACACGCATGATTTGCCCAGCAGCACAATGCTGTTCAGAACTTTCAGTGTGACCAGTCTGCGGAGAAAGAAAGGTTTATTTTATAGGAACTCTGTGTGAAAGATGCAAACATTTCACAGGTGTCTCAAGGCAAAGGACATCATTCAACAGGATCATTTGTAAAAAACAATCAACTTGCAGGGTCCGGTGAATGAGGTCGATAGTTTTGCAGAGTATCTGTGTGAAAGTGGCTGTAATTCTACAGGGTCTATTAATATGTTAACATACTAGGCACGTTTTCAGTTCGTGTGTCATGTAACGTTAGCATACTGTACAATTATTCAGCCTGTTGTTGCCTCTATTCTATTTTTATTTTAAATTGCCTTTCAAGATCACATGTCTATTCTTGGTGTTGGATTTTGTCAAATAAATTTCCCCCAAAAATGCGACTTATACTCCAGTGCAACTTATATATGTATTTTCCTTCTTTATTATGCATTTTATGGCTGGTGTACTCCAGAGCGATTGATAATCCAGAAAACACGGTAATTCATTTAATTATCCATGGAAAAAGCAAACACCACACAGGAAAGATTGAACCGGCAACCTCTGCACTGTGAGGTTGACGTGCTAACCACTGCCTCACCCTGCCGCGCCATTTCAAAATCAGGTAACCGAAATATATTGGTTCTCAGTATGAAGCTAAAAGCTATTTTGGAGCTCTTGAACACATGTTCAGTGGTGTGTATTACTCCTACTGGTTCCATTGTGATACATTTGTGGTCCAAGTGTGCCATCATCAGGGCTAAACGGAGCGTTGCTGATGACGGGCAGACAAAATTAGGTCTGCGGAGCTGCTGCTGCAGCTGCATGTGATGAGGTGTTAAATGCGAGCGCATGTCAGTATGGCTGAACTGTTGCCAGGGCACGGCAGTGTGTTCCAGCAAGGGCTATTTTTAAACCACCGAGATGCCAGCCGAGATGACAACATGGTACTGTTCACCCCGAAGGGGAAACTCTTCAATGGCGCCGGCCCGATGGGATACGGCGAATGAGCACAGGGAGAACGCGAGGACAAAATGTTGATGCTTGTTTAACTGTGTAGTCTGTGAGAATATTTGAGTCAGTTTGATGACATACATAAGTGTGCTATGATTAAAAATAGAGGCAGATACAAAATGTGTCAATGGGCATGCAAAAGCTTCTACTGCAAAAAAACAGCTCTCTGAGAAAGAGGCGGTCACTGTGGAAAGAGGCGGTAATTTTTCGGGATCTCTGAGATGGGGTAATTTTGCAGAGTCTGCATGAAAGGCATAGTAATTTTGTTTTTAATCTTAAATGTGAGTAAACCAGGCGGCCTTTTTACAGGGTCTTTGTGTTAAAGTGACTAATTTTGCAGGATCTGTTTGAGAGGCAGTGATTTCACAGGGTCTCGGTGTGAAGGAGGTGGTAATTTTGGGAGATTTCAGTGAAAGAGGTGTTCATTTCCCAGTCGCTGTATGAAAGAAGCTTTAAAGGCTCTCCAAGTACAAGAGGCGCTACTTGTGTGAGAGGTGTGTCAATTTTCAGGATAACAGCGTGAAAGAAGTGGAAATGTCATTGACATGGTAATATTGACACCGTAAGAAAAGTGGAATTTTATAGGACTTCAGTGTGAAACAGGTGTTAATCTTAAAGTGTCTCTGTAAATAACGTGGTACTATGTGAAAGGGACAGTAATTTTGTAGCATGTCTGTGTGGAAGAGATGGTACTCATGCCTGTTCTCTGTGTGAAAGAGGTGCTTCCGTTTGAAGTGAAAGGTCCTTTTGCCGGATATCAATGTGACAGCGGTGGTCATTTTGCAGGTTCTTGGCGTGAAAGACTTGATACTCTTGCATGGAAGCACAGTATTGAAAGAGGTGGTACCGTGTGAAACTGGCAATAATTTTGCAGGATCTTAGTGTAAAACATGCTGTATAAAAGAGGTGGTAATTGTACAGAATGTCTGTGTGAACGTTGCATAATTTTTGGTGTAATTTTGCAGGACCTGTGTAAGATTTTATAATTTTACAGGGTTACTATGATACAAACTTTGATTGAAAGATGTATTTTTATCTTAACCAAAAACAAAAAAAATCATTTTAGAATCGTTTTAAGCTTTCCAAGCATCTTATAGCTGTGCTAAATTGCACACTTGCAATAAGAGCAGGTTTAGTAATAGTGTGCTCCGAGAATACTAGGCGCTCAAAACAAGTGCATCAACTTCAGACCATTATTTATTGCTTCAGAGAGACAACACACATGAAAGATAATTGAATCTTACCCGAGATAAAAGAGGAGCACACACGTGTATGACAGGGCTCCTTGCACCTTTACTGAACTCATGACCACCCGGATAAGCTGTCCAAACACAGAATACAAGGTGTTGACATAGAGTATTTGCAGGTCAACAGCATTTTGAAGGTGCGGCGTCTTACTAGCACGGCCAAAGGCAGCGGGATAAAGCCCATCCTGCGGGCCACCGAGTCACTGTAGTCCGTGTAAGCCTAACATAGAAAATACTTGATGTCAACAGATTGGGGGCGTGATCGGAAGAAGTCGTTTCTTACGTTCTTCTGTCGACTGCTGACGAGATCAAAAGCTAAGCTGGCTCTGTATTCACTGTAAACCTGTCAGACAACAGAAGAAGACGCCAGAGGAGGGAGACTTATTAGAAAATAAAAAAATAATAAAAATACAGTCCTTACATCTGCCGTGATGTCATTGAACTTGGTGATGAAAGCGTGTTTGATGGCGTCAACCGCCACTTCGGAAGTGAGGACCATGAAGACGTCGGGGAACAACACCCACAGGTGCTCTGCAGCAAAAGAAACAAGCGCAATCACTTCATCGGATTGATTAGAAAGTGAATTGCTTGTAAACGATACATATGTGACATGTTTCTCTTTTTTTCGTATTGCCTTTTTTGTGTGATTTGGTTTTCAATCACATTTTCGTCATTTACATTTTCATCCCAGTTTTCAGATATCGTATTGTTTTTTTGTAAAAAAAAACCATGATTTAGCCATTCATGTCCCAGAATCAATGCACATTTAGCTATTTCATCATCTTCCTTGCGCTATGACGACTAGGCACCAAGACAATAACTCTCCCGGTGTGATCGGCAAATCGGGTCAGAAATCAAACCTCCAAAATAAAAGTATTCAGTATAACAACAGTTTCACCACACAAAGGCAGTAATTTTAAGAAATCCTAGCGTGAAAGAGATTGCAAAATTAATTTTACGGGCTCTCCATGTGATAAAAGTGGCAATTTTGCTAGATTTTTTTTTGTTTAATGTTCATCCACGATTTAAATATGAGAAACACCCCAGTATGATGCAGTGCATCACAAAGTAGTTTTAGTATAAACTTAAATTCACATGCATGCATCTACTATAACACTTTAAACCTTACTTCACAAGTGTAATGTCTCTACTAATGCAAAACCTTTCCTAGTAGAAGACATTGTTAATAAGTCTTGAAGGGATGTTCACACCGCACTACAAAGAAAGTCCAGTAGTAATGTAGTTTAATAATAAGCTTCATGCCCATTTTCACGACGAAACATCTGACTAACAACACGAAATGTGCTTTGAGGCTCATTCTGAGAAAATCTTGTTACTAGCTCATCACAAGCAAGTATTCGGGAAAGCAACAGTGACTGATGGAAAAGGGGCTGAAACGAGCGCAGCGGTGTCACAGTTTGCTTGACAGGCTGCGTCTGTCAGTCAGCGCCCACGCGTTTGCCTTCAGGGGCGTCTCGGAGAGATGACGCTTGTCATGGAGTTGTCAATCGGGCTGTCACGGTGTGCCCGCTCAAGAGGACTCCCCCTGGAGAGTAAAACTGCTCACGGCGCAGCAAGATTGTCCCAACTGTCCAGCCATTCGCTGACTGCGTATGACTTCTCTGTAATATTTCATGCATGTGCGTGCTTGTGTCTAAGTACTAGAATGAGGTCAAGGTTGAAAAAAAATAAGGTGCAAATTTGGAATGGATCTTGCGCAAAGATTCTTCAACATGGTTAGAAGGGCTGAGGATCAAGCCCACAATATTCGGGTTGGGAGATGACCATGCTACCAAGTGAGCATCCACTTCCCCTTTTAAAATTACAATGAGGTATACTTGGATAAGCCCCACCCTAAATACAGTTATCAAGATAATTACCCAGATTCCAAGAGAACTGCTCCATATTCCTCAGACACACGATGAGCATGAGAACATAGCTGGTGAAGCGCTCTTTGATATCTGGCAGAGAAAACAAATGACAAGTGAAAACACGACGACAAGTGCTGCTAAATTCTAACAACGTGCCATATCAAGATCATCAAACAAAATGTGATTTGTTTACTTTTGCCTTTTTTGAGCACAAGCTAGTTTTACACAAGGATAAATAATATAACAAGAGGTTATTTTAGAACGTATATTAATTTTTATCTGTTCACTCTTGATAAAATTTTAAAGCACATCTTACCACTGTTGGACATTTGGAACAGGTTATTCTTTTCAAATTTCTTGAAAACGCTGCCTTTGATCTCCACGAACTGTGAAATGAGAAGCAGTTTCATTCCTTTTGCTCTACTCAAGAGTCATCATACAAAATCCCCGTGTACTTTTGTCTTGCCCAATGACTTGAGTGTGTGAGTCTGTGTGTGTGTGTCTGTGTACTAACGTTACTGGACATCATGATGGTGAGCAGAGACTTGTTATGCGAGTTGAAGGCGACGTTTAGCGTGGAGGCTTGGACCATGATAAGAATGGCGTGGAGGACTTTGGTATGTGATGCTCAAGAAAACAAGTTCAGCAATGAAAGACATAACAAAAAATGCAATAGTAAATGACTGTGTAGTCCTTTAAAAAATATCTGTATCCGTGTGAGGGAATCGAAATATCTCTTCCCTCCAAATGGTCCCCTAGCCTACACCCAAAAAGTAAGAGAACGTGGAAGGATACAAACATAAAAAACAGCCATGAGGAAGTGAGGGATGACTCCGATACTGTCCCTCTTGCGCTCTTTAGGCTCTGTGGCTGTCCAGTACAAAGCGTCCAGGATGTCTTGGCCGAAGGAGGAGAAGAGGCGATCTGCCACCTGTTGTCACGGGTGAGGAAACAACGGAAATAGATCAGCTTTAGTCCAAGGTCAAATTGTCATCAAACTTATAACCAGGATAGAATTGTTAACTGTCACAATACAAAAAAAAAGCGGACCACTATAAAACGCAAAAACTATAAGTTTACCTGAATATAAATAAGTCTTCATGATTCATGGCCCATCATTTATCAAAACCACGTGGCGACCAATAGTATTGATTGGTGAATGAATAGGAAATGAACCAACTTTGAGAGGTTTAGCCCTAACGCCAGCAAAACTGAAATACTGATGATTTTCTCTCAATTGAATCACAAATGTACTTTACTCAAATCTGTGCCTGTTTAATTGAACTCAAATTGTGTGCATTTACTGTTTTGTGAATAACACAGCTCATCATACCTCCAGCATGTTGTAGATGAGGTAGAGTTTGATGACGGACTGCCCTCTGATCAGGTGGTACATCATGGCGTAGTCCACGTAGTGCATCATGAAGAAGCACAGCACCAGGATGAGTCCTTTCAAAATGTCGCACACCTGCGCCGGCTGCAGCAGCCTCGATCCACTGTAGAAGCACACAATCACTTCATTGACTTACACTAGATACTACACAATACATCCAGCATCTATTCCACTATTCCATGAAGTCCTGCATGCCAGACATCAAGATACAAAATACTAAACATGCATTATTGAATAAGACACATTTTGCAAGCCCAGTGTGAAGATGGCTGCTTACATTTCCAGTGCTTATGGATCAAAAATGCAACTTTGCAAACTAGCATTTAGGTGCTGTGACAAATATAGCCCAAGGACTTAAGAGACATCACAGGTGAGTAGAAATCCAGCATATCAAAGGCCAAGGTGTTTGTTGGCGGCATCTGTGTGTAAAAGATGCACTCTTCGAATGACGGATTATGAATTAAAAAAAAATAATTACTGACACGCTCATATTATATGTGATAATATTTGCAAAAGAGACAGCCTTCGTATGTCACCCGTGGCAATTCATTAAGATTTATGTAACTTTTGAGCATAGGCCCTCCCACCACACATTATTAATACTGCCTGACTCAATCCTGTCCTGCTTGCTACTCATCACATAACTTCTCACAGGGTGTATGGAGCACATATAGATCTAAAAGGGAAGAAGACTCGCTGATGCCATGCTGCTCTTATTTCTAGGGCAAACAAGTTGTGACTAAAACAACAGCGCCTCTTGCTGGTTGTAGCCAAGCAGTGCACGCTATTGATACTCCTTGTTTTTCTTTCGTACATACAAGCAGCATGTTTGTTGTGTTTGAGCAAACACGGAGGATGAACATGCACACTCGGCAAATCTCCGCTGACCTGGTTGAAAGCAATACCCACGGTGATAGAGGAACAAGCCACTAAGGTGTTGCTAAGTGGAGCATGATGATGAGCAGCTGAACATCTAAAGGACAAGTCTAAAGGACACGATGGAGATGAGGATGCAGGTAGAGAGATGATTGGTAGGCGCTGGCGAGTGAACATGAATAAAGCCGGAGGGAGCATACCTGCTTCTTCTGCAGTAGGGGCATGTGCGTGCCCTACAGTAAGAAAGGGGGGAGGACGGAGACAAACATGGAGTACTTGCTATAAGATTTACTGATTAAATTAAAAAAAAAAAAGTTATATAATAGCACATGTGTACTTATAGTTCATGTAATATTTTTATAATAATGATAAGAAATTGTATAAATAATAATGTTTTTTTTTTTTAAATGAAGTCAATTAAGTAAAGATAGTTTTCTAAAAAGTTATTCAGACAGACAGATTTTTTGTTAATGTTTGGGGTTGCACTGACACTTTCAATAAATCAATAAAAATGGGGCGTCCGGACACGCAGTTCAGAGGGTGTGGGTTTGATTCCTCCTCCAGCCCTCCCTGTGTGGTGTTTGCACGTTCTCCCCGTGCATACGTGAGTGTTCTCCAGGTACTCCGGTTTCTTCCCACATCCCAAAAACATGCATGGTAGGCTGATTGAGCACTCCAAATATCCCCAAGGTGTGAGTGCGACAGTGAATGGTTGTTCGTCTCTGTGTGCCCTGCGATTGGCTGGCAACCAGTTCAGGATGTATGTAAAATTTAGCTATTTGTTGTTTTTATTTTTGAACAAATGTTTCAGTCAGTGATTATTTTTTTAGTTCTTTGTAATTTATTGTGGGGTTCAAGGAAGTGCATTTTCATCAAGATAATTACACGAAGAGGACCAACAAACGTTTCATTGCTGTTTTGGTTCTACCGTGAAGCCAACAGCAGTTTCAGCTCTGTTTTGGTTCTACCGTGAAGGCAGAGCGACATCATACAATATGAACCTGTTAGTGTGCGTGTGTGATGTTTCTGACCTGAAGCCAAAGCAGGGCAGAGTGAGGAGGCGGAGCACAGCGAGCAGCACCCTAAGGGGTAGCAGTGTGAACACGTACAGGAAGGCGTCCACGCACAGGAAGAAACCAAAGATCATCAACTGTGGGAAAAAAAACGACGACAACAACAATTAAGAATGAGTGACAACACAGATATAAGTAAAGCAACAATCTAAACAACGTACCTCTACATGTGCCCTTGCTAAAAAAGTCATTTTCTCCTCACTTTGGTGCCGTACGTTAATGGCGTCTTAAAAGTAAAACAACATTGCAGTGTTCGAATTGAGGGAGCTGTGAGGCTAGTGGACCCTGGTGGGAGGGTTTCCCTCTTATTGGTGGAGCTCGTGTGAATTTTCATGGAGCAAATAGTAAATATTTTTATAGAAACACTCTAGGAAGAGAAATAAATGAATGTGTGAGTCAAGCTGCTCAACACAGTGAATGTACAAGAGATCTTCTATGTTTGCACAAATTCCTCTCCTGCCTTCCTGCAGTTGGAACTCAAAACCGCCATCTGGTGGCTCAGGACAGAAACAGCCAAAAAGTTGAAACTACAGCTGGTCTCATTTTTCCACATAGATTTTCTACCCATCAACAATGACAATAACATATATAGAGTTACCCTGAAATGTCAATGCCTTGACTTACAAGTTTTTCAAGATATAATCAGAAATTGGAGATACAAGTGTGCTTTGGACCTGCGCTGTCAGATGGTGGCACCAAAATTGGCAGAATCCATCCAATACCTTTTCCAGCTCCTTGGGGATGCGCATGCACGTGTACACCCTCTCTCGACGTTCGGTGTACTTGGCTTCGTTGTGCTCCAGGAAGTAGCCTCGGGTCAGCTCCGTGCAGATAAAGCGGGTCAGCGACGGATCTGGAACAATGCAATGAACACAGCTGGCATTGTCATGTCTGCTGTCGTGACAATAGCTATTCACAAACATAAGGCGTGTCACAATGACAGTGTTAGAGGGTATTATGATTCTGGTTACCATGACATGTGGAACTCTTCCACGATTGAGTGGATTCACATTTGATTTGATGTTTTTATTTTTTTGGAGGTGTGTGCTGATGCCTATCCCAGCAGTCTCTGGGCAGTAACTGAACAGGTCGTCGGCCAATGGCAGGGCACACATAGACAACCATTCATGCCCACAATCTTCCCTGTGTTGAGTTTGCATGTTCTCCCCGTGCCTGTGTGGGTTTTACCCAGGAACTCATGTCACCTGCTAAAGTTTTCACAAAGCAGAGATCCTTGATGAATGAAAACAGACCATTATTTGGCATTTAACCTTGAACCCCCTTGGGAGTAAATGCAATAGAATAGAGCACTTGACTGAGACTCTAAGAGGCACAAATCGTCTTCGACTTAACCTGTTATATGCAAATAATGGCCACCTTTGGGATCCTTTCGAAGCAATGTACTTAATAAAACACCTTTTTGAGTGACACTTCACGTGTTTACACGAAAGCGATAGGAGAAGCAGAATAAAATCCTCATACATACATGCCATCCATCCTATTTTCTCAATTGTTCTGCATTGGTCAACTGACGTAAGGCTTGCTTGTGTCACCCAGGAGTACAGGCAACGAAAATAAACTCGGTTTCATGGTGCGTTTATAATTTACCTTAAAAGTTACCATTTATTAATCAATTCGGCTGATCAAATTTGATAGTCTTTGACAACTTTGCTCATTTAACTTGCCAAACGTTTAAGGAGTATGATCATATGTGAAATGTTTACGTTTTAGTGTCAGTTGAAAACAAAATAATAATGGGGGATGTTTACCTGCCGAGTGGTCCCTTCGCTCGCGCCTGATGTCAGCGCTAATGTCGTAAATGCCCAGCGTCTCGGGCAGGGGTGAAGAAATAATGCCTTTCCCCGACTTGTTTGCATCCTGCCACACATGCGTCTGTTGCTTGTTTTTGCGATCGGAGTCCGATTCTTTTTCTTTCTCGTCTGACAACTCTGTCCCCGTCGTGTCGGCCATTTTTCGCCGTCAGTCAGACTTTTCTATGTCGCATAGTTTTGACGTCACGACACCAGCGTCAACCAAGGTAAATACGTGAGGTAATACAAAAAACTTGACGACATGACGTATTTATTTAAGCGAGTTGGTTTTATCATTTATGTTTTTATTATAAGGCAAATATGTGTTTTATTGTAGTTTTTACCTTTTAATGTTAGAGAATTAATCACAGCGCTTGTGCTAAATATTTTTGACACATGCAAAAGTATTTATTTAAATAAAGTTTATCAATTAATTTTTATGTTGCGACAATGATTTTCGTTAAATGTTTACTTTAAATATAAATGTCGTTTGTTACAACGCTCATGTCATATAATGTATTATTATTTCTTTTACCAATGAAGTTCGACAAGAAAGAATGAAAAAGACAGAGAGAGAGAGAGAGAGAGAGAGAGAGAGAGAGAGAGAGAGAGAGAGAGAGAGAGAGAGAGAGAGAGAGAGAGAGAGACTAAATGTCCCTTCTGGTTCTGTTCACAAATTATAAACAGTATAATAATGTTGAAAACTAGAAATATATTAATTCCTGCGTTTTCATAACAGTGACAGTAGAGTAAAAAGTAAAAATTGTGCTTGCAATGAAAATGTTTTGCAGTAGTACTCAACATAAGCCGCATGGTGTGGCTAAAGATCCACCGACTGTTCTTCCTATTCAATTCTACCCAACAACAGAAGCCAACCCAGAAAATCCACGTGTTGTGGGGTAGAAAGTGCAGGTTATTTCAATTTAAATGTGAAAATACGCGCATTTATTTTTTCGTTTACTAATCCAATGATTGGAATTTTAAATTTACTTCCATATTGGTTCCTCATTCTGGCATTTACCCCAATTACCAGTTTTAAAAGCTACAAAATAGCTACATTACATTGTTAAAAGCCATAACCCTATCCTCAAAATGTTGCTAATCAACATAATCTGCAGGAGAATCGTTTCCAATTTAGTTGCAAGTTGATTTTCCACCTTATTAAACACCTTATCTGCTTAGAAGGAGTCGTCCTCCGTGTTATTTGTAAGCACGGTTTTATTGGCACAAGTTAATGGTAAAGCATACATACCAGACATCAGATATGACACAGAACACCTCTGCTATATAATGTACAAACGGTGTCTAATAATACTAGCCTCAAACATATTCAGAAATGTATGTGTTTCGCTTCCTCACAAAAAAAAAAAAAAAATGCACAAGTAAATAAGCAGTCATGTGAAGACATGCACCTTTTGTCTTCTTGGGAAAAGTTCAACCGAGAAGCCTCCTTTCATATGGAGAGCCTGCAAAATGGCCAAATTGGAGCCTTAGCAGCGAGATATTATTGCTGCGGTTGTCTGCGGTATCCTGCGATCTGTCGGGTTTCTACCCTCGTTTGATGTTGGTGAGAAAAAAAAGCCTGCTTTTTGTATTCAGTGTACACGGGGGGCTACTGGTTCACAAAGTTAGCAAAAATGTAGCCCATTTCAACACAAAGATACTGCAATATTTCAACATCAGAGCTACAACAGATAAACTGACAATTATCCGCTTTTGGTGTTTAGAAGAACCACGCAAAGGTGGGATATTGCCACGAGATTCCGCTCCTGGACCACAGAGATGTCGTAACAGAGCTGCCTTTCCCTTTTACACATAACCCGGCAACGATGGCACATGTTCATGTGTGTTGTGGATTTCTTAACATGCCGATTTTACCTGCAATAATGTAAACTTGCCATTTCATTATGTCATTCTTCCGCTTTTACAGAATAGAGACAAAAAAAGGAGGTATAATTCAGCTTTTAACAGGCCGTATGAAAGAGGATACTGGGTTTTAAGCTTTGCTTTATTGTATCCTCGTTCACACAGAGATCCTGCAAAATATCATAACAGCAGAACCGATTAGGTTGATTAACGGAACCCAGCAAAAATTGGAAGTTGTGGCATCCCATTTGTGTTACACTGGTGTGACATAAAACAAACTTGACAATTGCTTTTAACACAGTGAACCAGAGAAGTGGGCATTGGGTGTTAAACTTTCCAACACTGTCCCTCAATAAAGACTTCCTATACACGTGCGTTGTCCCGTCTGTGTTACGGCTCTGTTGGTATATCGTAAAGATTGAAAAATTGTTGCCCGAAAGTGATAATTGCTTTTAACACATACATGTGGGAGAAGTGAGAATCGGACATTCTGGCGTGGTGGAATTCCCCTACACACAGCCGGCGACACGTCTGTCACGGTTCTGATACTACGGTTGACGGGGGTGGGGGTGGGGGGGAATCCTAATTTTTGCAGGCAGAGTAAATCGCGCCGAGACCAAATTGAAGAAGTCTTGTGAACACAATGAAAGGGACAGCGTGGCATTTCTGCAGGATGGCTTTGCTTTGATATGCACCTGCGGCCGTGTTGTATTTTTGCTTTGGTTGTGCACTAGCTAAAACAGGTTGGTGGAGGGTAGGATTGGGGGCATTTCGACCCATCCTGGAATAGTTTGGAACCTCCCATAGAAAACAAAACAGCTGCTGTTTCCCAACTGCTTTCAAAATAGACTTCTATTTACACTTACAAACCTTGCCAAACTGATAGAGGACAATAAGATTGTTGCATTTTTTTTTTAATATAAAGCACGTATATGAAATTAACAAAAATAATCAAATCAAATAAACCCTATAAAATCATGCAGTTTGGAAGTATTAAAGGGAGAAAAGCCCATTTTTTAAAGACAAATCCACAGAGTGGGAGACCCAATCCAACTGCTTTGCATGGAAATGGCGGCAACCATTGTGTGTATGGGGGTGGGGCTACCCCAGCTGACTTTGGGCGAAAGGTGGGGTACACCCTGGACTGGTTTCCGTCCAATTACAGGACACATATAGACAATCATTCACACCTATGCTTAATTTAGAGTGTTCAATCAACCTAACGTGCATGTTTTTGAGATGGCAAGATTTGAATCGAAGCCTAAAAAATGCAAGGCGGATGTATTACGTGCTCTGCTGCCTAAACAAAGGGACTGTTCTTTCCTGCTAATTTGAAACAGAAAAAAAGCAAGAGTGACTGCAGTGGCTTCAAACAATGTCAGCTGGTGCTTTTAAAAACAACAAAACTTTCTTCCAGTTCCACTTTGTGATATCATGTGACGCTAGTCCACCAATCACAGCGGAGATAGTCCACCAAACGCTTTTCCAAGTCCACACCTTGCTATTTTTTTACATTTACATACATTTTTTAAAATGTCCTGGCAGGGTGGCTATTGCTGCTGTCAATGTTCTGCATGTGTCACTTCTACTGCGAGGCCTGCGGCGCTGCATTCTCCGCTTTGCCGTCGGGGCCGCCGTTGGACGCTTTGCCGCTCCATGGCCCATTGTTGGTCAGTGCCGGCGAGCCGGTGAAGTCGTCATCGTCGTCCAGGCCGTTGGTGGCGTCGTACTGCGTGTTCTCCAGACGCGTTATCAGGCGCTCGTCCTCGTCGCCGAACTCGCCGCCCATCAGCGTGGGCTCGCCCACCACCATCACGTCCTAGAGATGATGCAAAGAAGAGGGATTGAGCTTGTTCCATCTTGTGTGTGTCCTATTTCCATAATTTAAACCAGTGATTCCCAACAATTGAGCCAATTATCAGAGATATAAGGTGTTTATCTAGTTCTATCTGTGAGTTTGTTTAAAAATAAAGGTGACCTTTTCACTTTTTGTGTACTTTCTGCGACACCCTGAGATGCCATACAATAGTGCTAAATTCCACACTAATTGGTGTTAAGAAAGTAAGCTGAAGTGATACATCTGGACCAGGGATGGGCAACTGGCAGCCCGCGCCCACACTAGGAGTGGCACTCAATTAAAAAAAAAAAAAGTTTTCAGCTGAGCAGTTTAAAGCTGTAATAACAGTGTTGACCACTAGATGACAGACATAGTCCAAGATTGTACTTCTGCATCAGACGAGAAGAGAGTTGCTGTTAAATGTAAAACCTATCAAGAGAAACAGCAGCAATTAAGATTGACTAGAAGTTTTGATGGGAGAGCAAGCCATGCAGAGATTTAAGTATTGCATGCAAGCAATTTAAAAGACCATTGTCTAAAATATATTTATTTCAATCAAAAGGATATTCAGATGCTGAAAAGCCTACCGAACAGCGGCTCCGCTACTGTAACCTGGGTGGGGCGGGACCACTAAATAGAGCGCATGCTTCAGTAGTCATGTGTGTCAACGCTGCCTGGCTCATTGCACTACACATACACAACACAACACAAACATGTGCACAACCAAAGATATGCCTGCCGATGCAATCATTTCATAACAACAGAAACAAAATACAGGCAAAAGAGCACCGGAATGCATATTTACACACACTTTATTTATCATGAACCATTTCCAGTACCACTTAATCTTATGAGGGTCACGGGTGAGCTGTAAAATATCCCAGCTGATTTTATAGTACATGCACATGCATGAGTTTGGAATGTAGGAGGAAGTTGGAGTACTCTGAAGGAGAACATAAGAACGCCACAAAGGGTGGAGCTGAGATTCAAACCCTGTACCTTAGTACCATGAGGCCAAAGTGACAACCACTTGTCCACTATGCTTGCTCATCCAACCCCCCCTAAAAAAAGATTCCCCGACAGAAACCGTTTTTCCACCCAGCTATGCCTTAATCGGGCTAATTAATTTAGGTGAGCTTTTCAACCAAATGACAATATCCACACTGATTTGTCCATTTGCATAGCTAATTAAGTCATTAGCTCAAAAACACGCTGATTGCCAACAAGCGTGCCGCGTTCGCCATCTGTTCCCATGAGGAGGCCCGTCAACCTTCCTCTGGACCCCCCACCCGCCCACTGCCAAAAACTCCTCTGATGATAACAGCTGGTGGCGAGTGCGAGACTTGGCGGCGTGTTAATTGCGTGCTAATTACCGCTGCCTACTTGACTACTCATCTCGTTAAGAGTTAGCCTTGGTGCTAGTCGAGGCAGAGCGCCCGAGATTTTGAATGGGCCCACACTATTTGTAACTACTGGCTCATTAGCATATTTTTTTTTATTGCAATTACCTTTAATTTTGCAAAGCTTTCAAAGGAAGAAATGTGATGATAACCACAGAATAGGAAATAGACTAAAAAGTGTCATGTGTCTGAGCATTGTGGCTAGAGTTGCATTCTTTATCCACATCCCAGAGTGTGTGTGTGTGTGTGTGTGGGGGGGGGGGGGGGGGGTATAAAATAAGCTCTGTTATAGTCAAGAAAATGTTTTTCACTCATGGAAGCAGCTCCTTCCACGTACACTACATTGTGTGTCTGTGGCACAGGAGCACATCACCACCGCTGCCACATCGTCAAATTCACCAAGCAATCAAGACGCTTATCAGGCGCTAACTGTTTTAGCTAACATTAATCTGTGCTTCCCCCAAAAATCAATGCAGCTCTGCTCCCTGCTATTAAGTCACGTGTGGGAAAAGCTTGTTTAAAATGTCTCCTCTACAAATACTAACTATTCAATAATGATGTGGGAATGGATTTACTCAATGTAGTCCATTTTCCTTGCATTACAGGAGGAACCAAGGCCTCTCTAATAATTAACGACCTTCATAAAAATGTTTCATATTGCCTATATTAATAGTTCAAATGGAAAATATACCGCAAACTAAGATCTGCAATTAAGTGAACCTTATTTCAAAATCAACTTTACTTTTACCTTACAGCAAGCACTCAATGAGTCGTTGTTGCAGTGTTCACAAATGGAGTAGCACATGTAGACAGATAATATAGGCATATATTATTTAGTGACCAAAGTACGACTAATATTGCTGCGGCGAAATGAGGAGCAGATACTCCTGCCTCCACCTACATTTTATCCATATGTATGTTTTGTATTGCCCCAATTTTGTTGACTGGAATGTATGACAGGATTTGTATTAATGTCAAACAGGAAAGATGATTTGAGAGCAAATTAAACTCAAGGTACCACTGTGAATTTCTGACTATAGTTTAGTACTCCCTACATTAATATAAACACGCCACTAGAGATCACTGTTGTACACTGTAGGCACCCTTTCTTCAACACACACACACACACGCACACACACACACACACGCGCGCACGCACACACACACGTTCTCTACTCTAGCGACTGCGCAGCACCCCCCCTATTCCCCCATTACTCCCCTCCACCCCCACCAACAGAACCCCTCACCCTCCTCCCCTGGCGAGGGTCCACTGCTTGTTGTCATTGGGCTCACGTAGGCTCGCGCTCAGACGCACGCGTGCACGCACACATATACACGCACACACCAAAAAGCCCAACAACTTCTCAGACAAAGACACCAGGCGTGCAACATATGTATCTAGCGTGTTAGCATCCGCGGTGCCAAAGCCTGCGTGCGTGTGTGCGTGCATGTGTGTGTGTGTGTGTGTGCATGTGTGTGTGTCTGTACGTGTGTGTGGGTGGGTAGGACTGTGGTGGGGTATGTGAGGCAGTAGATGGGATGGGGGTGTGGGATGGGGGAGGTTCACATAGGCAGTAATGAGAGCTGGCACCAATCCAGACTGCCTGTTTGAGAGAAAACAACTGCACGCCTAGTGTGTATGCATGTGTGAACGCGCGTGTGTGCATGTGTGTGTGCGTGTGTGTGTGTGAGACGCCTGTACGAGTGGGAGAGAGCGACGAGGGCAACAAATGCGAGAAGATGACGAGACAGCAAAGCGTGGCACAGACAGACACGGCAGCGAAAGCAAACGAGGACACAGTGTGTGGGAGACAGACGGAATACGTTTAGGTTTTTTCTCTCTCCTCATACAGCAAGCGGCAAGTGAGAGAGAGAGAGAGAGAGAAAGAGAAAAAAGTGAAACAAAGATTTGTTTTAGAGCTCCAACTTTGCCAAGAAAAGTTTTCTTTGTGAATTTATATTTAGTTGACTGTGAGTCAGGAACACAGAGTGCAGAACCTGTGGCCTGCTCAGGGGCGTGAAGTAGGGGGGCCGACGGGGCAGGTGAGGCCCCGAGCATCCACATAAGTGTCGGGTGTTGGGAATGGGAATTCACAGCAATCACCACAGTTGAAAAAATTACACTGCACAGCAAAACGTCTTCTGTCGGGCAATACACCAGACACATAAAACGGACAAATGTGTCTTGCCACATTAGACGTTTTGTTTTCCTTTTTTGCCTTGACTCAACCCAATTACTCGTTGATTGGTAAAAGTGGCATTGGGGGCTACTTCTAACTTTTGAAGAATCTTTCCTAGAAATTATGAACAAACCACATTAGCCTGACACAAGCAAAACAAATTCTTTGTAATTTGTTACATTATAATTTTGCATTGCACATTTTTCTAGGACAGCTATCACCTTTTAACTTTCAAGAACTTTCAACTTGCCATTTGCTGCCACCGTCAGACAAAAAAAAACGCTACACTGTCTTCGTACAATTGCGCTGGTCCAACAGTATGAAAACAAGCTTGTGGATGAGCTTTAGCAGTTAGCCTTGCTAACTGGCTATTCTGATAGAATATTAAAATATTTGTACAAACATGACCAAGTCAGAGGAGTGGAATGAAGCTACGTCTTTGTTGCCACCTGCACCTTACATGGCTATTTTTTTCAATAAAAGTTGGGAAACACTGGCTTGCACAACTGCCAATTAACTTCTTCAACAACATTTTTGTTCGCTTTCCAATGAAAAAAAGTAAGAAGAAAGAGTCAAACCAGGATGGAGTCGATGCTTACAGGTACCTGACTGGAGAGGCTGAAGTTGGTAGCCGGGCTGCGCTTCTTGCCTGTGGCGGCGCCCACGCTGCTACTGGCGCTGCTGGCTGAGTTCTTCCGTTTCCGCCGCTTGGTGGTGGTCTGTCGGGCGGGCTCAGCTTTGGCGCGACCAGCAGACACAAACAGAGGCCATGCCAGGGACATAACGCATACAGCCGGATAAAAAGGGGACGGCGGCTGATACCATGCAGAAGCTTTATAGACAAAAATCTTCACATGCACTAATATATATATATATATATGTGTGTGTATCGTAAGGAGTATAGAACATATATTTTTGGATCCTGTTGAGACACAGTTGACATTCATGCTTGAATCTGCTTGTCCGTTATTCTGTGTCTCATCATGAGCTTTTAGGAGATTCCATCATGCATTGAGTTATGTATATTGCAGCCCTTATTTGAACATGCAGCAAGGTCAAGGCGTTCGACGGGCAGGGAGGCTTTTGTCCATCTGGGAACAAAAGATACCTTTTTTGTGATTGGTGGGGAATATTTCCGTTTTGAAGTTCTGTGGGTGTCCAGCTGAAAGCCAAAATTGTAGTGATTTTTATCGTGTAGATATTTTATTGATTCATAAAAGCATTGAATAGAGTGTGAGGAGTGATGATCTAAATTCATTCAACTTGTCAAGAAAGGAAAAAAATAGATGCGTCATGCACATCTGCATCATGTATCTTTGAATTAAATCTAACTTTGACTGTTTTTATTGCTTTCGTATGGATAACAGTTAACTTTTTTTTTAACACAGGTAGTTTAGAAGGTCTGAATTGTTATTTCAAACATTGCCTTCACAGTTACCGGTAGGTTATTTTTTTTATGATGACTTCCATGATTTCCTCCGGGAACAATGGTGACCTTACAGCTTCCTTGTACTGTACTTGACTTCTTTTTTTTCTTATCCGCATCTTTCCTCTTTGCATGGCTGACATTGACAGATGCGTGTGCGTCTCGGCAAACTATTGTCACAGATTTGTGGTATCCGACGGCTTTTTCCTGCGCCACTGACGCAGGGCAATCACTTCCCGTTTCCCCCCCAGAAAAAAAAAAAATCCCAAAAAATAAAAGACTTATCAGGGAGCGCAAATGCTGCGGATGCTTCCTTCCTGGCGCGAGAAACATGGCAAAGAATGGCAGGAAAGAAAAGGGGGGGAGCAGCAATGTGGAAGCTGGAGGTGGACGTCTTCAATTTTAAAATATATATATTTTTGAGTTATGGGATTGTATTTTGTAACATTTTAAATCATACCTTTTAATAATAAAAATATAATTAAAGAAGTACTACTACTACTACTACTACTAATAATAATAATAGTAATAACGGCGGCACACTGGTTAGCACGTCCGCCTCACAGTTCAGAGGATCCGGGTTTGATTCCACCTCTGGCCTTCCCTGTGTGGAGTTTGCATGTTCTCCCCGTGCCCGCGTGGGTTTTCTCCGTGCACTCTGGCTTCCTCCCACATCCCAAAAACATGCTTGGTAGGCTAATTGAGCATTCCTAATTGCCCCTAGGTGTGAGTGTGAGTGTGGATGGTTGTTTGTCTCCCTCTGTATGCCCTGCGATTGTCTGGCAACCAGTTCAGGGTGTCCCCCGCCTACTGCCCGATGACTGCTGGGATAAGCTCCAGCACGCCTGCGACCCCCGTGGGGACAAGCGGTACATATAATGGATGGATGGATAATAACAACAACAAGACAGCGATTTATTTTAACATAAAATACCAGCAAATATTTTACTAACTTTTGTATCACCAATTATCAACTAAAATCATTATTTAAAAATACTGGATCCTACTCTGGATAATACTGTCCACATCACCCCAAAATAAATCTACATCAAGATGGCGGTAACTCAGAGCCTTCAACTAAAATTGACTTGACAATGTAAGTAGTATTAGTGGAATAATATTACCTTGTCTTGTGCATTCCCAAGATCGTTGAATGGTGAATTTAAGACTCAAGCTAATTCATTTTGAAGAAGTAATTTTCTTGATGTTTATCCTCATGTGGGCTGTGTGTGTGTGTGTGTGTATTCCATTGAGAGCACAAAGTGTGGCTTACCTGGTGGCGCCACCATTCTCTGCCACTTTTGGAATAGGCATGTCTTGAGACAGTCGCGTGGGCTGAGGTTGTACGTCTTGTGTCGGGACATGAGCTCCTGCATGGGCTCCAGGATGACACACAACTAAAAGAAAGACCCAAAAATGCTCATAAATGAAAAAAGAACATGCAAATGAGCCACGTGAAGCGCTGCCCCCATTAAAAGAAATCCATAAAAAGGCAGGCTTTGCTGCTCTGCTCGCTTGATGTGTTAATTACTCCATAAATCAGACTTTTATGCGCGTTTATGAAAGAGTTGGAGGAAAGGAGTTTATTGTCATGTGCACCGGAGCAACTCGGAGTCTGTTAAAACACACAAATAAATGGCGCAAGACTATTTCTTATTTTAATATGTGCAACATTTGTTAAGCTGTTTACACCTTCAGATTTTATTATTCATCGTTTAAAAAACAGATTTTTTTCCCAGATGTATCAGATAAACAAAAATAAAAACAATATCCATCCATCTATCCATCCGTCAGTCTGTCCAACAACTCATTAATCCTTTAGTTAGCTATGAATATAACTCAAATATCATTAAATTAACATATTTAGTTTTGTTAGCTATAATGTCAAAACAGCATTGGCTCTCATTCTGCACCCCATGTCTATTTTCAGAATGAATAGAAGGAAGCAGGGCTACATGCAAAACATGCTGATGTATTCTCAAAGAGAAAGCGACAAAGGGAAGGTGTCAGGACATTTTCCCCGTCTATCGTATGAGGAAAGGGTGTATTGTATGGCCTACTGAACTAAGATAACAGAAGGGAAGCTAATGTTCATGTGGCATGGTGGATAAAAGGGTCTACACAGCAATAAGAGCCAACCAAACGGCCTATATTTGGGGAAATGTTTGGTGTACTTTTGGCCAAAATTTGCAATTGTTACGGTTCTCCCATTCACAAAAGATCAGCCCCTGAAATCACTTGGCAACATGAATTTTGTAAATATATCTATCATAAGCAGACCTACAAAAAAGTCTCAAGACACGGGTGGGGGGCTGTCATTTTGGTTTGAAGTAGACATCTTTCCAGGTGTCCTTTATTGACAAACTTGTGCTTGGGATTTTTTTAAAAACAATTTTAATAACCAGTTGTTCTTGACAACAAAGCGATTTTGTTTAATTACTACCAAATTTGAATCAAATACACTTGACAGATGTCTAACCCTAAATTCCTATATAATTAAAGGTTTGCGTTTATTCCTCAAAAGCAGCCGTAATTGGACAAAAAACAGTTGTGTTGCAAATGCTTTTGTGCAATGCCAATTATTGTGACAGAAAAAAAAGCATGCAGCGGCGTATAACCACCTTGCACCCACTCCACCCTCCCCAATTTCTCCATTCCCCAGCCCCCTTTGTGTCTCCCTCAATTGGGTTATTATAAGCAGCCGAGGTGCCCTTACCGCCTCTCCCGACCCCTCACCAACACCCCCCTCCTCCCTTCCCGAATTGCGTGCTGCCATTTCGCAATTACGCGTCTCAACAGGGAGCGTTCATTAATGTTATGGTAATTTTCTGTATCCAATTAATTCCTCCGCCTCGCGCTCACTCGCTTTCTCGCCATTTGGAAAAATACGAGCATGTCAGTCAACAGCGTAGTTAAAAAAATAAAAAAACACACACACACATACCACCTTCCTGTTTGTGGTTATCATATAGCTTAGACACGCTACATAAACAGGCATAAGTTAAGAAGATTGTCTTGTTTTTCCACAAGAACCAGCATAAACTTGATCTAAAGAAGAGAGGAATTATATTCCTTTTACATCAGCAAGTGCACGTTAATATTATGCCCAATAAAGATTTTGGAATATTATAAAAGAACATTCCATTTTATACTCTGCTGCGATACACGTTATTTTTCATATAATCCGAACAATACATCCTTGTTTATGTATCAATTGAATGCTCTTCCACTAGGCGGCGCAAGGTATAATTAACAACATTCATTATACAATTATTGAGGACATTATTATTTAGTGGTGCTCTCTGAGATTTTTTCCCCCATTTGAAATATGTGTCTAGGCTCAGTGACATTGTACACATGTACAATATACACAAAATACATTCACCCCCTCCTCCCACGCTTACCCTGAGGTAGTTGAGGGTGAAGTTGGTCAAACCCATGCGCGTGATGTTTTTAGACAGTTGCTCCAGCACCTGAGGGTCTTGTGCCTGCAGTGGAAAAAACATGCAGACAGACTTTAAAGGCCACAAACAACCTAATACAACACAACACAATACTCCCTAAAATAATCTAAACACAAAGCAATTATCCGCTACCAATTAGGCTGATTGGCATTCATACGCACTGAAGTAAAAAATGTAACAAAAAAGCACACAACACAATTGTTGTCATTTAACACCAAGTAGATCTTTTTTTTATTGTAACACTAATCAAGCCATCTAATCAATATCGTTATTACGTTCTAATCTTGATTTTGTTGACTGATTCCCTACTTATGACTGCCACCTACAGGACTGGAATGCCACTGATGCTTCTGATGTAAAAAAATATTTGGACTTAAAAATTGTTCAGTTGTTTGCCTTACAGTGGTGTATTCACGCACTACATTTGTTCTTTGTGCATTTGCATTTTTCACACTGAGCAAAGCCGCTAACACTTACTTAGGTGATGATTTATTTGACTTTATGGCTACTGTGCATTCCCACGCCACTAAACAGTCATCACTTAACAGCTTTAGAAACTCTCACAGAACATAACGTACATTGTAAAATGTGATTATAGCCATAATTTTCTTATTCTGAACCATAAGTAGATGCTGAACTGGGTAACTTGGGGTGTATAATCAAGAGTATTAAAAAAGTTACTCTTCTGGCTAATCATTCATAACCTTGCATAACATAAATAAATGCAACAACTACAATTTAGTAATCTATAAAGCTGGGGAAAAAAAAGTTGACAGCACTGTGGGTCATGTGTCATATGATTAATGTGATGGCTTCTCTTGCCAAAAGCAAAATGACTAGAAAAAAATTCCTAGAGTCAAAAAAGGTCCACGTCTCTCGAGTTTTAGACTGTTTTAGACTGATTTCCCAGCGTGTGCTGTGTTTGTGTGTGTGTGTGTGTGTCTTTGCCTTCATTAGGAGGCGCAGCCATCAAAAAGAGTGAACACAGCAACAAACACACAAGCACGCAAACACAAAACCAAACACACAGCACCCAAAATGCACCTCTTCAGAAATTAGTGGAGTAACACCCAGGGGGGCTAATTTATCAGTGAGGTAAAATTCATATAAAGATTTAGCCAAAAGAAACACACACACACACACACACACAACACACACACACACGCACGCGCACGCACACACACACCTACATCTCGGCCTAAAGTATTAGGACAAGTGACACCTTTATTTGGACAAAAGTAAAATTGGTGCCTTTGCCTTGAACTGACTGGAAATGCCATTATCCAGTTTGTACTCCTTCATTCGCATTATATTATCTAATTATTAATGCAAAAGTCAATCATAGTAGCAGCCCTAATTGGGACACATGCCACCTGCAGTAAATTTAATATGTACAACATACCGGCAAAATAATATTTGGACACATGCCACCTACTGGTGGTGAAATATAAATTACAGGCATAGGCACTGGGACACATGCCACCAACATGAAGAGGAATGCAACATGTGGCAAAGGTAATGGGACACCAACTGACTGTTTGGTGACACGTGCCACCGAAAATATTGGGACACATACAGGTCATCCCAAATGTGTTTAAGGGTCTTAGCTTTTCCATGTACTAAATTCATCCTAGCACGCTCTCCTTGGACCTTGTTTTGTGCAACAGAATAGAAAGAAAATGGGCTTTCTACAGAGCTGGAAGCATTGAAAAGTCAATTAATGTCCTTTTATGGACTTTTGATGAAACATTTTTTTGATCAACAAAATTAGTTTAAATAGTTTGGTGTGTTGCAATTGTGGAGAATAATTAGATTTGTGTGTGTGTGTGTGTGTGTGTGTGTGTGTGTGTGTATGTGTGTGGGGGGGGGGTGCACAGCAAGCATGTCTAGACAGTCACCAGATAAAGGGACTGAATGTCACTTACTCGCATTAAGCCGATTATTATTATCCAACCTCTCCATCAGACAATACCTCTCCCTTAAAAAAACAATCTTTCTGCTTGGATGACCCTGAATGGACGTGTTGTGTTGCAGTCATGTGTGTGTCTCAATTCAACTCACATGCATGGCCAGTATGCTGCGAGGGATGAGCTCTCGGTACTGCCGAATGGTAAAGTGCCACGTCTTGATCCTCATCAAGTCGTCAAAGGCGAACTCTACGATCAGACGACCTTCCGTGCAAACCTGCCGTTAACATTGTTATTTGTTAGATTCATTCAGAAAACAGAAAAACTTTGCCAATGCTTCAACATTGGGAAATGAATTCGTCAACGACTGTAAATCAGGATGGAAATATCCAAAAATTAGGATGTCTTTAAAAGTCAACACAGTCAAGAAACCTATTTATTTACAAAGAAGGCAGATGGAAACTAAAGTGAATGTAAAAAATCTGTACACCTCTGTTAAAAAGGCAAAGGCTTTTTTGTTTTGTTTTTATTTATTTATTTTTATTTTGTACATGTATTGATGAATGAAGAAAAAAATAGCTTCAAGCAAAGAGCACCTTTTCACCATCCAGCCAAAAATGGACTGAATTTTATTTATTTATTTTGTACAAAACAATCGAAATTTTGGGTTGCTAAATGGGGGTTCAAATTGATCAGAGACGTTTTGACCCATTATTGGATTATTCTTGACCCAACTGACCTTGACATCAAACTTTGATAATTTATAATAATTTGATCATTTTAAGGATTCACAATGGAAAAGGCACCATATTTTGTATGGTATGTGACTGAGGCATGGCGGCACAGGGTTGGGGTCCATGAGGGGTGCAATATGGCCAGCAGCATCGTTCTTGTTGATCCTCAGGAGAGCATCTGCGCTGGGGGGGCATTGATTAGAGCGAGTGTGTCTGCTGGGATTACATCTTGGCCGTTGCCATGCCGACTAATCAGCTGATTTTTTTTCCCTCCTCTTTTTGGCCCTCTCTCGGCTGCCGGTTGTCATGGCAACGCTGCGCGAGGAGAAGCTGGAGCGAGCGAACACCCCGGCGAGCGCTGGCTCCAGCTAAAGGGGGCTAGAAAATGTTCTCTTCCTTCATTGTTTCTCTCTCTCTCTCTCTTCCTCTCTCTCTCTCTTGCTCAGTCTTTCGCTTTCTCTCTCCTAATTGGCAACTCTGCCTGACCTGAACTTCTTTTGTCTCGGGCGTCTGAAACAGCCTTGCTGGATGATATACTGTTATTTTCACTTTCAAATAAAATAAAATCTTTTTCCAGGAAAGCGAGGAGGAGGAGGCCCACACGCAACAAGAAAATTAGTAATTTCATATCTTGGAGCAAAAATAGCTTCATTGTCTTCTTTTTTACATATTTTTATTGATCCAAGTTAAGTGTCACTTTCTTCAGCATGAAGAAACGTTGTAATAAGCATTTTTCCATTCTGCTGTTGTTCATAAACACCACTGACATAACTGACATTAATGTTGGGTTAAGTTTTGAAATGATTTATATGAGTCTCACTTCTTAATAGCACAAAACGCTGTCATTTGAAGAGGGGTGTGTAGACTTTTTACATCAACTATGCATATGTCTTCATGCACTAAAGAGCTCGTTTGTAGTTGGCCAGATTAAACGCTTAAATTACACTGTGAAAATAATATCATATTTTTCTTCATTTCAAAAGTTATATTAAGGAAAGTACAAAATTAAATGAATAAATTAATAAAATAAATCCCCCAAACAGGTGGGACAAAGTCTACAGCTCTTACCAAAAGTTTTAAAACAATGAAGCCCATTTTGAAAATTGGCTTTAAATCAATAACAATACATAATTTTTAATCTCACTTGGTGTATTTTTTAATGCACAACCAATGGGACTGTACTCAATTGTTTGAAATCATCTTAGCTCTTTTGAATGAATTTAAATGGTATTAATCTATTCCAGCTATCTGAAAAACACAGATGAAATGTTTGTATTGTCATAAAAACATGCTGAACTGCAGCATTTCTTCTGAATGCTAAAAAGAAAAAAAAACACCCAGGTGATAGCTCGTATTTTGACAATTTGGGTCACTCGTTAGTTGAGGTACCACTTTCATTGGTGTATTTGATTTGAAATTTACAACCTGACATGTAAACTTAATCTCCGCTAGCGCTTTAAACGGCCACACAAAAAATGGCCACGGTGCTTAAATCAGAATAATTGCCCAGTATAATAACGCTGCTTGAATTCTTCTTGGTGCCACTTTTGGGCGATATATCACGCCCTTGAGTGGAAGCTTTTTCTACCAAATCTAGCATGGATCTGATCACACGCTCATATATTTTTGTCACGGGCTAATGCACAATGCTTGCCAATCAATTTATCTCACGATAAATAGTCATTGAAAAGTTGAGGGAGAATACCCCAAACTAAAAAGCGCTCTATTAAATAGTCAGGGCCCCCTCGCAGACCGCCCTCCCTGCCCCCCCTTCCTATTGATTTAGGAACGAGGGGGTCATAAATCTTGAGCACGGCGGCGCTGAGACGAGGGCATCTCCGATGCCGAGGAGCGCCAAAGGACAACACGGTGACGCTCAATCAATTAGTGACACGCGAGCCGAGTGTGGTTAAATCAATTTGTATGATGGCAGACATTGGCGGCGAATACAAATGACAAAACAAAAGTTGACGGATATGCATAGCAGTAATCTTGTTTGATGATGTTGATGATTTTAATATTTGCAATGTGAAAATTAGAGGAATTGATGAGTGAATCTTACACTCAAAAATATAAAAAATGAACATGTATGCTTCTATGTGTAATTAGATGTAACTTTTGTAGTAATTAGCACTGCTGAGAACATATTACATAAAAAAGTTAGCAAAGAAATTACAGCTATGCAGGTTTTATATGCAATTTAGGCTAGAATCGGTGTGCTTTAATTTTAAGAGATATAAAAACATGCGTTACGTACGTTTCCCACCAATTCAAGCGTTTCACATAGGGTTGAATTAAAAAATACGCTTTTCGCACTTTTTTTGTACAATTTATAAAATATACATTGAAAAAAATAGTTCAAGTTCACTTTAAAAGGTTTAATTTAATATAAGGGTTATTATTATCATGTTATCACAGACGTATTTTGCAAGTATTATTCTAGTTTACAAACACTGTTGTTACCACTGTTATTTAGGAAAATGAGCCCGGCGTAAATCTCAATAAACCTCAAAATGTGATCGTCCCATTAGTGTGGAATTGTGTGCGAGAGACATTCAAAGAATGAGACAGACAGCGAGAACGGGCAAGAGAAAGAGGGAGAGAGAGCGGGTGGAGGAGAGGAGAGAGCGAGATGGGAGCTGGGGATGATTTCTCTAGGGATGAAGGATGCATGTGTGTGCGTCTGAGTATGTGTGTGTGTGAGTGAGTTGAGGGAGGGGAGGGGTGTAGGCGGCGGGGGGGGACGTTGGAGGAGAGAGCGAAAGGAAAATGAGCGAGCAAGGCAAGGGGATGAGAGGGGGGGGGGGTTGAGGTAGGGTTGGGGGGGTGCCTTTGCTGGTGGGGGTGGGAGGGTGGGGTGCGTGAGGGAAAAGCGAGGCGAAGCAGAGCTGATTGAGATTCGGGCCTCCGGAGCTGCGAGGCTCAGCGGCGCTGCTGGGAGCTGAGGGAGAACACGCTCGCTTATTGGAATTCTTCTTTTCTTTTTTTTCTTTTTCCTAATAAATTAATTATTCTCATCCAATTTAGAGCCAGATGAAAAGAGCGAGAGAATCACGACGGGCAGAAAAATGTAGCTTTGTGTTGACCGGGCCCGCGGCGCCTTGCTCGTGTCTGAATGGTAATCTTATGTATTGTGTTATTTATCATTAGATAAAATTGCTGCGTCGCCACTATTCTCAGGCCAAATGAAAAGCCATTTTGAGGGCTACTCCAAAACACAAGCTGTTTATTCATGAATCAAATACCAGATTTCAGAATTTAGCCTCCAAAGTGAGTTTTAGATATCAATGTGAAAATTGGTAGGCATGTTGATTGTGGGTAAACTGACCAAAAAAGTTCTAAGAAAATTCAGCTTTTGAAATCACTTTCATTGGGCATCCTGAAATTTGGTAGGCACATCTATCATGAAGAGACCTATAAAACAGTATCATGAACCCATGCCAGAAAAGACCAGGAGTTTACCATTTTGCTTTCGAGCACACAATTCAAGACGTCATTCCAAAAGAAATTCTAATTACACATTATGTACTATTATTTGAATGGAACAAGAAAAAATAATGAAGTGCAAATCATTTTTGCCCCTGGGAAAACATTGTTTCTCTCAAGAATCAAAATTAAAGGCCTCTCAAATTCATATATTAATAATGTGCAGGTGTAAATTGTAAACAGCAGCAAAGTGAAACACGGCGGAGCAAAAACACACAGCATTGAAGTTCAACAACTTAAAGATTATACCTGTAGTATAAAGAAAAGGGCATCTGGGTTACAGATAAAGCGATTAATTCGAAGTTCATCTTGATCGTAACCTCGTCGACTGTTGAATGGTCTCTTATAGTGCGGCTTTTGCCATAGCAGGTGTGCCAAACCTATCAGGAGTTTGCTGTACCTTGGTGAACATGGGCTTGCCATGTTGGGTGACCATGGTGCACTGGTCGCAGTCCAACGTGATGCACGAGTTGTGGAAGGACTCCTTGGAGTGTTTGAGAATGTAGTGCAGCTCGCTCACGCCACCCTCGAACACCGTGCTGAAGTAGCGGGGGATCAGCGTCCGGCCAATCGCTGCAGCAGAGAAGGGTACAGAGGACAAGGACAGAGGTGGTCAGTGAATTTCTGTGTGCAGGAGGATCACATGCTAACACATTTTAACAAAGAAGCTAGGCATTATCTGGAATACAAAAAAAAAAATAAAAAATGTTTTGTCCGGTAATTAGAATGCTATTAGTTGGTATGAATTGAAAAGCCTTATTCAGACAAAAGTAGTGCTTTGCCCCTGTGTGGTATGTTTTTGCTCAAAGCAAGTTGAGAGCTTCATTTAGACAAAAGTAGGCCTCTGATGTCAAGCCGTGGCATCTTGGTACCAGAGAAATACGTACATCAAATTGAGTTGAGAAGCGTCAGTTAGACAAAAGTAGTGCTCTTCTGCTCTTGTGGCATTCATAGGAAATTAGGGGCTTCAGTTACAGATGGCTTTTCACTACTCTGTAATCCGATACCCTTTTCTCAATGAATATGATGCTAACAGTTGCTATGCTAAAGTGATATCTCATTCAAATCAGTAAGACTCCAGCGTCACAATATGCTTAATAATATCCTTTAACGGCGGTGGCGGCTACAGTTTTACTTCAAAACAGATGAATTCCATTTCCAGTGTTACATATGGTAAAAAAGTGTGTACCTATGCATAAATATGACTGGCATGTTTTTCCAACTCAATACAGTCAGGCATGGCTAAATAACACATAGTGTTTGGCATCATGAGCAGCAATTGGACACTTCACTCTCGTTCTCTCCATCTCCATAACCCTCTCACTATCTCTCTTTGTGTCTCCCTTGCTTGTCCCGCACTGCAAAACAAAGTATGTCTCATAGTGGAGCTGACTGCTAATGAGCAGGAGCTCCGAGGTGGGGTGGTGGGGAGGCTTTGGAGGGTGGGGGGTGGATGAAAGATGGAGAGCGGGAGCGGTAGAAGGAGGGAAGATGAAAAAAATAGGGGATGTCAGCGAGCGAGGGAAAGGAGGAGGTGGCGAGGGAGGGATAGAGATAGAGAACGAGAGAGAGCGCCGTGGCAAGGTGGAGCGAGGCCTAGAGTTTGTCTTGCCAAAAAAAAGCGTCCCAATCAAACCCAGCGTGCGTCGCCAGGGGTGACAGAGTGATAGATGGCGAGTAATGGCGGCCATGCTGGGATCGTTTCAAGCGTTGCGGTTGTCGCTTGGCTCCGGTCGGCGTTTTTATTTACACTCGAGACGGCTGGACTGAAGAACGAGCAGCTTGGGGTTCCTTGTAAAAACGTGTCGACTGTTGACAAGTCAGCTGATGTCCATTCATGGACGTTTTTACACCAACCGCTAAAAGTGGTACATTACTTGATACCGAAACCTCAAACTTTTAGCATCACGACTAATAATCCCAAATTTTTTTATGACAATATTTGGGATATTATGGGAAATTATTATAGAAATAAAGTCAAAACATGGGAAAAATACAGTGTTTCGCGACAGAAGACAAAATACGACAAAAAATATTTTAAAAAATTAAAATAGAATTTTCAAAATAAATGTCATTTAAATTACATTAAACAAATTTGTAATTTCTGACAATAAAGTAAAAATATATTAAAAAATATTGGATTTTACAGAAATAAATTCAAAATGTAACGCTAAAACTAATTGAAAAAAAAAACACACAACGCAAACTTCACGACAGTCACCACCAATTCATATTATTTTCCTTGGAGTGGAAGGAAAATATGAGTTGATGGCGCTAATGTTTGACAACCGTCATGACACCCCTGAAGTAGAACAAGGACAATACATTAAGCTGATTTTTTCTGTATTTGCAGGTCATGTGGAGAGTAAATATTCTTACTGTGTGTTTTTATACAGTACGAAACTTTTGAGTTTGTTGTGTGGGCTGGAACAGATTAATTGCGGTTCCATTCTATTCAATGAGGAAGGATGAATTGGGTATATAAGTGTGGTCATGGAACGAATTAAACTTATATCTCAGGGCAGCACTGTTGATGATATTAATTAGATTGGTAGAGTACATCTCACTTTCTGTGTAGTCTTTCCTCTGGCTGGCTTTGGCTGGCTGGCACGCCTTCAGAGATGCGCGATAGCTGGCACAGGCTCAGGAGGGAAGACAACGAGCGGCATATGCCTCTCAAGTAATGTGTATCCAAACATGCAATTTACAAATAATTAACGCCGTGTTAATTAGTCACATTAATTCACGCCACTTTGTCGAGATTGTTCCCCCCAACACCCCACCCTACCACCGGCAGTGCCCAGGACTCCTGCCAGCAATGCCAGCCAGCCAGAAAAGACGTCAGGAGCTCTTTTTTGTTTGTGCTGTGAATAAAGGGGGGCCGCTGGCGCGAACGAACGCTCAACACACACACACACACACACACACACACAATCTCAGACACACACAGTCATACGCACACAGCACACAAAAGCTTGTACAGTCAGTGCACATATAAAGTGTATGGAAGCAGAAAACTCCAAAATAAACTGAGGCAGGTACACAGAGTCTCCCTGCCAACAAATACAAATCATTTACAGAGATCTGTTTACTGTATAAAATGTGTTTGTTCAATTAACTCATTTGCTGCCCATCTGAAATAAATGATTAGTGGAAATTAGAATTTTTATTTGGTAGCAGTCTGACTAAATAATCAGGACATGGTTTTCATTGCAGGATGACCAGAAATCAAATCAAAATGAGTATTTTCGGGATCAACATTTTTCGACTTGGTACTGTGTAGCTTTCCTTGTACTTCCGCCTATGCTTTTTTTAACCATATATGGACATAAACAAGCACGCACAGTGCAAATACCATCGTTAACACTACACTAATGCTTTGAGCTGCCCACACAGACCGCCCACCACACGCACGCATACACACACATATAGGTAGAGACGCACACATCTATGGGATGTATACATTTAGAGTCGTAATGATGCACAGAGGGAGAGGGAAGGCTTCTGGGCAAACAACAAGCACACCCACATGCAAGAACCACATCAAACACCAAACTGTACAACCCATAATACACAGTATAGTTTGGAATTTATCCCCAGATAGGATTGATTTTTCCCCAACATCTTACTATTTGTATGAATTATTCGTGATATATTTTAATTTGTAACATTTTGCCATCATGAGGGAGTCTGATCTAATGGACAATTTTGAAGGATTTGGCACAGATGCCGAAACATTGCTCTTACAAAAAAAAAAAAAAAAGAAAGGTCACAGGCATCGAAAGATGAAGAAAGATTATTCAGAGTATATCATTTTTAGATCAAGGAGAAATATGATAAGGCAGAATAGTTGGGAACCAGTGATCGAACAATGAACTTGCTATTAGCTTGGCTTTTTGGGACATTTTCACACCATACAAGTTACTTTTTAGATGTTTTGCGAAAAATATCATACAATGAGAGCAATACAAATACTTTAACATCATTGAGATACATAAATACATTTGACTAAAATAACGTAAATAGCATGTAGCTGACAGCATAATGGCTAATGACTAGCATCGACTTATATAAGCAAACGCATTATAGGAGCAGGAACAACAGAGTGGATCAAGCATCTGGCTGAGCTCTATTGATTTCTTTACAGTGTGCAGCGTTGTGTACAAACCCGCGCTCTGCTCGACCTACGGTGTGGCCTGTGATCAATATGCTAAGCTAAAAATACTATCGCAATCGATGATTACCCTTTGGCGTTTGCTAGTGTTGATGATTGGCGAGATGAGAGAGGCACAGATGAAAACCAAACTGACATATTGATCAGGCCCGGCTCGATCATCGATTAAAATGGTTTCGTTGTCGCGGCTCAAAAGGAAAGAAGGGTCTTAGCGTCATTGGCAAAATAATTAAGTGCACTCAAGTTAAATGTCTTTCGTGCAGATGCGCGGGCCATCAAATTGGGCCACTATAGTCCGGCCAAATCCAATTTTATAACTGAATGTCTTAGAATTTAGCAAAAAAATTGTATTTGTTACCAATTGTGCAATATTTGACCCTAAGGGACAAAAAAAAAAAAAAAAAAGCCAAAATAATATTAAAACAGTAGAATGACTTCTTGAGAACTTAGGATGGATCATAAACAAGCTTACCAAATTTCATGTTGCTTAGTAAAACTGGCAATTACAGAATAGATTTTCAAAATTGTGGCGATACTATGAATCTCAAAGTGACCCTAAAATGGCTGCTTCAAACCTAAATGGCACACTTTCTGTCTTTGGCTTCAGAGACTTTTTTGAGGGTCGACTCATGATAGACATGTCGACAAAATTTCAAGTGGTGAGGTAAAACTGGCCTTGGGTGGTAAAATTTCATTTTTGTTTTTCAAATTTTGCTATGGAGAAGAAAACCTCAAGTCTGGAGGACCATTGAAAACTACGTACACACACACGCACACGCACACGCACACACACACACGCACACGCACGTGTGTGCGCAATATATGCACCAGAATGTGGGAATCACTGCTCAGAACATGAAATATTCATGGGTGATAAAAGTTTAATTCCATCTCTGGTCGTCCTCTCTGCATACTTCCTGCCATCAAAGCTGGAGTCTTGTGTTTTTTGTCAGCTAAACAACTTTCCTGTTGCCTCCCGCCGTGGAAAAACAACAGCGACTTTAATTCAACCAATCAGAAGGTTTTCTTGTGTACTCTAGATGGTGACTTCGTTCAGACAATCACAAAATCAGCAGTAGAAAGAAGGATATTTTTCTTCATTAAGCATCATCAAATATTTATATAATAAATAATAATACGAATGCAAATATTACAAAACTTTTTTGGAGTGGTAACTGGAACAGATTCACACTATTTTCTTCAGTATTTTTTGTCATTAGGTCCTGCGAGCTGTACATTCAAAAGGTTTCTCAAGGGTTAAATAGCACAATGCACGTTGCTGACAAGTTTCATTTGAGTGGACCAATGTCGGCGGAAGGGAGGGATGAGGGTGAAGTTGTGATGAGGGAAGGAGAAAAAAATGTGAGGAAGAATTGAAAATCGAGGGTTAGGCTGGAGGACAGAGGATGAAGGTAAAGTAAAGTGTGTGTGTGTGTGGGGGGGGTAGTCCCCTCGAGGCCAGCCCTCATCCCCTCTTCACCTCCATCCATAATTCAACAGTGTGTGTGTGTGTGTGTGTGGGGGGGGGGCTCCTGCACTAACCCCCAGGGAAACAGGAGACATAGACGCACCCCTGCCGTCCCCCCCTTACCACCTTCCCTGATAAGCTAACAGCAGCACCACCCAAACACTGTAACAGCATATCACTTTCCCCATAAAACAGACATTGCGAAGGACTGCTGTGATGAGGCGTCCCCACGCTGTGTCGTTCAATACCAATGACACACACACACACACACACACACACACACACACATATGAACAGCACACACGCATTCCTGGGGAGTCTGAATCAATGGTAATGAGCATCGCTTGTCTCTGTTTGGCCTCTGATAATCAAGCTCTAATCTGAAAGGGGCAATGATACCTGGAGTTCGACACCTATTTAGTCAGGGGGGGAGCGGGGGGGGGTTCTCGTGTGTATGTGTGCAGTTCATTTAGTAGATGAACTGCCGCCGTTTTCCCTTGAATCAGAAAAATATTAAAATAAAAAAAATAAAAATGCAACAATGTTTGCAGGCAGGCCAGCTCGACATGGTCAACAGCGTGAGTCATTACTGTAACCACGGCAACACAGGTCAACATAACCTTTCATGAAGTGACGCTGTAAAACCACACGTACACACAAGTTTGACTCAACCTGACTTGGCCTCGAAACCCTAATTGTGAATGAGAACTTTGCTTTGAAACCTTAACTGAAATCCTAAAACAGGTTTTAAACCCAGATTTGGAATTATAACCCAATTTTATTTGAGACCCTACCTTAAAAACGCTAACCCTGCCTTAATGCCCTCATTTCAAACCCTAACCCTTTCTTGAAACCCTAACCCAAGTATAAAACCTTAGATTCAAAAACCTTAACTCAAAATCCAAACCTACTCTTGGAATAATCCATAATAAAACCTTCATTTGAAGCCCTAATCCCGTTTTGAAACGCCAATTTCCGAATTTGTCTTAAAACCTTTATTTGAAAGTCTAATTGGCAGCTGTTGCAAATGTTAGCAGAGGATTTATTTTTGAGCAAGTATTGATACATGTTTGGGGGGGACCTTAAAGAAGCCTTAGATGAATTAAGTAATAAAATGAAAATATAATAAGAATAAATATTTGTTTGTGTGCATGTGTTTTTGTGTAAAAGGCCCACATAAACATTTAATGCCTTAAGTAAACCCTCTCCCAGACCGGCGAGGTTGATGGGTCTCCTGCACACTGTATTATATATAAATATGGATTTTTCTTCCATGTGTCAATAATTCTGTGTGTCTTGTGTATCTCTTCCCGCCAGTGTGTGTGTGCGAATCTTTTCTAGGTGGAACGTGTTGCCGTCCGACCGACCGTCCGTCCGTCCGTGCGTCGGCTTTGCAGATGAAGCTGCTATTCATTATTAATCCAGCTCTCGTCTCGGTACGCTCGCCTGGCCGACCTTCCGCCGGAGTTTTCCACTGTTAAAAGCTCAGCCGCTGCACTTTGCGCGTCACTTTTTCATGAGCGCCCTGTTTGTCGCTGTAAAAAGCGCCGGGGCTAAATTACATCGATGCATGGAAGAAAAAAAAAAGACGAACAAAAACAAAATGGCAGATTTGTTCGGTAACGGACCTGCTTAGGCCGGATGCTTTCAAATGGAAACGTGTGCTGATAAGCATGTTGTGTGTGGAAGCAGCCGCACACTGAACACACAGAAGGTGTGTTTTTATTTTTCCAAAGAACAATCTTGCCTGGTCTACATTTGAATTGAAGATGATGGGACAGCATGGTGGGATGCTCGTGAGCATGTCTGTCGAGCACTTCCAAGATTCTGCATTTGCCGTTCCTCGGCTGAGCTATTTTCTTTTGGGGAGAGGGTAATATTGTATTTTGGTAAAATGCATCATCAAGTCTTTAAAATTGAAACATCAATAGTTGTTGTTTTTGGAAAGTGTAATATTGGTAGTTTGTCTCCTTTAGATAGTCAACATCAACAGCTTGACTTCTTTGCAGGAAAAAGCATTATCAAATTTGTCTTCTTTTTTAGACGGTGCTAAATGAATGTCATTTTCTTTCCCTGGATAGGGCTAAATGCATTTTTTTATTTTTGGAAAGTACAACAGTCGTTTGTCATTTACTTTGGAAAGTTCAACATCGATAGTTTGTGTGCTTCATAGGAAAGTGTACCTTTCAAATACTACCTATACTTTTTGAAAAGGGCAAAAATGATAATTTGTCTTACTTTTTGGAAAATAAAAGATCGAATTTTCTTTTGACATCCAAATCTTCAATGCAGCACATTCAGCGAGCCTTAAAAGCCTCATTTTCTATTCAGCGAGCCAAGTAAATAAATACAGTCTCACATCTTAATAGAGAAATAAAAGCGAAGCCTGATATTGTGAACTTGACCATTTATGTGTAACAATATATATATATATATATATATATATATATATATATATATATATATATATATATATATATATATATATATATATATATATATATATATATATATTTCATCATTCAAACTATCATTCAGGTTGATGACATCTTTTCCAAACTGTTGTAAGAACTGGATTAACCATTATAGAATCCGCAAATAAATTATTTACGTAGTTGAGTTTATTCGCCGTCGAAATTAAACTGTCCAACTAGGTGCTGAAAATGATCATTTTGCTACAAACTTTTAACTTAGATTCTCTCCCACTCCATGACAGAGGCTTCATGACGCCAGACGGCCTCTTTATGGCTCTACTTAAAGAAATGTGTTAAGCAGGATCGCCATTGTTTTGCCACCCACCCTTTTGCAGGTCAAAGGGTTCAACACGAATGCTTGGGACATACACTTTAAGAACTCATACAACTTGTGATATAAAGAAAGTTAGCGCGTTCACACTACTTTGACGTGTGGCTCGCCACTTTTCTCAGCTCCAGATGGCCGAAGAAAGTGCGGCAATGACGGGCAGAGAGGAGGAAGGAGGCTTTGGTGGGCATGTAATTGATCCTTTTGCCGCTTTCTCCCCTTTCACGCACTAATTCACTCGGGAGATTCGTGTCGGTGACAAGCCTCCTCGCCGCTGAGCTCACTTGTTTAATTGGCCGGAAAAGACGCCACCGAGAGGCCGAGCGGGACGCGGCGGAAACGACCCACGTCATACGAGCGCGCGAGTCACTTTAAATTAGGTGTGTGTGAGTGTGTCAGACATGGCACACTTCCAGCTAAGTCACTCTAATTTTTATAGAATTAAGATTGGAAACATGTCAAACCAAAAGGAAGGACTGAGTGAGCTGAACTTTCCTTCATTAGGATTTACAGTAATTCTAAAAAAATTGTTAGGAATACACGCGTGAAGTCCGCAAAAAAAATCGGCAGCAGGTCATTCTGTATTTAAACATAAATCATATCAATAGTAGTGGTAAATCCTGCTCAGAAGCACTTACAGATCACAAGACAACATTTTTGACACAAGATGGTCAAAATGATAGAAATACATTAATCAACCAATTGTTAACCCGTCTCTCACAATAGCTGTTTTTATGTATGCCATAGTGCAAGTGCAACGGTTGATAGTAGGCGACTGTGTATTCACAAGGGAGAAGAGTTGCGGGAAGGACGACGAGCATGCTGGTGTTGGACTCATCTATTGTTTGCGAGGCCACCATTGTTTTGGAGTCGCTTCGGCAGCGGGACTGAGAAGCAGGAAGCCTGAGGAGCGGCCCATCCTCGCGGACGGCTGGCGCCCTCCGATAGCCGCTGCCCACCTTCCTGTTGGCACCATTCCCACCCTCTGCCAGAGGCCCACTTCATTAGATACACTTTAGATGTCATTTGATTGAGTACAACAAGAGGTAATACAAAGTTTACATGTCGAATGATAATTGTCGCATTAATGCAGAGCGGCATACTGAAAGACTTTTGTTGGTGCTGCTGCTTTGGTTTGCAATAGAGTTCAAAGGAACTGAGCAGTTAACATTTAACCCGCTTCCCCTTGCGAAGCATCGTGAAATGGACAATTGCTGACCATTATACAATTGTAGACAAAAGTTTATGGAATTTATCCATAAATTGTTATTGTATATATGATTTTATTGCGACAATTTGAAATGTATAGATTGTTTTATTTCAATTGATTGTTTGTCATCTAAGCAGTCGCCTTCTTCTTGGTTAGGTGTCCTGAAAAGCTGAGAAAATAATTCTACCTGCTGCTAACCTGGATTCGGGGAAAATAAATATTCCTAGTGCGCTCATGTCCACTTGAGTAACACAGGCCGCATGAAAAAAATCATCAAAGTCAACCCGCATCAATTCGAGCTTTTATTATTGATTGGCAACACTCCAGAAAAAGACTCATGTCTCTTGTCTTCAAGCTGACTAGATGAATTGATCCATGATAAAGCAGGAATTTGACTGATTTATATGCGACATAAGATGTCTGATGTAGTTGAGGTCAAAGGTTAAATCTGTACACATGACCTTAACTCAGCTGCAACTCTCAGACAAGCATCTTTTACTATTGATTTTGAATTGGACTTTTTATGATTGTCGTCACAATATTTTCAGACAACAAATCATTTGCTTTCCCATATTGATCAAAGGTCACCCAAACAATCGGCCATGTTTGTAATGTACTATTACCACTCGGGCTCTCATTTCACACACGTGAGGGCACTACAGATTATCACAACATTGCTGGTTGGTAACAAACTCAAAGCAGGCCACAACTGGCCTCCAGGCCAAACTTTGGACAATTTTCACATGGAAGCATCCTCAGCCCAACACGCCATCATCGAAAGGTACACAAAGCTCTCTTTCAGTTAACTCCACCCCCATTCGTAATCTTCCGCCGCTGTGGTAGCAAGGATGAGCTCGGCTGTCAATCATCAGTGAGGAGAAGGGGGAGGGGGGTTACATCTCCGCTCTGCAGCTGAGCCGCCACCACTACCGCCGCCGCATCATCCCACCTGTCAGTCATGCCGTGGATCTTCAATCTCTCCCCCCGCCACCTCCTCTTTTTCAAAAACACCCTCCACCTTTTCTCCACTGCTTCAACACGCACACTCCACCAGCCGATTCAATAAAAACACCTTCCGTCCCCGACACGCTTGCTGCTGTCAATTCTTTGATTCGCCAGAAAGGGAATCGGATGGCGGCCTTCACCTCTGAGCTCCACCAATGCCCCCCCACCCCCCTTCTTTCATATTTACAACTCCACAAAATGATATTTTCTCATATTAAACACTGATTAAACACCAGCAAACGTGTTAAAACCTGTGTTTGGTAAAATATGTAAGGACAGGACTAACACTTTTTTTTTTTTAAGGTTTCACACATATTGACTGGACAACAATGAAAAGATACCACCACCAAATTTTTTTGTAAAGTGGATTTCAATAAAAAAATAATAATACAATACTTTTTGCCCTAAAAACCCCCCAAATAAAAACACTGAAGAATCAAACAGTTGATGGGTGTAGCTGGAGCCTGTAAGAGGGAGCACATAACCCCAAATCTGACCTTCCTCTACTGGCTCCCACTACATTTTGCAGTGCATTATAAGATACTTGTTTTCAAATCTTTAAATGGCCTCACCCAAACTTACCTTTCTGAGCTTCCCCACATGTCCTTTTTTTGATATAGGGAGGGTTGACTGTAGTACAGTACAAATAACTCTAAAGTTCCACTGACTCCTTAATAAGTGGTCATCTTCCTGGTGCAATGATTGCATCAAACATTGTTCTTGTTTGGGGGGGAAAAGGAGCCTTGCTCTTTGGTTGCATCACAACGTTTTCATCAGATGCCTCAAGCCAGACGAAGGCCTTGGTGGCGACTGGCGGGGTGGTGTATAATCGTCTGTGTGTGTGGTTGTGTGTGTCTGTGCGTGTATGTGTGTGTGCTGAATATTCGGCACAATAATTGTCTGATGGAGTGTTGTTTGGCATAAACAACATACCCATCGCACACTCCCGCCAGACCATTTTTGACACTCAGGCAAGCATTAAAAATATTAGCAGGAACAAAGCAATATCGCGTCATGGCTGTAAAAAGACTAATGTGCTTTCTTACGACGTGAGGGAGACTCTACGCGAACCCCTGAATTGTCTTTTAAAAGCAAGACGAGGACGGCTGTAACGTGATTGGACGAGCTGCTGGTGTTATTACTGGATATGTGCAATAAGTGTAAGACAGTAAATAACAAGTAGCTACCTACTAAATGTTTTAACAGATATTCGAGACAAATGTGAAGGGCTAATGTTAGCTAGTTGAAAATAAAGGCAGTCGATTTGATGCTAACCAAATATACAGTACCATATTTTCCGCACTATAAGGCGCACCGGATTATAAGGCGCACCTTCAATGAATGGCCCATTTTAAAACTTTGTTCATATATAAGGCGCACCGGATTAATAAATAGAATAAATAACTCAACGTTGCTCAAACGTTAATGCAATCACAATATAGTAATAGTTGAAATAGTGAAACCAATAACAATATATCAATAACCCAATGTTGCTCAAACGTTAATATCACACAACAGACAAAATAAACACGTAAAGCTTACTTTAATAAATTAGTCCTCATCCACAAATCCATATTGGTCCATATATAAAGCGCACCGGATTATAAGGCGCACTGTCGGCTTTTGAGAAAATTGGACGAGGTGCGCCTTATAGTGCGGAAAATACGGTACATAAGCTTGAGCCGTTTCTCAATTGTCATTTTTATCTGTTCTTCCAACCGTATTATCTCGTAAAACGCCATCAATTGCGGTATTATTTCATTTGTAAGTACAAATAAAACGTACGTTGTCAGGAAGACCATTTAAGGTGAGTCCACGAGACCGTATTCTGCATTATTCATATTAAGATGCTAGCTTGTCTTCCTATTTTGGTCAAGTCAAATATTTGTTTTTATTTATTTATTGAGCGCTTAATCACAATAGTTCAGAAATATGTAAAATGAAAAGCTCTCTTTTGCCATGATTAGTAAAATGCTGCTACCGCTGCGTCTCACGCTGGTTTCTTCACAGATGTGGATACGTAATCGGAAGCTGGTGAGCAGCCGTGAGTCATTTTCCATCTTGGCTGCCACTAAGTTTCACACTTCTCGGGAAGAAGGAGGTTTCTGCTTCAACACTGTTTGTTATTTTGCTTATTTTTACATTTGAAAAGCAAAAGCGAGACAAGCCTCGTCTCCTCCATGACGGAGCAGAATCACACATACACCGTACCCTTATCTGTGTCAATATGTCTGCAGCATGCAGATGAGACCAAGTGGGACACGATATCAAATAATAATCACAACGCACTACAGGTAGCCTCACCTTTTAATAAATGATGAACAGTAGTATTTCTCCACATTGTGGGGCAACCGAGTAGATTGATTTTACTCTGAAAATGGAGTTTGAAACTAAATAAAAATGACTATAATTAAAAAAACACCAGAAGTGAACCAGCCTGGATTGAACAAATATCTTCCAGGAACATAAACATGGGCACACACAACATTGTGGAGCGAGCACCTGTCGGAGTTGAATGAATATGGAATCGGTGCTGCTGTTTCGCTTAGCAACTGAGAATTCTCTTACTGTATCTCTTTGGTCCATCTTCTAGGCAGAAGGACAGCGTGAGCATGGCGTCCTCCTCGAAGAACTCTGTTGCAAAGGCATCCCACCACAAACTGTCGCTTTCCTGTCCACAACATAATTGAGAAGCTGCATTAAGAATTTATTCATTGTGTAGAATGTAAGTTGTTGAGTAAGACAATTGAAAAATGGATGCAAAACACATCTGGTTCATTTAAGACTAAATTGTTATTGAGTTTTACAAAAACATATCCCTTAGGTTAATTGGAGACGTCAAAATGGTCCCTTAATTATCTTTCATGTTTACGTAAACATTTATGCTTGGTTAACAGATGACTAAATTGTCTTATTTTACAAAACACACAAGTTCAATTATTTAATGCTGAAATGTTATTTCAGTGAGGCTCATGAAAAGGACATTGATTGTTTGATTTTATGACTAAATTGTCTTATTTTACAAAAACACGTATGTTCAATTATTTAAATGCTGAAATGTTATTTCAGTGAGGCTCATGGTATGGACAGTCGTTGAGTTTTACAAAAACATGTTAGGTTCATGGGAGACTCAAATTGTCTTTGATAATTAACAAAAGCTGAGAATTTGGATAAATCTAAGTTCTAAAAATTAATTACAATTAATTTGATACGTGATTAAATTTTGTACATTACAAAAATATACAGTGGGGTCACTGAAGACCACTATTAACTGAACTAATATGTTGTGTTCATGGAAGCCTGAAATGTTTTTGATGTAAAGAAAAATATTTTAGGTTGGACTTGTCAAAATGACTTTGATGCTTCGTTAGTTTTATTGAAGATGTCTTTGAAGTTTACAAAACGTCGACGTGAGGTCAACTTAAAACTAAATTGCCTTTTTGCTTTTTCAAAACACGTACATTACTAGTTAGGCTCATGAAAAACAGAAGCACCTTTGATGTTTCTAAAATCACGCATGTCGGCTCCATTGGAGACTAAATTGACTCTGATAATTACCAAATCATGTATGTAAGGGTCTTGAAAGTCTCTAAAATCTTTGATGGTTTCTTAGACTCATGAAGATTTTTAAAAACTTGGAAGATTACAACAACTTGTTTGTAAGGTTCATTGGAGGTTATGGTTTGACTGTTTATATTTGCACACACATGCATTATCTTCATGAAATACTGAATCATCAAACACTAAAATATCCATGTCACACAGACTGATGTAAGATGCCGCAGTTTCGCCGCTTTGACTATTCTTCATTGTGGTCTTTGCCTTGTGCTGTTAAAAATCGTACTTAAGTCCAGCCGATTTGAATGCTACAAGCTTCACACCAGGGGAGGACGCTCTGTGCTGCCTTAAAACACACACGCACGCTTAACTATTGGTTCTCCATCTTGTATGCTTGTCATAAATAACACTCCACACGCGAACATGAGCTTTAATGATAATGGGATTACGTCGGAGACTGGCAGCTCTTCAGTGTTGTTACATTCATTCCCAGCAGTCCAGATGGGATTTACTGACTCTCTCTCGTCGTTCCCCCCATTTAGGACTTAGCATTGATGCTAATGTGCTCTGACAAGTTATGACATATCACCACCTTTCTTTAAGCGCGCCGAGCACTTCCCACATGTTGACAATTAGCCAGACCGCCATCCAGATGTGTCCGACAAGCTTGGCCATCATGCATAGAGAATGTAACTTCCACATATTAAATTAGCGTTGGGCATCCTATGGCCTACGAGGCCCACAAAATCATTGGAATGGCCCACCATGAATTTCCAAAACCAAACATTCAGTCCAGCGTTGACCTTGTGGGTTTCTTGTTTTCCTACGAGTCAAATTTCACTAAAATTCTAAGCCCACACAAGATGAAAATTGAACATTTCACAATTTGACAAGGTCCATTTGTCTATCATACTTGGTGAAAATTTGCTATCAGTTTGACAAAGCCACTTTTAGTAGGACAAAATTAAGCCAAAACTCTGCTTTAAATCAAAAAGGCAGCCCTGTGTTTTTTAAAGGTTGGCTTCTTGAGACTTTTTGAGGGTCTCTTCATGCCAACCAAATTTGATGCTATCAAATCAAACTGCTGTTGAGCTGTATTCAAGTTTTGTTTTTATGACGAGTCGTCAAATTTCACTACATTGCTCCTTCCACTTAAAAAGACTCTTGACAAGTTTGAAAAGAGCCAAAAGTACTCTAAAATGGACGTTTCAAACGAAAATGGCAGACTTCCTGTGTGTTTACGGGCATGGCTTCCTGGGGCTTTTTTGGGGGTCTTCTCATCATGGATGTGCCAGCCAAATTCCATGTGAAACTTAGCATTGGCAATGGGCCACATAATGAGTCACCAAATTTCAAGATACTTAATACAGAACAATGACCCCCCCCAAGATAGTCTGAAATTATTTATTTATTGCCAATGCAAATACAAAGTTTTGTTCCAATGTCTATGCCATTAATGTATATTGTCAGGCAAGACAAATAAAAGCTCTTTAGAGATCTCTGCACTGAAAAAAATACAAACACAATAGTTTTGTTATTGCTTCCATTTTTTTCATGAGCCAAACTTTTCCCAATTATTGTTGACAAATGTGTTTAAATGTGTGTTAGTGACCATCCGTTTTTTGGGGATATTTAAAATTAAATTATGAAATAAAGGTATGTACGAATTTAAACAAACAAACAAACAAACAAACAAACAAACAAACAAACATATAAATTAATAAATGATACAAACAGCTTTGTAACATTTTGGGGGGTACAAATTCTGATCTACAACTACAGCACCCCCCTAAGGCCAGCTGCTGTCATCAAACCAACACGGTCATTTGTAAATGATACATTTAGCGTAGTCCAAGATCCCCGCGGCCTTAACGTGCTGAGGTGAGCGCCGCCGCTCGCTTCCCTGCAGCTGGCTGACAGACAACATCCTCCCTTCATTCACGCCTTCAGCCTCCCTGACGAGTCGCGTGCCGTGACCGTGTTTGTTGTCATATGCTACAAATCAGGCACACACACCCTCCAACTGGAGAGAGTGAACCCGCTCGGTCACAGGCGGACACGGCGACGAATTCAAAACAGAATGCGCCCCGACAGAGTGCGTCATCTGCTCAGTTTTCATACATTTGGAAAGGGTCACTACCAAACTCATCCACCTGCCCGTTTCACTCAACCGTCTCATTTCCTGGAATCAAGCTCCACTCAGAACACCTCATGCACAACTTTATAGAGTGTTATTTTGAGTCAGTGTCACCCCACACATGGTTGGAGCTAGAAAATTTTAGGTGGACTGGCCAGAGTGACAACATTTCATTGAGAGGTGGCACGTATGAATTTGCATGCTCCTAATGCGCACTGTAACTGAGAAGTCATTGTTTATGTTTAAAAATACTGAATAAATCCTGAAAATACCCAACACATTTGTTCAAGCCATATCCAGAACCTTGCTCTACCCATTCACAATGCAAGCAGGATCAACTCAAAGCAAAAAGTAGATTTTTGTTAAGCTTAATTCACTTGATAACGTTATTTTATAAGTCCTTGTTTGCATTGGTATACGGTCTCAGAGTTTATATATAATATACCATTTTACTTGTTAGCTTTCATTAGTCTACGTGAATATTTTTTTTCCTTGCGATTGCTTGCAGCCTCTTCCAAGAGAGTAGTGTGGGCGTTTTCAAGGGCCGTGATCTCTGAGAAACATTTTCTGAAAGCCTGTTTGGCTCCCAGTTAGAGTGCAGCAAAGCGACTGGTGAAAAGCAAGTTTGACTGAGACTCAAGAGAGCCTCGGGTTATACGCTACATATGGCATCATTACACGACTGAATGGCAAACATGTACAATTATTGTTTTGCAAGTCAGCCTCTATCTCATGGTCTTTAAGGACAACACATACAGGTAATCTATTCAACTCTGGAGTCACCAAAAATGTCTGGGGAAAAAACCCCCCACTAATTTTGGCCAGTAAGAAAACCATATAGGAAAATCGTATGTGAATGTTCAAGGTGCAAAAACAACAAAGGTAAATGAAAACATGGAAGATGACTATATAATAAATTATCAAGCATGCACTCAAATTAAACCATGACTGGAGATAGTTACCGTATTTTCCGGACTATAAGTCGCTCCGGAGTATAAGTCGCACCAGCCATAAAATGCCCCAAAAAGTGAAAAAAAACATATATAAGTCGCTCCGGAGTATAAGTCGCATTTTGGGGGCAATTTATTCGACAAAATCCCACACCAAAAACAGTCATGAACGAGCAACAACAGGCTAAACGATAGCAACAACAGGCTAAACGATAGGTATGCTAACGTGACAAACACAAACAAAGAGCTGAGAACGGGCCTGACGTAACATATAGAGTGATTAAGGACAACTATTACATGAATAACATGTTTATAAAACCATCAGTGTCACTCCAATTCATTAAATAGCAACAACAGGCTAAACGATAGGTATGCTAACGTGACAAACTCAAAGAAAGAGCTGAGAACGGGCCTGACGTAACATATAGAGTGATTAAGGACAACTATTACATGAATAACATGTTTATAAAACCATCGGTGTCACTCCAATTCATTAAATAGCAACAACAGGCTAAACGATAGGTATGCTAACTTGACAAACACAAACAAAGAGCTGAGAACGGGCCTGACGTAACATATAGAGTGATTAAGGACAACTATTACATGAATAACATGTTTATAAAACCATCGGTGTCACTCCAATTCATTAAATCCATCGATCGATCTTTGTCAACAATGGGTGCGCACGGCTGAGGGCGCTTGCGCTTCAAAATATTCCACAGGCTCATATAACGATAGATAAACTATATTTTAAATAACTATAATACAAGCCAATAATATTATCAAACCATCCGTGCACTTTAATTCCATTAAATCCATCGATCAAATTCCTCGTCCTTTGTCAACATCGCCGCGCGTGCGCCCTGACGTCACCCTCGTCTTTATTCCACAGATCTACTATATAACTATATTGTAGCATTAACAAAGTACAAGGATAGACGTAGGTTTGGTAAACGGCTCTTTATTAAACAAAACAAACTTCCAAGCGTGTGGCGGCGTGGACTTCCAGACAGACCGGGCGTGCGTAATGGCCATGTCCGAGCCCCGCGCACCGTTCGCGGACAACCACTCGGCCGATCGTCGGCCCCCGACTCAGTAGAGACCGGGCGTGCGTAAAAGCCATAATAGTTTTTCAAACCTTCTATGTCACTCCAAATCCTTAATTCCTTCAAACTCTTTGTCCTCCGTGTCACTTAGAAATGATCACCGCTAATGATGCCGGTCGTCCTTGTGTGGGCACGTTTGTATGTAAACAACCGGCGCGCCGCGCTACTGACGTCACTTGAAATAGTAATCCATTGGTACATCACGGTTCTCCAAACTTTCTTTCTGCTGCTCGATTACTGTTTTCAGCTGCATATTTTACAACTTGAAGTTTGTAACCTGCAAAATATGAGTTTCTTTTTGGTGCCATTTTTCTTAAGCCCACCCAGTTGATGAGTCACGGCCAACGGTAAAATTTAGAGCGCCCTCATCCAGTTTCGTCTGAAAATATAATTTTTTTTGGTTGTTTTATCAAAGTCAAAGTCTGCTTTATCGTCGATATATTTTTTTTATATACTAAGACACACAAAGAGATTGAAATTACATTTCCTCTATCCCTCGGTGAGATAGTACACATATGCATACAAGCAACACAAAAAAAACCAAGAAGGCACTAACAATGAATAAATAAGAGTATTGAATAAATGATAAATAAACAAATAATAATAAATAATAATAATAAATATAAGAGGAGCAAAAATGGAGCAAGTGTACATACAGCAGACAGTGGACTTGGATATGGTGCTTTAAAGTGTTAATTGCTTTATTTGATGTTTTCTCTATTTTTTATGTTTTGAATATGTTCAAGATAAAGAAATAAAAGCATGTGAAGTGATCAACTACACTAAAAATAACATGGGAAGTGGTCAACTATACTTGTAAGTGATGTCTTAATGATCAAGTAAAAATTTGTGAAAAAAAAACATATATAAGTCGCTCTTGAGTATAAGTCGCCCCCCCATCCAAACTATGAAAAAAACCGCGACTTATAGTCCGGAAATTACGGTATGTCATAACTCAGGACATCACACCTGCAAAACGGCTCTGGGAAAGGCCGATTTTAACAGTGCACTGAAATGACCCACATGCAGTCGAGAGGGATTTCCTTATTGTTGAAGTGACTTTGTCTTGTGACTGCCACGCTCATCCAGAAGCTAAAAAATGAATTGATTTAATTGTTACACAAATTTGCTACAGAATTGCTCCAAAAATGTTCACATAAGCGGTAAACTTCAATGCCTCCCAATGCGTACTTGTTTGCACCTGACTTTTTGTTGCACTATTTTAAGAAGCAAAAACAGCCAGACTTATTTATATATCACAGGTATGATAAATCACATTGCATATTTAAAGATCTCCCACAATGTGCTAATTACGTATAACACAGCAATTTACTACAATCCTGCTCGCTCCACATCTCACCCTAAATAAAGACAGCAAAAATGAACAGTAACACGTCAAAAGTGAGATTTGAATGTTACAATTCATGTTTTAAGAACCACTGTGCGTCCATTCGGTGGTCCTGAAACTGCTATGTTTTCACTGCCCAGTGCTTTAATCATGTCCAGATGTTAAGCGAGTTTTAACCCTTTTGGCCCCAAAATGTTGCTTCAGTTGGCCAAAGCGCAGCCGCCACCACAGGCAGTCGTGCATTATGCAAATGAAGTTAAATTAATGCAGGAAAAAAAAATAACGCTTTGCCCTTGAAAGGGCTGACTTTCACCTGAAAGTCGTAACATAAACATGAACGCACACAATATGGAAAGACCTATCACGTCCTTAGTGGTGCATTTGTTCCAACTGAATCTCCCTGTTCTTTATGTGATATGTGGTGTAGCAGAGCCAACAAAAAATTGCTTCGTATTGGGCAACTATGCAAACATTTATTAGATGACCACAAATTATTTTTCCTGATGATTTCTGCCTGGCACCAAATAACTGACAATATCTCCATTTCGTTGCCAAACACATTCTGCCTAGCAACAAGTGACCTCAGAAAAGAACCTCATCACAGATTAGCCCAAGAATTCTGTGAACATAATGACCACTCTACCTACCAACAAGTGGACATCTAAAAGTTTAAAATCTCCACTTTGGCCAGATGAAAAGTTTGACACAAATGATTTTGCCCAATGAATTCTGCATGGTAACAATCTTGCTAGTTCGTCATGACCACAAATGATTTGGGCCAACAAGTTCTGCCGAGCAATAGCCACTGCACTGGTTTTCCGTGAACAGGGTCGAGTTTGCACTGGGAATTCCACCGAGCAACACAAGAAAGCACAGAAGTTTGCTAATGATTTCAGCCTAGCAAGAACTGAACGTGCAGACGTTTGACATGGACGCTAATGGTTTCAGACAGGTACTTCCACCTAGCAGCAATCCACCAGGCTAGTTTGCCTGAAACACGAGCGATTTCACCCAGCAAATTCCACCCTGCAACAAGTGACTGCGCAAATGTTTCACAAAATGATCTCACCAAATAACATCCGCCTAGCAACAAGCCACCAGCACTTAACTTTCCATAAACACGAGTGATTTTGCCCAGTAAATTCTGCCTAGCATTGATCAAACGAGCAAGTTCAACATGGTCGCTAAGGTTTTTACTTCTGCCTAGAAATGAGCAAATGCACAGAATTTTGACATGACCACAAATCAATTCCGCCAAGCAGCAAGCAACCATGCAAGTTCAACACGACCACAAATGATGTTTAGCCAACTACCACTGCCTGGCAATAAGCATCCGGGGAAGTCTGACATGACCACAAAATTAATCTTTGTCATTTCTGTCATGAGGAGAAACATCTTCTTTCTGTCATAAGGAGAAATTGGACATAAAAATAAAACTGTTTTGGGGACTTCACGCTCATTAAGCGTTCCGAGTGTGAGCTCCAAAATAAATAGACGCACGGGAGGAAAATAAACAGTCGTCAGCAGCCATATTCTGGCCCTTGTTTTTATGCAGAAGAGTTCAACCGAGTTCATCTCCACAGAGAATATCTGCAAAATGATGAAACATGCGGAAAGTGCAAGCCGAATGCTAACTAACCTAAAGCTGCTTTTTTTTTAATGATGAAATATCATTTGGTTGAATATTTTACATGACAACATATGAAGTGGGGTGGGGATTTGGGGGTTGGGTGGTGTGGTTGGGGCGGCTACTGGGTTCCAACTAAATCTCCAGCAGCTAGCTTTATGCGTGGGCAGAAAAGGATGAATAAAATCTACTTTTTCCCTGCTAATCAGCTTAGTGAAGTTAGTTCTGGCTAGCATGTTGGGAATGTAAAGCATCCCACCACACAGCAGCTTCCAGCTACTTTTCCTACAGGGGGTGTTGGGGTCCTGCATGGCTTATTCTTGCAATCAGGACGTGTATGCAAAAAAAAAACACAAAAAAAAAAAACAAAGTTAAGTAAATAACTACAATACATACATTTACACCAGGACCTAGCCCGAAGTCTGGCGTGTTATTGGATTGATACCAGAAGACTGTGTCGGAGCGGGAACGGAAAAAGGTGCATCTATTGTGTGAGCATCCTGCTGCTTTTTAGGACTTTTTGTCGGAATCCTACTCTGGAAACATCCTCAAAGGTGACCACCTTTGACTGACACAGAGTAGTGATGCTTTGATCAGCTATATACCGTATTTTTCGCACTATAACACGCACGTAAAAACCTCAAATTTTCTCAGTGCGCCCTATAATAATATAATAGGTGTGCCTTATATATGGACCAATATTGAGCCACTACAGCGGGCGTGTCCAAAGTCCGTCCCGCGGGCCAAATGTATAGTTTTAAAATGGGCCATTTATTGAAGGTGCGCCTTATAATCCGGTGCGCCTTATATATGGACAAAGTTTAAAATGGGCCATTCATTGAAGGTGCGCCTTATAATCCGGCGCGCCTTATAGTGCGGAAAATACGGTACACAGATAGTAAAAAGCTATCACAATACCACGCTAGGAAAGGTGGTACCTAAGTGTTCAAAAAGCATTAAACTTTTTTTTCAAATTTCTATTTTAATAAATTTTGAATTGTTGTGTCAGCTATTATTCTGTTAATTTGCTCACGTTTTAAATTTTAATATCTGTACCAAAGTACTGTTTTAGTTGGTGACAGACACCAAATAGACTCAGCACTTAACACTTTAATGTCCATAACAATGACCTGAGGTTAGAGTTACTAGGTGTCATTTTGTGGGAGGCGTTTATTCCCTACTTGATGTAGATGATCTCAGGGGGGACATTTTTTGCTCTCTCGACAGTCCACCTTAATCCTTCCAGTTCAGCTTGACCCCACATTGTAAGCCAATGTGACGCTTGTGGGAGGGCAAGGGGGGGGTGGGGGGGGGGGGGGGCACATCCACTTCTCGCCATGACAGGAACAAGGGATTTGGTCGTAATGAACACTTCGCAGAAGTGCCAGACGACGAGTCAGGTGGCTCGTTTGAATGCAGAATAATAAGGATGGTAATATGACGGGGAAGTTCCAATACAGTCGGGTCAATCTGTGCCCACTGAGGGCGAGCATTCGAGCATTTAGCACAATTGGTTGCTTTTGATCACACTCACATCTCTGATATCTGGATAATATACTTATTTGTTGTATATTAACTAGTAAAGTACAGTTTGCATGTTCTCCCTGTGCCTGTGTGGGTTTCCTCCGGGTACTTCAGTTTCCTCCCTCATTCCAAAGACATGCATCACACCACAAGCAATATTTATGTAGAGCTCGTCGTTCACATCCATACACAGGGTCGTTATAATTTTTGTAGTTGCCCCACTAATAATGGCTAATTCAGAGTCAGAGCGATGTGTCATAACAGCGCCCCCTCCTGAAAAAAAACTAACAAAGCCCCCGAGGCTTTTGTCTTCCTGCATTACTTACAGCGTTATTGTGCTCGTGCTGCATATTAATACCCTCTATGCTAATGGCCTTAGCGCGGTGGAGGTCGCAGCAAGCTCCTCCTCTGAATGCTAATCCACTGCCACATTTGCATACGCTTAAGTGTCAAATTCGCCCCGTAAATCAGCGCAGAGAGAGAAACAACAACGTCGCGGCGTCGCATCAAAGCCACATCAAAGCCCCGTTTAAGATTTTCGCGGGTCGCGGCGGGGTCGTGGTGGTCTAAAACGAAGGTAATGGGATAGTGGCGGCGGAGGTGGTGTGCGGTAGTACGGACGGCAAGTAATAAGCACGGACTGAAGCAGTAATAAGACGACGATGGAAACACGGCCGCTGTCATCATAGGGCCACAAGCCCTTAAGTCGTTGGGGTTGGAAGGTCAATCCCGACAGGAGCCTGACTCTTTGGCTTTTTGCTCTTTTCATTTCCATGTGAGCTTTTCCAATTGCCGCTTGAAATGACTGAATGTGTCTCACTCTGGAACAAGAAAGTTTGATTTCTTCTTTCTTCGAAAGATTCAGCAAAATTCATCCCCCCATGCTGGTTTCACCTAGTAAAATAAAGTTTGGTAGTCATGTCTATTACGAGTAGACCCACAAAAAAGTCCATGTCATGCCCGGGAAGACAAAGAAATCAACCGCTTTGGTATGAAGCTATGATTTTAGGATTGTTTTGAAAAAAATCAGCCCATGAAGCCAATTTTGCCGAGCAATATAAAATTTGGTAGGCATGAATAGATGCACAAAATGGCTCATGAAGCTTTGCCCCAAAAAGACACAGGAAGTCTACCATTTTGGTTTGAAGCAGTTATTATTGGGTCAATTTGAAAATTGCAAACCTCTTGGTGTACATGTTAACTCAATAACAAGGATTCATTGGGAGATGTGGATGAAGGCGTTTAGGCAAAACGCGCAACAAATGACACATGGCGGTGACGCCAACCATACTCGCCGAGACGATGGCGCTCTCTCGGGAGCGAATGAGAGTCTCCTCCAAATGTCAAGTCCTTGAGTGTGAGCGGCAGCCGAGTGCGTTCAAACGCTTGCTCATGAATAAGACAAATGGGAGGGTTTCTATCAGGGGAGGGGGGCAAGGGGCTGAGGGGGGGTTGGTGTAACTTGAGTCGACTTTCATACAAGGTGGCGTTGCGCTGAGGTCGGTCACCTTCTCCGGTTAGAGATGCTCCAAAGATGACAGAATAGCTAACAAGTTAGTTTTGCTTCAGTGGTCCGTTGGCCAGGAAAGAAATCAGCTCAGGTGAGTCAGGTGAGGACTTTTGCTGTTACTTGTTTAAGCCAAAACAATTGGTGAAATAAATGGTTTGCAAAACAACCTATAAAATTGTGTTGCTTTCTCCAAGAAAAGAAACTGAACCAAAAATAATTTAAAAAAACAAAGGTTGTTTGACAAGTTATGCACTTTTATCCGTATTTTTGAACGCAAATTATCATTATCATTGTATTTATTTAATAGAAATTTCAGATTTGACTCAAATCAAAAAAATTAAACAAAATATTCAATTAAACATTTGCACTAGTTTTCTGAAAAACACAATAAAGGAAAAAATACTATGTTATGTTGAATTAACAATTCAGTTAAATATAATAAATGATTCATTTTAGTTTTTTTTAAAAGACATTTAATATAATAAAATACAATGGAAATGGAATTAGTTTTATAAAAATGTAATTTATCTAAATAGAGAATGGATATAATTACTGTGAAAATAATCATCATGACGAGTATTATTTTATCACTTTTAAATGAACAATTCAATTTTAGTTTTAAAATGCTACCAAGGCGACACAATATTTTACAATTTATCTTATTGTAAAGCAATATTAATTTTATTATCATGCCACAAAATGATCAAATTAATTAAAAACAAATGTTTTATTTAATACATTTGTATTAAGATCAACAACAAAAACTGTAAAAGAAAAATAATGTCAACAAAAGAGCAGACTGAGTGTACAAATATGTGCCATAGACACCATAGTGGAGACGCAACACTTGAATTCAACTGACCGACCATTTATGTGTTGTTGTTCTGAACAACAGAGTTCAAATGGGCTCAGCAGATAACGCTTGTCAGCGTGTGAATGATAGCATCAATGAACCACATTAATGGAACAAGTGAGAACTAGGTTTAGTTCCAAACTTGACACTTTAGGCAATAGTCCATTATTCAGCAACTTTTTTTTCCCACTCATTTATTCAAACCCACGCAGGCAGGGGGAGAACATGCAAACTTCAGTATAAATGACTGTCGTGCATTTTCATAGATTTATTCAAAAAACGCAATCTCATTTGCAAAGCTGACCTGGCAGTACATAAACAACAGTTATTTGTTTGCATCTTTAACGAAACGGTCAGGTTTTGATGGCTTGTTTGGATTTAGACCAGTATTGCACTAAAAACATTTAGTGGCAGTGATAGAACTTCAGTCTCTTACAAAATGGCAAAATATAGCCCAGGGCCCCAACTTCTAATACTTTATAAAAACATACACAACATAATAAATTAAATAGAATGCAAAAACCGTTTGTACATGGTAATTAATTCATTGCAGTTCCTTGTGATGGCCAACGGGGGCAGTACAATACACTCACACAGACACATAAGGACGACTTTCATAACTACTGGACGTGACTCGGTAACAGCAGTCATTTTTTCACAGAAGAATATGAATATAATGGACGTATCTGTCTACGTGTGTTGCTGCACCATTGAAATCCAATTTCCCCACAGACTTTCTGTATTTCAAGATGATGTGAAAGAGGAATGAAACACATGTACAGAAAAAGCGTTCATTTGAGTCAATTAGAGTGTCCATGAGCCAGGTTATTTAACATCTGTCACTTTTTTTCCAATGATGGTAAAAGCGAGGCGTTTATTTGGAAGAGGTATTTATTTCCAAGTCTTTCTGACAGGTGTCAGTCAAAATCAAAGCCTCTGCATTATTATCTTTGAAAAGGCAGGATTTTTAAATATATCTCAGACTGTCCGCACACACAAGCGTGTTTTATGGCGTATGCGTGTACTAGGTTGGTGCGGGGGGTCTAGCGGGAAGAGGGTGGGAGTTAGGGGGGCTGCTCGGACTGAGCGCTCTGCGATATATATGAATAATGCATCACGCGGCTACAACGCGCCGCCTCGCTTGGCTTTAAGTTCCTCTTAAGGGGGGAAAAAAAAAGTCACCATCTGCAAGCTGCTGCTGCCTGGCTTTAAAATTGAGTTTACAAAAAAAAAAATTAAGTACCACAAGCAAATTTCATTCAACTGCAACCATAATGAAAATTATACATAAGGAAGGCTAAGTTAAATGTACTCATTGTCTTTCATTGGGCACCAACGAACTTTTTCTGCACATTTATTGACATTCGCTCTTAATTGGATAAGGAAAAGGTTGACAAATAATGGGCATAGTGTTTCCATAAACTAAAGGCATCATTCGTAATTAACAAAGGGTGCATGAAAAAAGTTGTTTTGCTTGAGGTTGTGGTTTGTGTTTGGTTTAAAAGAGGGCAAAAATATTACAAACATGCAGTTTTGTATATAAATACATGCAAATGAAGACACTGCATGTGGGGAATGTGTCTTTTAATTGAACATTGTGAGAAAAAAATTGTGCAAAATACTTGAATGGAGTCAAATAAATTCCATCTTAATTCAGATGCGAGATGACTAATTGGGTACTTGAAAGCATCATACTCACCACTTTATAAATTGCGGTCATTACAATATTGAAATTCAGGACTTCTGCACACAACTCCCTCTAGTGGTAAACAAAAGAAATACTGAATTGTGCAAAGTACACTTATAGTTTAAGTGCTTTATTTATTTGTTTGTTTATTTATCGATTTATTTATTTATTCATTCAATCTATTACAGTGCATTGGTGGTTACATGCAATTTGGTTGTATTTAACTTTTAAGTACAATCATTATTTTTGAAATGTTTGTTTATTTTGGTACAAATGTATACTTTTAGGTGCAATATACTTGAATTTTAATTGAATCTTTAAGCAAAGGCTTTAATTTTCTCATATTTAAGCACAGTCATAATTTCTGCTCAAAGTAGTGTTTTAAACATTTGCCAACCACTGCTGAAAAATATTAAAATGTGGTGAGATTCATCTTGAATGAAACTAATTGAACACTTGATTGCATCATATAATTACTTTGTTGCATTCAACTAGAGCTTAGGATTCCTGCACACAACAATACCTTCAAATATGAACATACATGTGGACTCCTTCAGTAAACAACATAGTATGAGTAAATCACTGCAATTTAAAAAAAACACTTTAAATAATCTGAATTATTATAGAAAACCTAAAAGGAAAACTGAAAAATACTAACCACACGGAAAGAGAGTGCAAACAAAAAAAAATACTTTCACCAGATTCAGGTGTATCATTCTTTAATTGGGTACACCAACCTTACTATGTCCCGTCATCCCAATAAAAGTAAAAGTGGAATTACTGCCTTAAAATGTGAAAATACAGTGTTGTTTCTGGAGTAATTTATACAATAATAGCAGAAAGTTCCAGAGTTAAAAAATCTTATACATAGTATGTAAATTCTTATAAATATAAACACAATGGGGGAAATAGTATAGAAATAGTTGCATGTAATTTGCAACACCATCAACATAGAATTTATCAAAGAATATCCATCCATCCCTTTTCCATACAGAAAAATAGCATCATCATAAAAGAAAACTGCATAGGCCAACGACTACATCTAGTGGTGTCAGAGTACAAACAAAACAAATCTCAATAGAAAAAAAGTGGCTTGGCCTCGTTTAGCTGCATTTTGAATCTAATTGGCTACTTGAAAGAATCATTTCCCACTGTGAAACTTCAAACTGAGGATTTCTGTCTTAAAATGGGGTAGAATTTTTTTACACAGTTTAAAAAGTTGAACTCCTAAGAGAAAAACTTACTTGATGAGTAACACAAATAGTAAATCTGGAACGAGAGCCCAAACACATCAAAGCTTAAAATCCCGATTCAGGGTACTTGAACCCATCATATCTTCCGCATAAAACGTTCATCTTGTGTCTTTTACAGTTATTTCAGAAGTTAATGTGGAAAAACTAACATTACTGCATATTGTTTTACGAAACAAATGATCCCCAAAACGTCTTAGTGTATTTAGAATCCAATTGGGCAAAATTGCTGCCTTTATTATGAAGATGCAGCATAAACTCTGAAGTCAACTACTAACAAAATCATTTACACCGTTTTTAAAACGCTGGTACAGAAAACTTGTTTGGTGCACAGTCCAAACAAAACAAACCTTTTTTTTTTTTTCAAGTCTCCCACACCCCACTACAATTAAAATCCACTAGGCTACTCGGGATCTGTGCATTAAAATACAAAAGAATGATTTCCGTGAAAAAAAGTTTTTGAAAGCTTAATTCTCATGGACAAGTTTATAGATGGGAAAAGAAGTATTACGGGTTCACTACAGAGAATCAATACAAAACATATTTTATTCACCTAATTCAGGTACCTCTTCATCCTAATTAGGTACCTGAACGCGTCTCTCCCCCAACATAATAAAACAATGAACTCTGAATTCTTGCCTAAAATTGTTAAAATACACTAAAAGTCCACAGTCAAATTCCGTTCGAAAACTTTATAAATGACGGAAACTAGTGCTGCTGCGCATTAATACGCAATTGGCAAATCCAGGTGAAGCCAACTCATTAAGTCAACTAATTGGTTACGTGAACGCAGCACTCCAGCGTCACTTTTGACATCGCACTTTGACTCCTCCATCTCCGGACATCCGCAGAGCACCGTTACCCCGCTCCAACGCCAAGCCGTGACATGCAGCTCGCTGGCCGGGCACGGCGGCTCACTCACCTCGGTGCGCGTCTGGAGCCGCTTGTTCATCTCATAGATCCGGTACTCGGGCTGCACCACGTAGGGCGAGTGTCTCCGGTAGAAGGGTCCGAAGGGGGACGAGTAAAAGGGGTCGTGGTTAGGATTGGACATGGTCAGTTCCGTGCTTCGTTTTGATGGAGGGGGGAAAGGGGGTAAGGGAGGGGGGACAGGCGCGATCTCAGCACGCAGCGGACACGCACATGGAGGCTGGCGGGCGGGCGGGCGCTCCTCTGCAGGGACCCCCGGCGTCAAGCGGCAGCCGCGCGGTCGAGGCTGAGCGGCACTCTGCAACTTGGCCGAGCTGCTCGCACGAGGAAGAGGACGAGGAGGAGGAGGAAGAGAGTGAGGGGGGAGGAGGCAGATGTGGAGGAGTGTGTGGAGGAGGAAGTGGGGGGGAGGGGGCGTTTCCTGCAACCCCCCCCCCCCCCCCCATCCAAATCGGAGAAGATTTCCTCTTGACTTTTTTGCACTCCTACAAAGTTCACGTGCGCCTTTTTGGTTGGGAGAGGGGCAAAAACTTGGTACATTACCAGTCGTTTTTTTACTCAATTGTAGGTGGGGAACGCGTTTGCTGACAATTTCATCACTTCTCACTTATTCTGTGTTACGCATCTCCCTAGGAGGAAAAATATTTTTGCGACAAACACCCCCAACTCTCCACTGTGACTATAAATAGTATTATTTATTGATAAAATTGTGGTCAGTACACTTCTGCATAACATTGTATTCTTAACATTAAAGAAAAACCAAAAAGAAATATAAATCTTCTGACTAACTAATAAAATGACTTATACTCCCTGCACACACTGACAATCAGAGCGCCGCTGCCACCTAACGCTGTGGATGTGCAATTACTTTTGATTATAGTACGGAAAAAGAAAGCTCAGCATCGCAAACCCCCCATCAGAGGGACACCCCACTGTTTGAGAGACTGTTTATAGGATTCCATAGGTACTGCTGTTTTGTTTAGCAACAGATTTCAACCTGAGCATGTGGTGTAAACTGGCTCTGTCACATCCCTTGTGATCACTTGAAAATTCAGCTCCTAAAACTGGTTTAACTTCGTAACATGAAATTTGGTAGGCATGTCTGTCATGAGTAGACCCACAAATAAAGCCTCAAAAAGATACAGGACGTCTGCCAATTTGGTTTGAAATGCACATTTTATATTCATTTGGGTGATTTTCAGGTGTCCTTCAAGGATGACAAATTTTGTCCGTTCGCTACCAAATTTGGACTCGACCAGAAAGATTGGACAACCTAAATAGTGAGTTTTGTGTCTTCGTCATTCCGTGTGGGCAGTTTGATAACTCATAATAACACTTGAAGCCAATACCTCCACAAGGTGAAGATTCAAAAATTCAATGCCTGAAGGCAGTTTTTGATAACATGAAATTTTGTGTTATGAGAAGCCCCACAAAAAAGCCTAAAAAAATCAATCCCCCCAAAAAACTCAGTAAATCTGCCATTGTAGGCTCTTTTTATGAAATTTCCAGGATTCCGAAATTGTTTTTGTCAAATTGCAACCGATGATGACCATGATGATGAAGAGAAGCATATGTCTAAAAATAAACAAGACACGTGCAGACTGATTCGCACATTCAAATCGCTCACACTGGGAATTAATGAAGAGCATTCATGAAGTCTGACTTCTAATCCGAAATGGCGGAAAGAGGGAGGGGTGGTGTGCATTCGGTATCGAGCAAGATAACTGTTGTAATCCAAACGCCTCGGGCATCTGCTAGAGTAATTCATAAAAAAAAGAACAACTTTTGAAAAATCTATTAATAAAGCTTTAATTAAAAACTACATATTTTAATATCTCAAGACCTTTTCAATTGACATTTTCTAACCGGATTTGCTCACTGGCCTCGAGCGCTTTTTTCACACCAGTGGTGACGACATGCGTTCAACTGCGCAGCCCCTTTAACACATTTACATATCAAATTGACACCATTGTTTCGTCTCTCCTAAACCTGGATGTTGACGACACTTTGGATCCTCAGCCTGATAGCAAACTATTCCATAACATCACTAAGACTAACCACAACCGTCATAGTGTGTAGCCCTAGTGCACAGAAAAAAAATACAAGTGTGACCTTTTTTACGACCTTTTCATTTAAGTTGGGTCAGATAATTAACCTGCAATGGAAACCATTACTGGGTTGTTTAGACCCAAATAGTCAGATGATTCGGGGAGGAAAATGTTTTAGAATGTATACAACCCCTCCTTGCAAACAATAAAATAATTAATATTTGAAAATGAGTGAATTTAAAATGGGGGGGGGGGGGTAATTGGTTTGACCCAATTTTGGGGTTAATTGAAAAACCCCAAAAGTTGGGTCAAATTGACCTAGACTAGCTATCATTCAAAACCAATGGTGGGATGTAACAATGATACAAATACTCCGTTACTATACATAAGTACTAGATAGTTCAAGTATCGCTTAACAGCATATGACATGTAATGTGAATTTAATTTTTTTTTTACATTAAAAAAGATAAATGTCTCTGTACAGAGTCTTGATAATCAATTTGAACATCACAATTAAACCTTTGTGCGTTCTCGCACAAGCAAGCATGCATCGACAACTTTTTCAGGCGGGATGATAAGGTGCGTTGAGGGCACAGCAGCTGCTGCAGCGATGCGTTCAGGTGCAAAACCTGTGGCTGCCGAGTTGTGCGCGTGTGTCTGTGTGTGCGAAAAGCAGGTAGTGTCGGAAGAGATGTTGCCATGGTAACACAGAGAGAGAAGCGGTTTGTCTGTGCTCGTGTCCTGACCCATTTCCTTTCTCACCCACAAGTGTTTGCCGCCATGTTTTACAACTCCTCCTCGCTCGCAACTCCAAAGGTACATTGTGCTTCCCGTCCACGAAAGCATTCAAGTGCCCTCACAAGAAACAAAGTTTGGGGTTTGAACCTGCGTTGGCTTTGAGATTATGTTCCCTTCTGCTGCCCATTATCATCCACAGTTGTCAGCAAAATTGTTCCGGATGTTATTGCAAATACATTTCATTCACAAAAGACAAGAAAGTGTCCAAATTGCTTATCACTTGAATTATACATATCAATACATATAAACTGTATTGATCTGTGGGCCAGTTAAGACAGGGATGCACAGAGAAAGGAAATAAATAAATAATTAAAAATAATAATAGTATATGCACACATTTATACACTTGTACGTGCCATCATGTGCAGTCGACTTGCCTGTCACACTCACCTATTTGCATTTCCTGTTGCTTTGCATCACCACAAGATGGCGCTCAAGGTCAGGCTAATGGGGTAAGTCGTATTTGGTGTCAAGGAAGTACGTATATAATTGAAGTGATACTTCGTATGTCGGGGGAATCTCAATTTGAAAATATGCTTTTAAATCTTTTAGATAGTATAATGTACATGCTTTTGTTCACATCAAATATACTTTAGTCTTACCAGTAATCCAATTTAAACTTGTGTTTCAAAGTACAATTAACAATTTGACGATGACAAAGACTCTTAGAATGAAAATATAGAGAAAATTACACAATAAACTAAGTTATACAATGCTGCATATGTTTTATTTTATAATTTAAATTTATTATAACGAATAAAACAAAGCAAATCTTGTACTATGTTGTAAATGCTTACTCGTTCACGGCAAAACATCAGATAACATTTATTCGTGCTGTCATTGCACCAAATTAATTACAGTAGAGCACAATTTTAATGCTAAGCTAAAATGCTAAGCCAAAAAAAATAGCTACAGTAAATCTTTACTTGTGGGTTGAAAGTTCAAAAAACAAGCAAGTAGCACATTGCCTGTTTGCAGCACATCCGAATATGGATAAAATATACTCCGAATACCGGAGCAGCAACTTCTTCTATGGTGGAATCTCATTAACATCGTAATAGCTTCCAGGCTCATTTGCATTTTGCCGTGAGTGATTTTTTTTTTTCACCCAACTCCCTCCACCTCCTCCTCCTCCTCCTCCTTTTCTTCTCACCCTCTTAGCTTTTGGCTGCTGGCTGTAATAATAATAATAATAGTAATAATGATAATATTAATATTAATAATAATAAAAAAGGCACGGTGGGGCACTGGTTAGCACGTCCGCCTCACAGTTCAGAGGTTGTGGGTTTGATTCCATCTCCGGCCCTCCCTGTGTGGAGTTTGCATGTTCTCCCCATGCCTGCGTGGGTTTTTTCCGGGCACTCCGGTTTCCTCCCACATCCCAAAAACATGCTTGGTTGACCGATTGAGCACTCCTAATTGCCCATAGGTGCGAGTGCGTGTGCGGGCGATTGTTCATCTCTGTGTGCCCTGCGATTGGCTGGCAACCAGTTCAGGGTGTCCCCACCTACTGCCCGATGCTGGCTGGGATAGGCTCCAGCACGCCAGCGACCCCCGTGGGGACTAGCGGTACAAATAATGGATGGATGGATGGATGGATGGATGGATGGATGGATGGATGGATGGATGGATGGATGGATGGATGGATGGATGGATGGATGGATGGATGGATGGATGGATAAAAATAATGACAAATTCAAACTTTGAATGAGCCCTCTTTTTTCCCTTGTACCAAATTATTTATGTTAAACAAATGATAATTGAAAAGCACTTTTCAATTATGCAGTGCGCAGACAAAAATCGAGCAGCACAATTACAGGATGCCAAAGTCTTATTTGCACACGGCGGGATGACAAATGGTCGCGCACAGGCGAGGACGGGAGTTTGTTTGAAAGGAGAGTATAACACAAACATAATAAGGCATTGAGGCTTAAGGACGCACACTCCAAGTTAGTAAATGTATTGTATTGTGGGTGGGTGTCAAGCTGGCCACGCATGTCCTTGACACACCACAAGCTTGTATTTCACACATACACACATACACACACACACGCACGCATATATATATATATATATATATATATATATATATATATATATATATATATATATATATATATATATATATATATATATATATATATATCATGATGAGCCATGATTGATTCATAATATATTTCAGTTACCAATTTGATTCGTAACGTGAAAAAAATCAGGAAAAAGCTGGATAATTGTTTTCCAATTATTTTATTTTTATTCCACACGATAATAATGAACCTTCTCAAAACTAATACACAAAACCCAAAAAAACGCATGATCTGATACACAATCGAGTCTGGTAAGGCATTCACACTGATAATGTCGCGACACAGCTATGTAGTGAGCTAACAAGTTGGATTAGTATTTACAAACAAACACAAACACACACACGTCCACACACTGATGGTTAACACGAACATACATGCTCAAATACAAAAACAAAATACAAAAACACAGATACAAGAAAGATACATGTGTATACACACACATACAGAACACATACAGTAATGTACTCATTCATGACACATAAAAGAACAAAATAACACACACATGCCCTAATATAGAAGCACACACCCAGGATTGTACATGCCTGCATGTGTGTGTGCCTACATGCGTGTACAAGCACAGGCACGTGCACAAACAGTCACAAACATACACTTGTAGTGACTACACAAAGACATGTGCATTCAAACACTAACAAATGCACAGCAAAAATATCAAGCAAATTCATACTCAGATACACACAGCCATATGTACACAACCTCACAAAAAACCCATGTAAAAAAACAGACACAAATTCATGCACAACACACAATAATACCCACTTACACACAAATACACAGTAGTACATACGCACTATTGAGCAGTTTAGTGAGCAAAGGGTTAATCGTTCTTACCAATTCTAACTCTGACTCACGAGAAGCACGGAAACACTCGCTACACTCAAAGAACACACAGCAACATCCATGCACAACGACACATTCAGTACACGGAACACGCACACAAACAGAATCCTGAACACACACATAAAAAACACTCGTAAACTAGCATGAACACACACACGCACATACACACACTACACGAGAGGGCACACACAAAAATACTGACAGACACACTCACACTCAATCACACGCACGAGCGTGTTGTATCTCTGGGAATGAACACACATACACACAGCTACAGATACATATAGTACATACAAAAACGCATATGACACACGTGCTAACCTACGCATGCAACAAACAAGAGTAATAGACACAAATAGTAAGACATACATGTATACAAATACTAGTAAAACTCAATGAGCATGGTTACACACCCACAAATACAAACGTGTATAGAAATACATTACGTATATTGACATGCATAGAAAAAAACAACCGCACGTTGATACATGCACACGTTCATTCAAAACATACTTCCAAACAAGCATGAACACACACACACACACGGGTGGTACACAATCCCACACATGAAGAGAAATACAGAAAAACAGACATGCATAGAAAGCAAACACATTTCCACACAAACACAGTTTAGCTAGTTTTCACTTTAGAGCAGTGCAGTACGCAATGGGTTAATATTTTTTCTACCAGTTCTAAGACACACACATGCACGCACGCACGCACACGCACGCACACACACACATCCGTGCAAACCATCACCCTTGATCACGCTTAGACTTGTGCACACACACACACATACAGCAACACACACACATGCGCGCACGCACACGCAACTCCCCCTCCTCACCCACCACTTCCTCCTCCTGCCTCCCTGGGCTCAACAACCTCCCCCCTTCCTCCTCCTCTTCCTCCATTCTCCATCGGCACCCCCCCTGTCCTCCTCAACCCCCCCCTCCCTACTCCACCAGCCCCGCTCACCACCCCCCAGGTCAGTTAATAAGCGAGCCTTTGCTGGGGCTCTGCTGTCTGGAGGACATGCAGAGGGAGAGGAGGGAGGGTGATGGTGGTGGTTGGGTTGGGGGTGGGGGTGATTGGAGGGTGGGGGCCAAGGCTTGGGGTTGTGGTGGGGGGGCACGTCTCCCGGGAATTGGCTCTTGCTGAATGCAGAGCTCCGCTGAGAGAATTTTAACCCCGTGTGGGAGAAAACCAAACATGCAAAAAAATGTGCACCCCCACACTATCCGAGGGTACATTTCAGGGGGTGACTCTCTCGCCGTCCCAAAACACGTTAACAATGTTAGCGTGGGGTAGCTAATGAGTTGCCTTGCAGGTTTGGGGAACCTTTAGTGTTTCAGTACTCAACTTTGAGAAAGTCACCCTCTTTTTCCTTAAAACCACAGCGCCATCTATTGGAGGGAAGTTATGTAGCGGATTATGATGCTAAACGTGTAGCAGAAATCCCACTTTGTGTATATAAGTAAGTACCTTGGTTTTCAGGTCGCAGGATGGTGACCCGATGGTTACTTATGCCTCATAGTCAAGATATTCAAGATTCTTTTTCAGAAGATATCCAGTACTCTTGGATACTCTTACTCTTGTTTGCCAGTACAAAAAAACATGCTATATCGATGAATTACAATTTGTATGTATGTTGGACAACATGGACAAGCAGCATCTTGCCTCTGTGACTGAACCTCGCACCCTAATTCGAAGGAAGACCCCGGACAGCGGACACCTTGTGGAAGAAACGCTGCTTGTATCCGGGATCTCGTTTTTTTCGGTTACATCCCAAAATTTGCGACACAAGAGCGGATTTCGACTCCCATCGCCCTCCCACAGAAAATAATCCTGTCCCGTCCCAGTCTCCGACTATAATATTTTTTTTTTAAATAAATCCTTTTGAGTACTGCTTTCGGTAAAAACAACTCCAGCTCCCAGTCTGCTCCTGTTCAGAATGACCCCGGCTCCTGTGCTGATCCTATTTTGGAAATCAGCTACATTAAAAAAAAAAGAAAGGCTGCACGTGTCTTGAGTTTTTTTCCCTACTGGATAATCCCGCTCCTGTCTAGCCCTGTGAACTTTTATCCTTTACCGTCAGAAACCCATGATAAAAGGTAAAGTTGCCATTCCTGAAAAAAGTCATGATCATAGGTGAGGATAGGAGGAAGGTAGATCGACCGGTAAATGTGAAACGGCATCACGGCAGATGGAAGATCTGCCTGTTGATCTCCCGCTTCACCCTGCCCTCACTCATGAACAAGACCCCCAGGTACTTGAACCCCTCCACTTGGGGCAGGATCTCATCCCTCACCCGGAGAGGCTTTATTCCAGTCTTTTTCAAATGGATATGAGGGGAATGAAAAATCTCAGAATGAAATGCCATCCATCCATCCATCCATCCATCCATCCATCCATCCATCCATCCATCCATCCATCCATCCATCCATCCATCCATCCATCCATCCATCCATCCATCCATCCATCCATCCATCCATCCATCCATCCATCCATCCATCCATCCATCCATCCATCCATTTTTAAAAATGCTTACAGTGTGGGTTTGGGACTTATCCCTTCGAAAAGTCCTCATCAAATTCTGCTGCCTGCCTGCCGACCCCCCCCCCCCCCCCCTCTCCCTTCTCCCACCATCTCCCCCGTCATCCTCCTTCTCCCTTCACTTCACTGCAGATGTTTCAGGCGAAAATGTGCTCCCCGGCCGAGGAAAGCTAACGCCGCTCGGCCAAGCGTCGTTGACAACTTTTGGCATACCGACAGAGGGCAAAGCGAGGTCGTTGACAACACAAAGTCAAGAGCGCTTTCATGGGAGTAATCAAGTCTTTTTTTCACACAGAGCCTTAATTAAACTAACTGAACAGTGGCCAGTACACTTTTCTTTCTTTTTTTTCATGACACTTTTTAAATTTAGCACACTTTTCAACTCTAAGCATGTATTGTGGCACTTCAATATGCTAATATTTTGAAGAGTCATTTTTTCATCATGATACTTCAAATTTTTGACACATTTAATACGTTACATTGGGTTAGGGTTACATTGCAAGATACTTTTCAACAATATCAAAACTTGTTTTTACTTTTAATATGCTCATATTATTCAAAATGACTATTTTTGGTACTTTTAATACGATAACCTCATAAGCCAATCAGAGAGATTAACATAGCAGACTATTTAGCTGAACCAATTGGATGATGGAAAAATACTGACATCACAGTAAGCCTTCCCCAAGGCGCAGAGCAGGGAATCTAAAATCTGACTGGTTGAAATAAGACAGAGTTCAATGGTGTGTGTGCGTGCGTGCGTGTGTGTGCGTGTGTGTGAGAGAGAGAGAGAGAGAGAGAGCGAGAGAGAGAGAGACTCGGGATTCTGAAGGTAGTGGCTGATTACATTGAGATGGCAACACAGAAGTTAAAATCTGATTGGATGAAAAAATAAATGAAGCCACTCATGATTGGAGGCTGTGCAGCCAAGACACGCTACAAAATGAAAACAAAAGACAGTTGGAAATAAAAAATATACATCTCATGTGAAGTTGTTAATGTATGTGCAATTTGACACTTTTAATATACTATTGCGGCACTTACTTTTTGTCACTTACTTTTCAACAGCATGTAATAGTTGATGCATGACAGTTTTGTTTTTATCATCGTTACCAATCATCACTTTTAACATGTTAAAAGCCCTTTTGATCATTTTTTTGTGACTCTTCCGTGACAAAATGAATCAAAGCAGCCATACCTTTTGGTGCTGATCCAAATTAGGATTGCTTTGCCTTGGCTTAGGCCCGTGCTGAATGTCCTTGTGGCTAGAAGATCATAACTAGACTGTGTGTGCAAGCATATCTTTCCCACTTTTATCATGCTGACATTGCAAAATAGGTCATGTTTCAACTTTGTCCTAATATTTGTGGTCACTTTTGACGTATGCAATATTGTACAGGGCATTTGGGGGCATTTTCTTTCTTTCTTTCTTTCTTTCTTTCTTTCTTTCTTTCTTTCTTTCTTTCTTTCTTTCTTTCTTTCTTCAACTTTTCGTATGCCAACATTGCCAAAATTGTCCTTATTTGTTTTCATGATGATTTGTACAACATCATGTTTGGTGGAAAACATGAAGACAGTTTGGGCAAGACCAAACTTGATGGTCAGGAGGAGAAAGAAAATAAACGAGATGGCTGCACTGCTACCATCCCCCATCTCGTAGGCATGGCAGCAGCTTTGCGCGCACACACACACGCGCGCACACACACTCACTCACACACGCACGCACACACAAACACACACACATACGCACACACAGTCCAGCTCTCTGAGCTACCTGATGTGAGGCAGTCAGAATAATCCAGACGCACAATGAACGTTCCCGTGCTATTCACAAACACACACACACATGCATGCACACACACACACTCACACACTTGCACATACGCACACATTCACACCATAAAAATCATGCTAATTAAAGTAAGCGCATTTAAAGCAGCTGCGGCTAGCAAGAGGAAGCTACCTTCTTAGCTAACATCATGTCATTTTTCTTTAAACAGTAATGAACAAAACAACTGTAGAACATTTGACCCCAAAAATATTTGGGGAAATTGCTGACATCGGAAAGATAGGGCTTTTTTTTTTTTTTGATTTTGTAACGTTTTGTCTTTTTTTAACTCATTGACTGGCAACCATTTTTCAAAGCCGAGTTTCCCATCTTGCCAGTGATTCAAGAGCATTTTGACTCATCCGTCAAGAGCCACACAATATTGTTTTATATTGTGCACTGCTGATTGATATTTTAGCAATGGATTTTTTTTTAATATTGAATGTTAAGAAGTGGAGGGGGCTTCACAGGAGGGCCCCTAAAGGTTTTGGGCTTTGGGACCTCTTTCAGTTTTTCACCCCAGGGCACAATGTAACTTTTATTAATTTTGTTCCAATATTGTTCTCATTTTGGGTTATTTTTAACTTAAGATTGCTTGATTGGGCACTTTCAAGCTCTGTCCTTTTTTGTTATTTCTAATATGAAAGCATTGATTGTAGGAAAGGATTTTTTTCCAACTGTCACGATAATGTAATGATAAAATGTATATTATACATTGATTGTAGGAAGGATTTTTTATCACAATAATTTATAATATGTATTCTGTATATTTGCCAAACCCCAAAGATAATCAATAGAGCACCACCATGCTGACTATTGGCCCCGCCTCTTCCCTGCAAGCAGGTGTATCATGGAAATTGGTGAGGTGAAACTCTTGAACGAGGACCTAGTGAGCTTTAGGCAAAAGTGAGTGATCAAACATGAATGGAAGATATGCTGCACTTTATACATATGCACTGAATCCGTTAGTGGGAATACAAAAGGGGGTTAAAAAAATGAAGCACTCTCTAAAGGATGAAAAAGAGTGCGCACCTTGTTTCTTCTATTTTTTTTCTTTTTCTAGCAATGGCATCCTGTGTTCTTGGATGTGGCGTCGCCATGGCAACTGTAACTTGGTGACCTCGTTATTTCTGCCTAATCCCGCGCTGGAAATTATGGCTGCTCCACCCTTTTGCCTGGCTGCCCTGATAACATAATCATTGCAAATGAGGCAAACGCCAGCCGATGGAGAGAGTGCGCAGACGAAGGACAAGGAGAGGGAGGATGAGGGAGAGGGGAAGGAGAAGAAAGACAGGAAAAAGACTTTTACTGCAACAAGCCAATTGCATACGATTTATATATTTAATATTCATTTATTAATCATTAGGTATTTCTTATTCATTATAGTTTATACTTCTCGTATGTATTTAACATTTGAAATATTTATCTTATATGTGATTTATTTTTTCAAATATAGAATGCATGTATTATGGCAATTTATAATTCATCATATGTATCTTAAATCCATTCTATTATTTATTGTAGATTTAAATATTTGTTCTATTTCTAACGTTATTTGTAACGTTTTATATCTATTATTTTTTTCATCAATATTTATTCAACATTTTATATTTATATCATGGACTTACAATGCCGTAGCAAAAAGTGATGCCACTGGCGACCATCTTACGTAGCCATTCATTAAGCGCGCCTAACTTCAATTCTCCGTAAAGTTTTCTAGTACTTATTTTCTGTCTCCATGGCGCAAATGCCAGTGGGTGGGGCATGGTTGTTTCAATAAATCTGGGAGAAGTGCTGCATGCACATTTCATGGGTAAGAATGCAATTATGAATGTTCTCTTATAAGGTACATATATCTCATATTATAGTTATTTTCTGGGCCTTATGTGTTTACATATCGTATTGTTTTGTTATATAACTATTCAGAAAATGTTTTTTTCTGAAGAATCCTGCACCAATGGCTGTTGAGTCTTTAAAATGCGCATTGAGCGCTAATTGTCGGTGAACGTCTGCTAAACTGTATTGATTTCAGATCAGTCATGGGTTTATTAATGAGGCAACTCGGGCCAAAATCACTGCTTGCCAAGTTTTGTACCCAAACCGTTCCCACCCCTAGAATTGCAACGCAAACGCATCTCAACAGCTCAATTCTTGATTCTGTGTTTGATTAGATTGACTTATTGGATTGAGGTACACTGAAAAATTGATGTCTTTTTCTTTTTTGGGGGGAAAGGAGAGCAGATAAACATGCAAACTAATAAGAAACCCTCAGTCATGCCTATTCAATAATTCAGCACATTTACATACTATTATTGGCATATCTCATTACCGCAGCGCGAGGCACACTTATATATTCCAAAATTGTATTAGTCGGGTGGCGGCTTGCATAAATTAACATGGCTAATCAAGGACAAAAGTGATTCCCAGATATTCTCTCATTAGGAACGCAAGAGGGAAGCTGGCTTTGACTTAAACGTGTGATTGGGAAGTCTACATACATCAAGTTTTAATACGCATTAGGATCAACTTAAAGATCAACTCATGATATTATTCTGATGTGACTGAAAATACAATGAATGCTTTTACAGACTGTGAGCTTGATTGTTCTTCTATGGTCTGCCACCTACGTAAATAGTAGCCACTCCAGCCCCAAGTTACCGTCATCCATTGAAAATAAGTGTAATGTTTACACAGGTATAAAGTCAGATTTTAGAAATAAATGGTTTAATCTTTCGCAAATAGACTATGTAATGCTATGTTTTAATAAAAAAATAGCTGCAATTTTACATGAATAGTTGTTTCAGAGAATAATATTGCTACACAAATAGAGAAAATTATTTTATTGGAAAAAAAATCTCATAAAGTATGGTATAAAGCTTTCATTGTTGTTAAACAAACGTGGCATTGTTACCAAAGCAATATTTATTGAAAAAAGTAGTAAAATTATGGAACAAAGTAAAATTTCTTTTGAAGGAAAAACGATGGTCGTAAGAGAATAAAATCATTATGTTACAAATAAAAATTGCAATATTCTGACAGTTTTCATTTACGAGATACCTTCTGACAAAATAAAAGCCGCATCTGCAAAATGTACAGGGCAGGGATGAACCCAGTGGAGGCTTTTCACCTAAACTGTCACATATTAACACAGTTTTCAATTGAATTTTAGCTGCATTACAAAAACACATGTAGGCGGCCATGTTTCTAAAGGGCCAAAGACGATGTTTCAATCCATGTTGAACCAGCGCATGCATATCCTTTTAGTGACCCAGGATGTAAATGAGGAACACGTGTGTATCTGTGTGTGGGCGGCCGGTGTGTGTGGGTAGGGTGGGGTAAAGTGGGGGATGGAGGGGGGGGGGGGGGGGGGGGGGGTAATGTTTTGGGAGACGGTTTCCACAGCGACCAGAGTCTTAATAAGGGAACCCCATTGTCTGTTTTATGGTTTGGGGCCTCATTTTTTTTAAACGGCGTTGTACACAGACAGCCATATTGATTGACAGGAGAGCGAAAGACAGACAGGAGGACAGATGTGCTGCAGCGGAGAAGTGCATGCGTGTGCGTAATCTGTCCTAAGAGGCGACTGCGCCGCTCTCAAGAGGATTAACTTGGTCAGATCCTGTTGACTGTATGGAAAGTCTCTATTTGGACACAGAGTTGATTTCGCCTATTGTTACATAGTCTACCCCCTCCCCATACAACCCCCCCAGCACTGACCTGGATTTGACTGGCTACTGCCCGCCGCAGTTTCCGCCCACACTGGCTCTGAGGCTCAGGTTGTTGTGTGTTTTTGCTGAGATGGGGAGAAAAATACCAGCAAGACTACAGACAACATTCTGTAACAACACTGGAATACACTGAAAGCAGTCGTTGGCCGTGTACAATAATTACTGAGATTTATGGAAATAATTAGGATACATTTGTATTTTTACACAGAAGTAGACAATGCGACCCGGCATTTGGGGCAAAAGAGGTAGTACCCCACTAGATTTCACTAATGACGCTCTCGTTCTCTCTCTCTCTCTCTCTCTCTCTCTCTCTCTCTCTCTCTCTCTCTCTCTCTCTCTCTCACACACACTATCTCTCGCTCTTTCTCACTTTCTCTCTCTCTCTCTCTCTCTCTCTCTCTCTCTCTCTCTCTCTCTCTCTCTCTCTCTCTCTCTATATATATATATATATATATATATATATATATATATACAACGTATCGGCCCGAATATAAGGTGTTGAAATAAGACATTATACCCATTCACAACGCTAGATGGCGCCACATATCTTTAAAACGAATGCTGAACTTAACTCCCCAGGCCAAAGCGAACCCCTGTCACGAAGAATAAAAATAAAAATAGCGGTAGCAGTTTGCATTATTTTATTTCAATGTTTTTCCTTATTCAGATTTGTTTCACGACTACAGTTACAGTTAGACTTCACTTTGATGGTTAATGCAGTTATTGCAATTTTGTTGTTTTATCACAGTAGATTGGTTTATTTCCATTTCAAAAACCAGAAGCTATTCATTTACAAATGTGAATACACTTTAGTTTACATATTTAAATGTTCAGATATTAAGATGTGATAGACAGTTTTTGCATGATTTGAATGAGGCAAAATAACATGCTTTTTCTCTCAAATATATTGTTATAATCATTTGTTTCAGATGTACTGTAATTGTTTTCTGTATAAAAATAAATTTGGTGTTCAAAAAGTCTTTTTTCAAACTCGAGTCTTGAAAAAGAGGGGGTCGTCTTATAATCAGGGGCGTCTTATATTCGGGCCAATACGGTATGTACACACACACACACACACACACACACACACACACACACACACACACACACACACACACACACACACACACACACTTTTACAAGCAGTGATATTTAGAAGTAGTACAAAGTTGTTAAGTTGCAAGAAAAAGATGCAACATTTCCTGAAAAGAACTATTTTTTCCGAAAAGAAAAGCTATCAACTTGACAGAAAAAAATATTTTTTTAGGGGGAAAACAACATTGCATGACTGTTTTCTACTAAAGACGTGCTTGGTAAGAAAATCCCAGTCATTTCCTCAACTCACAATTTTACAAAATTTTACAAATCTCCTGAACCGCCAGACTGACCTTTTGCTTCTTGTTGTACATGAAATGCTGTGCATGCTTTGCGAGGCGCTCTTAACAAGAGGGAACAAGAAGCTGATAGATTTCTTTCTCTCTTTTCACACGGGTCAGATGTGATTAGGTGGGTCGTATGTGATGTCCTCCCCCTTCCTCCCAACACTGCCGTTTAGCCCCCACTCTCCTTCCCCCCTTGCCACGATATAACGAGTCCATTATGGTTCCCTTCCTCCTTTCTCTTGGACCTGGACTAAGAAAGTATAAGAATGCTGCAAGGAGAAGAAGCTGGTCTGGGGCCGAGGAGTAAGGTCATGTATAGTGCCCATAGCCTGAGGCCCATTGGGGGTGTGGGGGTCTTCCAAGCTGGCTTACTCCTGGCTGACGTAGCGAGGTCATGAAGAAAAGGGCGATAATTCCAACTTTTTCCATTGTTTTTTGTAACCTACTGTTTAAACTGTAGCATTCAATTAGAAACAATTCAAATAAGTCATTGAGAGGCGACTGAGATGTGGTTGCACAAGTGTGCGCACCCTCTTAGCCAGTAGGAATTGGGGCTTGACTCAAGGTGAACCCTTTGACATAGCAGTCAATGTTAGCAGAAACTGAGTGTGGTTTGTAGTTAGTAAACGTGGTTGCTTTAGTTTTGAAGAAAATAGATTACTATCTTCCAAACTGCTGCTTGTTGAGAAGTGAACTGAAGTCACTACCATTATACTTGTATCTCCAAGTCTTGCGAAGCAAAAACAATCGGTCGCACGGTGGGTCCTGTCTTGAAAAACTCTCAAGGTACCACTTTCCAAGAGGCCACTAGACAGGAGCAAAGAAATACTTTTGTTTGAATGAAGCGCTTCAAGTCACTTGAGTAAACCCTTGGCATCAAGATCTGAACAGAAACACCAAATAGGTAAGTTCAAACAAAGAGCAGGGAAAAAATATGAAATTATTTTTAAAAAAGGCAAATAAAGCTTTTACCCATCTGCAGTTGAGTAAGCTGCGAGTGACACAAATAATATTTAAAAAATTAATTTATTTAAAAAATATATATTTTCTAGTAGAGTGAAACTTTTGGTTGCATGCATGAAGACGCCCAGCATGCACCAAAGGGCGAGGTTGAGGGGCTCCTCCTCCTCAGCACATTATTTATTCATTCACATAGATTCTCTCTCGCACTCCACATCTCATGCTGCCTTGAACTTGAGAGACTCCCAACCTGATGTTGCCTTTTTTGGAGAAGGGGAGTAGAAGGGGGGGGGGCAAAAAAAAACATATTCAACATCCACACCGACCTTGCACTGCCAGTCGCTGGCTTCAGGGCCGCTTAATTAAATCACAAACTTATCACTCGAATTTTTAATTACGTTGCCGCCACGGCATGGCTACAGTACACTTGACTTGAGGCTTTTGTGCCATCTGGAGGTCAATAAGAGTATTAACTACCCCCCCCCCCCCCCCACACACACACACACACACACACACAAAATGAAAACAATACTGTATGTAGTAGCCAAAGGACACTGATTAAAAGGCGTGGCCCAATACCTTAGTCCAAATGGTGTCCAGTACTTAAGTAAACTTCTTTTTATAGGAACTTTTTATTTACTCAACTACAGATGGTAACAAGGGTTGATCACGCATTATGAATTATTTCCATGAATTCTTTCATTTAGAAGAAATCGTGTAAATATATAAAATAAAAAGACATTTTCCATCCATCCATCCATCCATCCGTCCGTCCGTCCGTCCGTCCGTCGTCCGTCCATCCATCCATCCATCCATCCATCCATCCATCCATCCATCCATCCATCCATCCATCCATCCATCCATCCATCCATCCATCCATCCATCCATCCATCCATCCATCCATCCATCCATCCATCCATAACAATAATAATGTATTACACTATGATCATATCCATGTCTAACATATTTAACATACTATATTTGTGACCTGCAATAAACTATGGTTTCATATTTTGAGACTGACTCTTGTTGACCAATAATCAGTTCCCCACAATCAATAGTCTTCTTAGGGGGGAGGCTAAATATTCTCATTAACTTCCAATCAAGCAAGGGGCAAAACCGGTTGTCATTTTCTATGTTGAGGCAGTGTTTACAGAAGCGAATGTTGTAATCTAATGTGTTACTTGTAGTTTAACTTTCAAAACAAAGTAATCTGAAAAGTATGTTATTTTATATAGCAAGAAAGCAACATACATTTCCATGCTAAGTCACTGTCATTTTTTCCTTAATATGTTCACAAAAACTTTGATTGAGACTATGTTGAGTTGACCACAACAAGAAAAACAGAATAGAAGAAGAGGAAGACTGCCAGGAAGCCAAGAGGCAGGTGGGGGTTCCTGGGCTTTTTTTTTTGGATGGGGGGGTGACTTACTCTCACGCAACACATGTGGCGTCTGGTCCTCAGGAGGCAGAGAGGTCCTTCCCTTGCAAGCTCAGGTTACACACGAACCGCCACCGCCGAGGAATAACCACAACCATCTGGCCTCACCTCGATGGCTTCCACATGTAGGGTACCTCCTTGTCACACACACGCACACACGTACACACACACAAAACATCATTTGACACAAACGGGCACATGTAAAAAGCACAAATGACCATTGAAGAAGTCCTTAACATTTCTTACATTTTGGAAGGCCTTTCAGAGCAAGCAGCAATATGTCCAACTTTTTGCTGCTTTGTGCAAAGGCGCATTGATACAGAAATAACCGTCGTTGTGCTGTATGTGGGATAATGGAATGTCCACAGAAAGTTTGTGTGCGTGTATGTTTTTTAACTTCAAAGTTACCGTGGAACCCCGCTATTCAGGGGGGGAGATACAGATGGGGTCAGCCTACGAAAACCCAAAATCTGTGTGTAATTGACAAGCAGTATTTGGATTAAAAAAATGCAGCGACACTTGGGCACCTGCGGATTCGCATATAATCGCAATCATTTTAAGTACAACATTTTTCTTTTGGGGACTTAGATGTTTGTATCTTCATGGAAAATGCATATTGACTGCATTTCTCAATTTTTTTTGCGAGCTTTAATGCTTTTTGAGAATAGAATAACTCCAGTGCCTCTGTAACCAACACCTCCAGTCTCGCCACATTGATTGAAGTCTAGGTTGGCTGACTCCAATTAGTACTTGGAGAAGTCGGCCGTTCTTGGGAGTTCACATACTTTTTCCACCTTGCACACGGTGGGTCCAATAACAACATAAAATGATCAGTGTCAGGAGCCTGTATATTTATGTGACTTCAAAAAGATGAGATCATATTTTATGAGCAATTTATGCAGAAATCCAGGTAATTACACAGGGTCCACACAACTTTTCTAGCAACCGTATGTTGATTGGTTGTATCATACGTGCGGAAATCGTTGCCAGATCAGAGATGACGAGGAAACAATGCAAACATAGGAACAACAACGCACCCAGTGCCAGGTGTAGTCACATATATGCACACACAATGGAAGGTTTTAATCAACAAATACACCTCAGGGAAATGGCTGGGGGGGCAGGGCCATTTGTTTTGGGGGTTCTAGTGGTTGACGCACACAATGAATCACAAGCGGGCTGCCCAAAACTGAGAGCCTTGACCCCCCCTGTGCCAATAATGCTAAGTGTGAAACGCAATCTCCCATATATGCTTTCATGGAAGTGTCTGATGAAAACGGGTCACATTCATATTTTCTCATGTTGACGTTTTGTTTTGACTTTGTGCATTACTTCATTGGGAGAATAATAAAAACAAAAAATGGGCACAGATCAGATTTCAAGGTAACATGATGTGGTCAATGTGTTTTATTAACAGTCGTTGCCTTATTTTTGAGTTATATTTACAAATAAAAAATGAGGAGTTACCTTAAAATGTAAACAAAAAGGGACTTTCTCCAAGTTTTGTATATTATTGTCATTTGCTTTTTCTCCTTTTTTGAAGAGGAAAACAACACTTTTGGACGCAGCTCTGGCTCATTATTTAATCCAATTGGTGTTACTTATTTGACCTTTGAGTGCACAGCATCCCCTTCCACACAGACACCACACTGCCATAAAATCCCAGGGTCAAATTCATCGCCCCACCATTCCGTGTCTGTGACATACAGGCAGAACTGACTCACTGGGTGCAGCAGCAAGGCATCATGGGAGAAGGCGCTCACGCCTGTGAATGATCCCGCCACCTCGAATAAATACATATCAGCTTCTCCGGGGAGCCGGGCCCCGCTTTTGCTTCTTCCTATTAATCCTCAGCGGCGGTGATTTATCGCAGCGAGCTTGTCAACAGCCACGCGCGCGCTCCCACGGCAAGCAGCCTGAGGAACAGCAGAGTTTAACACTGCGCCTGTTTATGAGCATTCGCCTCCCTACTCTGCTGCTGCTGAATATACGATCTGCTGTTGTGCACACAAGTGAAAACAGGCCCGTTGGAATAATCTATTGGTCATGCAATGGATGCAAGCGAGCATTTGCATTCGCCAAGGTGAGAGGGAGGCGAGCTCAGAGCAGTGTGTAAATTATTTTTATGCCCAAGCACATAGCCGTGCATGTAGGCATGACTCTTGTTAAACACTGCCATCTGGTGGATGCTACGTTTTTTAAAGTTGTTGGGTTCCTAAAAATGAGCTGTATCACACGAATTAATTAAGTGGCTCTTATTATGTGTACTTAATGTTTTGGCCAATCATGTTTTCACACCAAAACCCATCTTTGAATATCACAATGGTTCTTTTATTTTGAGATATTTTTTAATCACGTTTTTGACAGGCAGCCATTGCCTAACAGCAATAATAACATGCACAGGTAGATGGCGCTCTTATCCTTCATGTAACACTGACCTCTTTACCCCTCCCTCCCCTTTCCTTCAGACTCCATCATCTCCTGATCCTCCTCTCTATCTCCTCTCCATCCTTATCTTCCATTCTCCCTCGATGACAATGTTGCCACTGCTGCGGTCCGTCTGCCCGTCCTCTATGGCGCCGCCACGGCCTCAGTTTTGCCGCCGGAGGTGAGCAGCTGCATGAGGCTGCCAGACGCCGGCCTGTCGACGTCCGTGGCCCACTTGAAGAATGTTCTGTAGTGGGGGAAAGGTGTGAGAAAAGGTTAAAACATGGCTGCAAACACCAACAGTGGATTTTGTATCATGGTGAAACCTCCACACACATTCATAGGGACCAGTGGGGTTGTGAAACATTTATTCCCCATGGGAGGGAATGGAAATCTATAATAACTAGCATTATAAACTCCCATATATGCTTAAAAATAAGTCACTGTCACTGTAATATATTATAGATGAGAATCCATAACCAATGTTTAAATTGATTCCTTTTGATTTTAGCACTTTTGGATTATTTCCAAGCCCCATGTAAAACTCACTATTACACTTTATACACATTATTGCTGTTCTTGAGAAATGATCACGACAGGAGGCTTAATGCAAACTCTTTCAGAGCGGACAACCGCACCATGTGAGAAATTATGACACATGTTCATCACATGCAAGGTCATCGTGCTAATGAAAAAAAAAAAAAAAAAAGATAGAATGCTTGAAACGATCGCCATCACTTTTCATTTTCCCCGCCGGGCAGATTCTTTTCTATTATCGACCCTCATCCAATCTCAATCTAATCCCCCCGATAATCCCATGAGGTTTTTCACAGGTCTGGGATCTGTCTAAATGCATCTGTATTTGTTCTCATTTCAAAATAACTCCTAGGAAATAATGTCATTGTGTTAAAAAAAAATCAAGAAAAATGAAAAATTGTTAACATAAAACCTTAATTACCGTTCTCACTGTATCTTAAATCATATTTTAATTTACTCGCCCTTCATACATGTGTAAAAAAGGAGGTTAAAACACTACAGAATAAAATGTCTACTGTACCATAATTAATAGATATTTATAATGAGTGATAGGTTAGTGGTATTATAATAACTCATACTCACTCTGCAACGTATTCAAGAGGTGTCCATGTGCCAAAATCAGCATCTGGCATGAACTTCCTGTTCATGGGCGTATCCAAGGTAACCCTGTTGTGAAACGGAGGCAGATGACAATCAGCAGCTGGGCGAGCAGTGTCTGAGTCTGACTCAAAGCATCATCATGTATAAATACAACTGTTAGAAAACATGTCTGGTGGAGAAAAAGTATGAAAACATACAAAGAAATACAAACAAAAACAATTTAATATTAGATATAATACATTCTGACATGAATACATTCGTCAAATGTTTTTAATTGGCAAAAACTATAAAACAAATGAATGTTTTAAAATTTCAATTTAGCTTCCCCGCCCAATAATAATAATACTATAATAGCTGAGCTTTATTTAGGTTTAATTAGAGGCACTGTAGTTTGTGACAGGTTAGCTGACTGGAATTTAAAATGAGTTGAAATGTGATAGGTTAGAACTGAACGCAGCCAACATCCCTGGTTACGACTAAGGATTTCATTTGTGTTTTTTTTTTATTTCAAATGAATTAAGCATGTCAGGTCACAATGGTGGACCGTGTGTTGCAATGATTTATCTTAGTCTTATTGTTTATGTCACAAAACTCTTGCATTTCAACAGGGGTGTGCGGTTTTGCCTCTTGACAACGAGGAGGCAACCCCAATATCAGAAATCTCTTTCTATACAACTCACACAATAATGAGAGAAAAAGAATATATCTCAGTCAATCAAAATTGAGCAATATCACCTTAGTAGCGGTACAATTGAGGATCAATTGAGGACTGCAATGTGCAGGTGTGCCTAATGTTGTGGCCATAGAGGAACAGAAAAAGCTGCCGCACAAGAAACCACATGCTTGCCTTATAATACCAGGAGGCATCGGTCATGTGATCGAAAGTTGGCGCGTGGAGATGAAAAGTGGCAGACATGCAAGTCATTGGGCTAATGCAAAACACGTGTGACAGCTCCCCCTCAGCACACTGCCGCTGCGGTGGAAGGTGCAACCAAATGCAAGATAGATAGACGATAAGAAAAAAAAAAAAAAATTCTAAATTGCCATGATGGTGCAACAGGACACAACCATTCAGCTAAAACAGGCCCACCAGAGATCTGCCATTTGCGTCCTAATTTATGATGATTGTCTGCTGCTTATCTTCGCTTGGCTGCTTATCTGTCCGTCTGTGACGCATGTACAACATGGCTAATCACAGCACAGCAGTGTCTGTCTTTGCAAATGTTCAAATAAAAGAAAGAAAATGGCATGTTCATTTAATGCCATAAAAATACATTTGAGTTACGTTTAATTTATACCATATCATTTTCAAGATCATATGATCTGAATTTGACACCATTATGGAATAATACCAGTAGAACATTGTGAGCAGTACATGACAATTTACACTAATGAAACAAAAAAAAGGTCAACTTCATCTATATTAGGGAATGTTTCCATGCCTTGGTAGTTGCTGCTTTTTTTTGGTTAACAGATTTCAAGTGTGTTCCACAGTTAACAAATTAGGTTGACACACCTAGGTTAGGTTGACTATGGGGGTGCAGAGGCTATGAGCTCGACAGCAACTACTTGTTTGGTAAGTCAATGATAAACAACAAGGTTGGCACGACAACCTGCCAATCATAGCAATTGAGGACTTACGGCAAAATGGCCACGGCAGCAGCGCCGGAAGGCATCCCGCTGTTTTTGCCTGCCAGACTCCGACATAGCTGGTGCACAGCGGCCTTGGCCATCCCGTAGCCCATCATGCCTTGGGGTCAACAAAGGAAATAGGTGGGGGGGGGGGACAAAAGTAGCTGGATGAGAATGTTTTCTAGCTGCAGCATCTGGCTGCACTAAAGTAGTGGCTTTCCAAAGAATTACAAGAATTCCCGTCTGGCACGGACACGCCAATAAAGAATGGACCAATGAGAACGAGGGGAGTTTTCCTCCATGCGTCTTACCAAAGTGAAGCCAAGCTAGAACGGATGCAACGGACTTGAGGTCTCCCTGGGAGCGCGGACGTCTGCCACTATCAGACAGGGTGCAGATTCAATCTCCTTGCTTTATTGACGATGACCTAATGAGCTCGTTTGTTTTTACAGTACAATCTGTTTTAATGGCCAATAGCGTAATGGTGTCCAATGTGTCACTAAAGCGACAGGGGAGTCTGGTTGGCAGAGTGCAGAAAAGTATTTGACTACAGAATACATATTTTTAAACACAATCTTACTTTTCAGACGCTATGTAAACAATGTAGTCGAGGCTAGGAGACTTTATCTTCAACTCTACGAGGGTTAATCATTAATGTGTATTTTATCGATAATTTCAATGCTATATTAATTACATTATTTTAGTTTTACACTTAACATTATACTTGGTAACTATAGTTCTGTATCAGGTAACCTGATTTGTCTTAATTGCTGTAAATGTGCCTTTTCCTGAAAATAATTTATTTTGGCTTCTGACTGGCTAAAACATTCTGAGCTTCAATTTGAGCGCCACTTGACAGTCCTTGCTCGAGTAATTTTTATGCTATATTATTCATGTATACAATTTTTCAATAACCTCAGTTAAAAAGTTCAAAAGATTATTCTATACATTCCAAAAGTTTGCAGCAGAGTCTCCCCACATGAACTCCAGCCTGCTACTTTCTAAATATTGACTCGGCCTCCATTTGCCAGTGATCGAAGCGAAGCGATTGGGTCGTGGCCAGGTCAGCGTGCCGGCTGATGGACAAACGGGCGTATCAGAGCATTGACTTTCTGTTTACGAAGCAAGGAATTGTCCATTTCTTCTCCCTTGCTCAGATCCATTTTATCGGCACATCTTCCGATAGGAGAGTCGATTCCCTACAGTGCTTTCTATTATACGCATCATCTGTATTGACAGGCCGGGGGACAACACGCACAGATCAATAGACTCACGTGGATGAGAATGGGTAAACACACACAAACACACAAAAATAGACCTCACCTCCGGTTCCTGACAGAGCGGCTTTGGCCCCTGCCAAAGTTAACAGACCTCCTGGCTTCAGGTGCACGGCCGCCAGGTGGCTGGAGATGGTGGAGGTCCACACACTCTGTTTCCACATTAGATCTGTGTTTTTGTACATGTCTGAAGTGGGAAGAAAAAAAACACACAAATATGATGCCATCATAACAGACACACAATATCTCAAAGGTGTGTCCAAGCGAAATGTTTGTATTTTAGAAGCGCGGTCCCAGGAAGATGGAAGAAATATCCGCCGACACCGGTTTCATTAATGGAAATTGGGTCAACATCTCTATTCTAATAGCACATGCAATACAATAAAACTTTATTTATATGCCGCATTTCACAACAGATGTAGCTGTCAACACAAAGACAGTGAAAACGTACACAAAAAAGTCTGAAGACCCGAGGCCCGAAATTCAAAGTTGGCCATTTTGATTTAAAGGAGCCATTTTGGGGTGATTTCCGTGGGCTCCTACTTTACCAAATTACTATGAGGTAATTCATCCAAATGAGTCACAATTGTAAGAAACAATCCAGGACAGGTGTGTGAAGCTAAATTTCCAAGCTTTTTAAGCCTATGCCAGCAAATATAGGTGGGAAATGTCACCAAAGTTTGATGATCACTTCCACTATTTGCCAGGAAAAAATGCATTGCTGTTTGCAAACGCACGTCGTAGTCTTGTTGGGTCTCCATAGTGCTTGCCCACCCGTCAAGTGTGCTTAATTTGCAGTAATTCTTGACCAAAATTCATCACAGATTTGTTTTTAAGACACCTAGGATCCACATTTAATTCTGGGGAAATGTCATGTACTTTAGTACTTTTAACATGTACTAAAACTTACTAAAATTCTGAACCAGATTTTATTTGGTTTCAGTTTTGCTTGTTCAAAGCAACCTCTTACCTTTGGAACTGCAGTTTCCTCCTGCCCATCCACCGGCGACGCACAAAATGGCGTCCACCTTCTGCTCTCCAAGCAGGCGCGCCACATCTGATGTGACCTAAGAATAAATCAATGATCTATTTTTTAATCTGTTGAGACATCAAAAACACATTATGCTCTCCAGGGCTAGACAGGGGGGGAGATGGGTTACATTTTTTTTTTGTAAATCTGTGTCAGCTGATGACGCTGGGTCACAAGGGATCTTAACAACAAAGGATGTTTTTCAAAGCAGTGAATTCACTGTTTGACTTGTTCACATGCGAATGTTAGCAGTAATGGACATTACTACTTATTCTAGTTGTATATACTGTACTACCATTCATTATGAACAATTGAGGGGTTGCCTTTTTGCTGTATTTGACCAAACAAATAGCCTGATCAGGCGAGTTAAAAAAAAAAAAAAACACGCACGCTCCTCACATGAACGCAACAAACGACCAGAAAAAAAAAGACTTAAATTCTCCAGGTAACGTGAACGCAACGCCTCCCGGTAACTCGAACGCAACCACGGCAGCTCGACTCCCCCACACAAACTAATAGGATGTTAATATTTACGATTAGTTTAATATTTTCCGTAGAAGTTCATGAAACGTATAGATGTATAAACTAAAAGAATTGTCTCTTCGCTGTCTGTCATCACCCACCTGGCCAGCCTGCTCGCAGAAGGAGTCTGTCAACTTGACAATGACGTTTTCGTTAGCGTCCTCGTTAGCACCCATGTCGATATTGGCAACCCACTAAGTTAGAAGAGGGGAAAACATTTACAAATTGATTTGAACTCGGTGAACCGGGGGCTAGCTGTATAGTTAGCCGCGTTAGCGTGTTCTGCTAGCAACTCATTCACTGGCACTCACCCATCCTTTGGATTTGAAATGCTGGACACACTTGGAACCCAGCGCGCCTCTCCCACCGTAAACTATCACTTTATTAGCAGCCATGCGTCTACCTGGTGGAGTAGCCAAGGAGTGAGCCGGGGGAGAGGCAGGCAGCTGGCGAAGAGGGAAAGCAGAAAGAGGAGAGGAGAGTAGGCGGCTCCCTTGGACGGCAACAGGTTGGTGGAGCAGAATTGAGGATGCGTTCATGACATACTGTTACTTTTGCTTTCGTACGCTTTACGATTACCGTGTATGCACGCACAAGTGGTTTTATATCAATTATAGTAATCAAATGATAAGAGAAAAAAGGTTATCCGGTGCTTAACTGTTGCCGAGTAGCAATCCAGAAAGATCAAGTTGTAGTTTAAAGATACCACCTCAGGAAAAGGACGTAAAATAACATATCTCCCAAACTGAGCAAATGGGGGCCTCCTGGATGGTAATTTTTATGCTAAAGAGCCCTTTGCACTGGAAACAAAATCACAGAAAATGATTATTTTGTTGCTGTTTTCAACCCCGTTGTTGTTGCGTTGGGATAGTGGATCTTTGATACATGCATTAAAAACCCATCCATCCATACATACATCCATTCTTAACATTGCTCATCCTGTTGTCCAGGGTTGGGAAGGGAGGAGGTGCTGGAGCCTATCCTAGCTCACGATGGGCGAAAAACATTCAAATATATTATAAAATAAATCGAATAAATTAAGAGTATTTACTTCTAATTACGAAGTGTGCAGTCATATGTAACCCACAAGTAGCACTGATGAAAAATTGTTGCCCCTGAAAAGAGGTAAAGATTAATTATCAAGCGATGATTCGAGTAGATATCATTTACTTGAGTGGTACCAAGTAGCAATTCAACAAAATAAAGTGGTTCGTAAAATAGTTTGCATCTGTAAAAGAATTGGGTTGTTTTCTCTTCCAGAACAGATGAGCACTAAGTAGGTGTGACACTCATTAATGCAAGTCTGCTGGCTGCACCTGAAGGAGGCGCAGGGACATGGGTGACACGGGTGACACGTTGACACCCAGCCTGTCAACAAACATGAAGTTAGCCTTGCTGCAGCCCACAACAGGTACCCCAAGTTTCCATTAATGAGGACAGCGGCAGACTGCTTGTTATGCCCCTGGTCGTAGGAGTGGTGACACCTGTCGCAACATTAGGTACACTTGCACAGTGTAATGAGATCCATCACAAGACCGCTGTTAAAAAAAGATCAGTCTTTTGTTTGTTACTATGGCTTTAGAGCATTGGTGTCAAATTCATTTTCTTCCCATGACACATATTGTGTTTGTTTTCTATTTAAGAGGGCCGTATGAAAAACATACAGTATCGGTGATAGAAAGGTTTTGATTCATTTTTAGTAAATGCAGAGCTGATATTAGCAATGGCAAGATCTGGTATTGGTCTGATGCTAGGTAAACACGGGGAGGACCGTGTTTAATTGTGGATAGTTCTCCCAATACTTTATTCCATGTCATACATGTGAGATAGCTTTAAATGGATTTTTTCTTTGCAGCTCTTTAAATGGGTTAACCTTAGTGAACACTAGATGTCCTCATGGGTCTTTACTAAAAGTCTTTGCCAGTAGGAAAAGCAAAGTCCTGAACACGTCAGAGACGCTGCTTTCACAAACAAGCATGTTTGATGTGGGCTCAAGCGACAAGATTAATTGTTATGCATAATAAATATCAGGACCCTATTAAATCAGCATCATTTTTAAAAGAGTTTTTGTAAAGGATTAATTTGGGGCATTCGTTGATGTGACAACACAATTTCGCAGCCTGATCATGCCAATAATTAGAAATAGTGTACCAGTAGTGTAGATGTTTGAAAATGATTAGTAGGTAAGTGATGCTGTAACAAATTATTAAGTAGAAATGATGAATAAGCACATAATAGTTTGGGTTATGGTTTTATTTTAATTTGGGCAAATTTCAAACATCTTCACCATTTTTTGATTGTGTTTCTACATATTTAAGTTGATGAATTGTGACTTATGTCCGTAATGTGGAAGAAGCGTTGGCGAATAAGTTACATTTCCTTGATAAAATCAAAAATAGATACAGCTGCTCCAAAGATGATGTCAGACGTCGGGGTTGAGAAGAGCAATGCCTTCTGGATAGACAACCCTGTCCCAAAATTTGTCAGAAGTGTGACTCAAAAACAAACACAGCATTTGAAATTGATTAGGCTTGATTCAAAACCAATGACACCACAACGATCACACCCATAAACTGGTGTTAGAGGTGTCTTTTAAATCCAACAACGTCTTTGACAGAGATACAAAACCATGGCTTCAATTTACTGTCAGAAGCGAAATTTGAAACCAGTAACATCTTTGGCATAAATCCGGGACCAATAGATACGTACAATCCGTAAGAAAAAAATATATATACTGGTCCGTACATTAATTTTCAAAAATCCTTTTCTGAGTCACTTTGAATCTGAGTCATCCTTGAATCATCAGTCCCACTTTGAGTGAACAAGTGGTTTGATTGGCTCATTGTGGTCATATAGTTGTCCCGAATATAGATGGGTCCAGTCTGTTACAGCAACCAATATGAGGATGCACGCACATATTTGATCTGTAACTGCAAATGGCTACATATAAGACCTTGAATAGGTCCAGACTGCAGACCACCATTTGAATATACCCAGGACTATGACCCTGACCGAAAAAGGGATTTGAAACCACTGACATTAGCATAGACTACAACCCAACCCAGTATTTCTGTCAGAAGTAGGACTCAAACCCCAGCAACACTTTCGGTAAAGATTACGGCCCTACAAATATGAGTGAACGTGAGCCTGTTTCGATTAGTAAGCCGCTCCCCAAGGTGTTGGTCACAGGAGGGTGCCATTGTGATTAAATGGAGATTGGCGGTAAGTTGCAGGTAATCAGCAGCATCGGCGCGGGTGACTATTGGGGTCTTGCTTTTTCCCGCGTGTGCAAGGAAACAATAAAAAAAAAAAAACTAATTTCCAAAGGATCAAGAATTGAAATTGTTCCAGGTTCCCGTGAGGCGGCACCCCTGATCCCGGAGAGAAAGTAATGTGTATGCCTTAACACAGCCTGGTGAATAAAATAAATTAAGATAAAATAAAAACAATGCGCTAACTCTAAAGACCCTCACTGTAACCAGTCTGACTCCGAACCCCTACCCTTTGAAAATGCTTGACTCACACATGTAATGAAGGATCAGAGAGAAAGTAAGTGAGATGCTGAAAGACAACTAAGAGTTTGCTGACGTGTTTTAAAGACTTCTTTGACTTTTGAGTTTTCTTTTCTTTTCATTCTTCAGAAAGCGTTTGCTCAACTCTGTCGAGGCAGGTTGGCAGTGGGATGACTGATCCTCGGTATTAGAAATAGAAAGAAAGACAGTTTTCTGGTAAGACAATGTTCCATCCTCTAATATGTGTTGAAAAAAACCTTGACATTTTCAAGTTTAAACAAAAAATATCTGATGCAATAAGTGCTGAATGCTTGTTTTATTTCTCCTGTTGTCGTATTGAACCAAATGGCAGAATGTATATGGAAAAATAACACGCTGCCAACAACCTTTGATGGTTGACCGTGAAGCTTTATGCAAATTCTGTTTTTATCCTGGATAGTTTTCAACAACTCTTAGCACCTTCACCTTGAATTCAAACTTGTAATATGTAACTTGAACACAAACTCAACACAAACTAGAGCTGCAAGTAGCTATAAAAGGGTTCTAACAATTCTAGTTACTTTGGGGTCCTGGCAAATTGGTGCAGGCACAAAGGACAATAACCCTCTAAAATAGAAAAGGTTTTGCCAGGCTTGATGTGTGTGCAAAGTTTGATGAGTTTTCGCCCAGTTTTTCTTTGCCGACAGCACGTCGCCACGGCAACAGCGTGACACTATCGAAAGGGTTCTGTAAGTTTTCACCTCAAACACATTTAGATGAAACACCTGAGTTTAAGATGGTTGGAAAAATTTTCTAGAAGGAGTTTGCTCAAATATGACCTTTCTAAAAGGCCCCAAATGATTCCAAAGTCAACCTCCCAAAATACCCATATATTAACCACCCTTACCACTCCAACCCATCGCCCCAACCTTCACAGACCTTAATCATAACTATTCTGGTCTTCTCCAAAGCCAAATAGTTCGACACTATTGTCATTTCATGGTATAAAAGATAATGTAACCTAATGCTCTGAGTTCTCACTGGAGTTGTGTTGTCTTATGTTCTTTTGTTGTTACACATCAACATGACTTTCCAGTTTAGGAATTATGGGACTATATTAGTTTAAAAATGGGCATCCCAATATCTCATCCTGACCTGCATCATCAAGACATTTCTTCTCTGTCACACGTCTAAATGTCAATATTTACACAACACTCTCTGAAAACAACATTAGCACAACCTGCGCCAGCCCACCGGGGATGCTAATACAAACCGGATGAGGCTTGTCATCACGCAGTCATTTGCTATGAAAGATAACCCTCGCCCTCAGGCCCCCCGCTGAGGCAAAGTCCGTGCCGAAGCTGCCATGTTCGTTTGCTTTGCATAATGAGATCTGATGGCAATATGGACAGAATGCAGGCATGCATATCAATGCTAGTTGGAAAGGGCCGCTGAGACGGCTCTCCGGTGCCGGGGATAATCCCGATGTGTCACCATTAGCTCTCAGACGTGCAAGCATTAACGATATTAGTTTAAAAAATATAAATAAAATACATAATTACAATATGCTGTACAAATTTAACTCTAGCACTAACCCCCCCTCGTAACGACCGTAACGGTAATTTAACGCAACCTTAATCCGAAACCCTCCAATAACAAGCCAAACTCGAATCTTAAAAAGCCTCACCACATTTCAATCGATTTCTTAATTCTGTATACCCATTCCTAATCCGACAAGGGGTGTAACAAAAAACAATTTGAATTGGAAAGTCGGGTTTGATTTGACAAATCCAAACATTACATCTTCAAATCATTGCACCCTTTAATCGTATCTTGTATTGAGAATCGTATTGAATCATCTTTTGTGGGGTTGCAGAAGCAAATCCTACCCCTTCAACTCATAACTACTTTAAAATCATTGTAATCTGAACAACCCTAACCCTAACCACCCATCTTTAATTCTATTCATCCTAACCTGTCCTCCCCAACTACTAATGAATAAAACCCATTTATTATTTTAGCCGTCTTTATTTGACTTTATGTTCCAGTACTTTGAATGCAGCTGTGTTTGTTTTTAAAGTGCTCCATTAATAAAGTTGTGTTGAATTGAGTTAGCTAGCTAGCTACGCCCACATCCCACACATGCATCTTAACATCAAGAGTACCATCAGAAATTTCATGCTAATGTCCACAGCACCTTGATCATCATCCAGTGCCAACGCTACAGTTAGCAGAGCTCATTAAATTTTCACCCCCTGTTGACTTTTTTTCAAAATAACCCTCATCGTGTCTTAAAGCAAAGTTTCTCTTTGGGTTTGTTTCTCTCCCGCTGTGATCAGTCCAAGTACACTCCCTTCGGGAAACACCGTCCTGTATGACTAAGCGCACTTCACAAGGTTACAGTGCTCATTTTTCCAACATGGATCAGCGTTGAAGTGCGTTGTGCTTTTGTCCTTCTGGAAGAAGTTTTTGATCGCAGTCAGGGGTAGCTCAGATGTTCACTTTTAATCACAGCAAAGTTCAATCAAAAAATTGAACTTTCATCAGCGTCATTCTTTATTGTGTGCTGGCCTACGTAGATCTGTGAAGCTTTTCACTCAAATTTCAATCCCTATTTGGAAACCGTAAACCTGTCTCTAAGTCTTACCTTGATAGGCCAACTTTGGAAATTACTATTATATAAATCTTTATTTTGAACCATAACCATGACCCAGGTTTATGCCCTTAATTTGAAACCCTAACCCTTGTTTGAAACACTAACCCTTTCTTTAAATTCTTCTTGAAACCCAATATCTGAATGATTTAAAGGCTGACCCATATTTGGAACCTCAACTCAGATTTAAGACCTGATTTACAAAGCCTAGCCCTGTTTTGATACTCTACTTTGGAAACCATAACTAATATGAGACCCTTTTCACTGTTTAAAACCTTAATCTATGCAAAAATTCCTTGTTTGGCACGCTCAAACATGGCGAAAAAAACTCTTGAATGAAACACGTTTTTAAACACATAAACAGAAGGTTTCAAAACCTAACTTAAAACCCGAACCCTGCCTTGAAACCCAACTTCAAAAGGCTAATCTTGACTCAGAAACCTATCTTGAAACCCTACTTTGAAACCCTAACCCTGGATGAAAACCTTAATCCTGACACCCTTAGATAGGCTGAAAATAGCTCATTTAAAATCCTAATCCTTCCTTGAAGCCCTAATTCTAGAGTTACACCCTGACCTACGACCCCAACTTTGTCCTGAGATGCTCCTAGAAAGCCTTCCTCTGCCGTGAAACCAAAACTCCTTGGTTGAAACGCTAACCTTGCCACAGCAGGCTTGTAATGCTAATTTGTGTAATGACTTTGGCACGCATGTTAAGTGAAACGCAGTGTACGCCATTGTAGCCAAGTTTCGTTTTCAGAACTTTGTGGCATGAATGTAGTGGTGCTTGATCTGAGAGCACAGACAAAGGCTTTCAGATCAATGGCTGCTGCATTATGGATGCCCTGGTGAGTTATTCCATTAGAGCTGACTTCTCACTCGTCCTCAAAGAAGGAAACACTCTCAAACGCAAAATACTCAGCCGCATTGGAACATTTCAGTGGAGGAAACCAAAGTATATTTAGAGACACACCAAAAAGCTGAGGTTGAAAGTCACAACATCTGAAAACGTAACCCTTTCTTGAAACCATAACCCGACGTTCTAATCCTGTCTTCAAATCCTAATTAGAATTTTGCGATTTCAATCTGAAATGTGTTTACTTTGAAACACTAGCCTTGGCCATAAAACCTTAATTTGAAACCCTAAAGCTTTCTTTCTTGAGACCATAATTTAAAAACCCACCTTGACGCACTTACTGTGGTTTAGAACTCTACACCTGTTTTGAAACCTTACTTTGACACCATAGCTTGAAACCTGGACTTTGTCTTGGAACCCTTTCTTGGACCCCAATCCAGTGTAAAATCATGCTTTATCTAGAAAACATAACCTTGTCTTGAAACAAAAACTTCAAACTCTAATCCTGTCTTGAAACCCTAATTTGAAATAATACATAAAGCCTAATCCGGCCTTCAGATTCTACATGTCTTGAAATCATATGTTAAAGCCTAATCCGGTTTTCAAATTCTACATGTCATGAAATCCTAGTTTGAAAACATGAACCTCATTTGAAACCCTCACCTTATCTTGAATCCATGATCAAAACCGTTATTTCTTTCTTCACATCCTTACAGTGAAATTTGAATCCTTAAACTTGCCTTGCATTTAGTCTTAAAACTAAGCAGATGCAAAACCGCAATTTAAAACCTTACCTTTCACCCCTACTCTGTTTTAAAATCCTAATCCTGGCTATGATGAACCCGGGATTGGCTCGGTCCTTTTTGGAACCAGCTCTGTCTTAACTCTTCCACCCAATTTGGGTTAGATTTGACCCAGCAGTTTTAACAGAACCCTGTCTTGAAACAACCTTCTTGAAACACTATGGATTTAAATCGTAATAAAAGGTGACACGCAAGACTGCTCACAGAAAAATCTTCAACACACACACGCACACGCACTTACACACACGCACGCACTAAATGTCAGCGTCAACTTTGCATAACATCTCCTCCAATTAGCATTCGGTACATTAATGCTTCACTTGATGAATTGGCAACGTGTGACATGTACTTGCCGTTGGTTTATAAGCCCAGATGCCACCGCGCCATCTTCTTCACACGTGCACGGAATGTCAAGGGAGCTTCTTCTCCTGTTCCTCCTCTTCCGTGTTTGTCCTACACCAGCTGCATTCATTTGTGAAGAAGCGCATACAACAATAGCCAGTCTGTCAGCCACTTGTTTTCTACATAGGTTAATTTTAAGATGGTTTTTTTTGGACTTTATTCTCGTAGCATTGAATTTTTCCACTACATCACAGATATCAAACTTAAGGCCCGAGAGCCAGATCTGCCCCACTGTAGCATTATTTTGGAAGCAAATCATGTCAACTTCCGTGATCATTGTTAAAATCTGGACAACATTTTTAATTTGAGATTTGTAATAAATATTAACATTGAGATTTTGCAATATTCTTGTGACCATTTTTACAGTAATTGGAACAATAATTGACAAACGATTATGTCCGATTTCAAAATTACCAGTACATCACTTCGTCGTGTATATGTAACAATACGAGACGATTAAACATGTATTTAGTGTCGCCGTCATAAAAGCCGTCTTGGGGAAGCCGTAACTACAAAGTGGCCCGCAATAAAAGTGTTCGATACCCCTGTGCTAACATTTTTAGTGTGAGCCTGCCTACCTTTTATTCTCACTGGCTCAATTTGTAGACACAATTTACTATTTTGCGTGCACTTCACATTTATTTTGTGGCTACAATCGAATTTATTTCAAGTCATGTTTGGGGCTGTGATTTTCAGCCAATAATCCAACTGTTTCATTTCTCTCTCTCGCAGCATCCCGCTCAAGGACAGTTTGCCTGATCCGCTTGTGTCGCCTACTCCGGATTGGCTCCTGTTCCCCTCATCCCTCCCTTCCTCCCTCTCCCCGCGTGACTCGCCGGTGGGGGTGTGCACGCGAGCGGAGGTGAGCTCGCCGTCTCCCTATTCGCTGGGGCACACGCGAGCAGTGCGCGGCCAAGGTGAGATCACACAACCGTGCTGCTTCTCGTTGGGAGCTGTCCATCCACTACTACACTACACGGATCTCCGTTACACCGCACTGTTACTGGGAACTACCGGTTGGATTGTTGCAAGCGCTCACTTGCATTTCTTTTTGAATTTTGCGCGTGTGGATTATTATATTCTTTTAAATTCTCCACGCGTGGATACACACACACAGGTAAAGACATGGGTTGTTTTTTTTTTATTACTAGTTTGCAGTCTCAGAAGTGAGTTATATTTGTGTCAAATAATCGGACACGTCTGATATATGTGGAATCTCTGCCTTCATTTATCAACTAAATACTTTGTACGTGTCTGTGTGTGATGGTGGGGGTGGGTAGGGGCTATAATCCTTGAGTGACACCGTTTTGGCGCACAGGAATTAAGACTTTTGTTTTTATCTTGTTTGGGGAGGGGGGGGGGGTTAATGTCTTCTGTGTGTGTTTGTGTCAGTGCGTGTGCGCGTGTGTGTTTTAAGGGGTCACTTGATTGTTTTGATGATGTCGCTCTGGGAGTGTTTTAATCATTGCAGCAGATGGGAGTTGAAGTCTGTGTGTGTGTGTGCGTGCGTGTGCGTGCGTGTGTGTGTGCGTGCGTGTGTGTGTGTGCGTGTGTGTGTGTGTGTGTGGTTTAAAGCAGATTAACTTCTCATAGACAACATAAACCCTGAGTCCTACTGGGGTCATAATGAACTATATACAGTGGTGCCTGGAGATGTAAGATTAATTTGGTTCGTGACTATGCTTGTAACATAAAAATTCAGATCTCAAATAATCTTTTCCTATTGAATTGAATAGAGATGTTATTAATCTGTTTCAGTACCCCCAAAAATCAACTTTGTAATTTTTTTGGTTTGTTTTAAGAAAAAAAAAAAAGGATGAGAGCACTCTACCAATATATTTTGTAAAAACATACGTATAATCATAACATAATTAGAAATTTAAAGAATTAAATACTAAATAATGCATCGTGATTAAATCATTGCGGTGCCGACTCGAGTGTGCAACTCAGACACCAGGTGACAGCGTAACACAGTCATGCAGACAAAGCAGTTTAAATGATGCCTGAGAGTTTATATATCATCTGCCTACATGTATTGCCGCACCATTTGTGTTAAAACAAGTGTTATGCATTGTTTGATTGCATTAAGCTATAAACAACTGTTAAAAGGGCAAAGCAATTAGATTGTTTATCTCAAATTTATTCTCAGTTAATTAGAGTCATTTTAAATGGTGGCAGGTATGTGCTGACTCCCATATGTAAAATCACAAACCTGGCATTTAACAAGAGTTACGTATAAATATTTAATATTCACTGTAAAGCATGTGAAACAGGCAGTCACTGTCAATTGCAATGCAGTACAGTAGTGTGGTAGGTCTAAGTGTTCATAAAACTAATACTATTGCAATCATAACATTATGAATTATTAACACGGTGCCTATGTACATATGGGAAACAAATACCACAAGTGATTCTAGTAATTAACTTTGAGAGAATTGTTACAGAGTTAGTATAGTTAGCGTCTGTTATTTGGCACAGTAGTTTATCACGCCCCTTGTTGCATTTCCACACACATCTGGCATTTGATAGCGCATGTTTGAGCGGCAGCGAATAGCAATTGATGACCTACCCAACCTCATCTTTTAAGCCTTCTTACATCTGCCAAAACAAAAAACAAAACGAAAAAGAGCCCCGACATGGAGCAGGCGTTCACCCATCCTTAACGTGGAAAACGCGCCTTGTTCGGCCGTCTCTATTAAACAAGCTTTTGGCAATAACAATCCAACAATCCACTCAGAGTTCCATCTCGGCGTGGCGCGAGGAGGGTCACGCTTCAGAAATTCCTTTGAAGACAAAAAGCCTCAGACTAGATTTGATCCTCCAAACATGAGTTAGCAGGAAATACAATCTCAAAACATAACAGTGAGAGCAGTGCTAGTTATGAGTGCACAGTAAACATGCTAAAGAGCACAACACTTCATTCTGCTTTTTTGTTTGCCTCCAGAAGCAAATGTACAAATGTTTATTCACATTTAGAGCATTTTGGCTAGTCTTTCAAGATTCACAGAATATTTTGTTTTGTGGCATTGGCAATGTAAGCAACAAATCTACTATGAGGAAGTTTATATTTTATATGTCTTTAGTAATCAGCAGTAACATAGGTCTCTGCTTTTGAGCGATCCCGTCCTATTAATACAATATTTACATGTTAATTATCCAATTAAAGATGTTTGATGATCTTCTGGTGAGCTCAGTGTCCAGGTAAAAGGACTGAAGGGACAATTCTTCCAGCAAGTAGTGTGTAAACACAACTCGGCGGGCCTATTAAAAAGTGTACAAAGTTGCACCACTGGAGTCGTTTCAGATGTAATGAGTGCAGCGTTGCCTCCCTTATGAGCGCGCGTGCCAATGCTGGTAGCACGGGCAGGCAAATCTGTGGATTTTGCCAATCCAAAAGTGGAGTAAGTGTAATTAAAGCTGCCTGCAGTGATACATTTCCATTTCAATTGTTATTGTTTCTGTTTTGGGCAGGCTTTGGTGCTTGGAGAGTCAAGTTATTAGAGTTTCACGTTTTATGGCGAGTCATCAAAATTTGCCACTATGCTCTGTTTGGACTAAATCTTTGCAAATTTGCATCCGTGACATACATGTGGTTGATCACTGTGACAAATTTATCCTGAAAGACCTCTACAAATGTGAAAAAATTGCCCAATTATGGTGGCTTTCAACCAAAAGGCAAACTTCTTGTGTCTTTCAGTGTATGGCCTCTTGAGACTTTTTTTGTTGGTCTCCTCATGATAGATGTGCTCACCAAATTGCTAAGTGAAACTCACTTGAGGGGCGGCATTTTTTTTTTTTTAAATCCCTTTTATGATACGTCAGTAGAGAGTTTGTTAGATGTCCAATTTTTCCCCATACTCCACCCACATCCAATGACCAAAACTAACAGTCTGTCTTAGACACTTGGTTGAAAAATGCCCCTCAATTGGTTGACTCCCTGTGTCCTTTTGGGCCTGACTTCTTCTGAATTTTTGGTGTGCCTTAAGTCATGATATAGCAGACATGCCTCCCCAATTCCATATTGAGGGGCTACATTTTCAAAACATTCTGAAAGTGCTATCTGAGTTTTTGGTGACGGTAATGCTTTCACAGTGGTGATTTATGATAATGACAAAGAAATGAAGCAATTTCAAGAGGGCCATCTTGCATAGTTTAAACGTTGACATTTTCACGACGCGACCACATTATGTGTTTTATGTATCTTTAGGTCACTGGGACTAGTCATCCAATTGTTACCCTAAAAGCTTTTTAAATTGAACATTCTTGTTGTTTCCTTAGTTTCTATTTTGACTTTTTATGGCGCATCCATACAATTTTCATTTCACGGCAGAATAAGCAGAAAATGCTCCGTGGAGAATGTTGGACCATATTTCCTCTCATGACTAATAAATCTTTCAGAAAGCGGTTGAACAGCTTGAAACTGCAGGCTGACGGTAAACAACATCTTTTGTTTTGGTAGTAACTACAAAAAACTGACACATGAATGTGGGCTGAGGTTTGGAACAGACCCCCACTATCGCTTTTGTCCAGGAATTTAAGCCACCTGACCAGAAGGAACCCCTGCACAGCTTAATGAGATTCAATACGGACGCTGTATGAAAAATGTATTGCTGTGTCGTGGTTCACTACCTTTGACCTCATGGATCACATCCTGGTTGCTGTAGACTTGGTTTGTAATGTGGCCTACGCTGACCTATTCTTGCAAACTAAACTAAAGTATGGTGGCCTCAGAGGGCTGAAAAAGATCACCATTGGTTGAATTGGCTGCAAATATTTGGCAACTCACTTGTTATTTCTTCAACCTGCCCCAGACTTTTTAAGAGGTGCACCACCTTTGACACCCTCAGGGAATCACTGACCCTCATTTGTTATGCGCATGTTGAGGAACTGTCAGGCTTTACAACAACCTAGTGCCATGTTTGGACTGAACACACACAGAGCATTGCTGTGCTAACACACCGCAGAGAAGAACACACCTTGAATCATCAGCCCGTGTATTATAGCTTTGAGCTACCTGGCTGGGGAGTCACACAAGGGGTATGCGTTCTTGCATGCATATGTGGGTTTGATGAACGAGACCACCTGCACCGTCACCCCCCCACTGCCCCAGGTCTCTCGCGCCTGCGTTTTCCACTTTCTCCTATGTCTCAGCTGTCTCATTTTATACTATATTTATTGAATCACCTAGGGAAAAAATGAAAGTTGTTTTTAGTTTGTCCCTCTTTTGTCGTTTTATGATATATATACATATATGTATATATTTATTATGACAAGAAAAGTCCATCCATCCATCCATTTTCTGTACCGCTTGTCCCCAACGGGGGTCAAATGTCCATAATACATCCCCTAATCCAACAGGCTTCAGTGGTCCAAGTGAGGTCATGTCTCCTTCCCTTGCACACAATGTCTGTGTCATCATTGAGTCTTCAGAGGAAGATGGTGAGTGTAAATGAGAATGTGGTCAGGGTAACGAGAGTTCACATCGCTCAATAAGCACTGCACTAATGAGTCTCAGATGACTTTGGAAGTGGACGGGCGGTTTTGTTCTCAGCAGGACAATAGCGTGTGTACCACAGTTTGAACACCCCCAAATTAAAAAAAATGGTGTCTCTTTTGAGATAGAAGTCAGATGAAGTGTAGCAGCCCTCAAGACATTTCATTAAGTTCAAACAAATACGTGCAAGCAATGGACAGTTATGTTTTTGAGTTTTACTTTTGGGAGATCGACAGTCACAACATTGCCAGGACCAACCTTGACCACACTTGCCTGAACCTAGACCAGTGGCTCTCATTTTTTACATCAAATGCTACCTAAAACTACTTCACTTAAAGGATCACCAAATATGATCAAAATAATCTAACATTATGCGCAGTTTCAATATCAGGTCAAAAAGAAATAAAATGTTAAATAATAACACATACAGGTTTGTGTAAAACGGTAAAAAATCGTCCTAAATATATTTCTAAAAGATTCATTTCAAATATATTGCACTCTAGTTGAATACGACTTAGCTGTACTTAACAAATGCATTGAACTGGGAAAAAAAAAAAAAGTTTGCACACCAGTTATATTTCATTGATCTTTTCGCTTACCACTAGAGGTAGCCCGCATTGCCCCACACTTTAAGAATCAGCGCACTAGACTCTCAACTCTAATATGCAAGTATTTGGGCATGGGCCAAAAATAAACTTTGGATGGCAATTTTATTCAAATGAAACATTCCCTGAGCTCTAATTGGAAAGAATTGTCACACAGATGCGACTCTGTGGAGTACAGAAGAAAATAGGTTGCACTGAAAAAAGGACAGTAGCATTTTGGATGGGATATTATTGCAAATTAATCTCATGCTGACATTTTAAGTTAATCCCTTCAAATTTGAACAAGATTCTTTTGAGACTGAGCCCGCTTTGTGCAAAGAAAAATTGGCTGGGTAGCAACACTCAGAAGTTTTTGAAAATTCAAGCCCCTGGAGCAAGTTTCGCTGACATTTAATAGGCACGTCAATCAAACGGAAATGCACAAAAATGTCTCAAGAAGCCATTCTGCTTTGAAATGGTCATATTAGTGTCATTTTGACAATTTCCAGCGATCCTTCACAGAAACCCGCCGTGAGAAAATGTGTCCTATTGCTGCCAAATTTTAACATTTCTGCGTACAGGCAATATGTTAAACCGATATAGGGAAGCAGTCAAGGCTAACTATAGTCAATTTTGCTTATTTCCAGGAATAAGTTAACTAACTCAAATTAACAAAATCACATCGACTAGACAGAAGAATGAACTAAACTGCGAATCCTTTGAATTTTTTTCATTGTGTCAGTGAAAAATGTCGCCAAACAGTTCGGAATGAGTTACATAAAGCTCACAGATGCAGAGAGATGACAAAAATCTGATGACATTTAACCCGCAACTTTCTTTTGAGGAGAAAGAAAAAACAAATAGCACAAGCCAAGAAATGTTGGAAGTCCAAATAATATTACCTTTGTGGCAAACTTTAAAGGATCTACTGTAGTAAACTATTCGCGAATGTGTGTTTGTGTGTGTGTGTGTTTGTGTGTGTGCATATCAGCCCAAGAGCGGCGTCATTAATAAGTCATTTAACACAAAGAGATTGATTGGCCCGCTGCCAGGAGACGATACGGATGGGGAAAAAGTAATCCGGCTCACTTTTATCTCCGCTATTGCGGCTCCAGCGAGGCGGAGAAGAAGCAGCTGCATGCGCCACTCCCGATGGGGTAGGATGCACCTCAACGGCGGGAAATAGAACGAGACCGGTGGTTGATAAAGGTGCAAGTCGGTCAGGCGAGCAGAGAACTTTCACAACATTTTTCCGCAAGCCATCCCCAGAAAACTTTGTATTATTGTTCTGTTGTTTGAAGATAAGAAGGCAAATGAGTTGGAAACAAAGTGTAAAATGAGAATTACAACTAATATATTTGACTACATATTTAGTTGTTTTAATTCTTACAACTAGAAAATGGTCCTTTTTTTGAAACATCATTTATCAAGTTCCAGGTTGTGGTCTTAAAGCAATTGGAGGCAAAACATTGTTCTTTTTCTTTTCTGACAGCAAACATTTGAAAATGCTTCATGTTGGATTTCAAACAGTAATTCCCAGCGGATTATCACAGCACCTTGAACACACTCCTCAGAGACGCAACTTAATAACTAGTGCTGTGAAGGTTTTAAGACTCCAAAGCAGCAAGTTTGCTTGCATCATTTATTACCTTTTTAGTTGTTGTTGCTTAATTGCCTTTTTTGAAGCATGCTCTTTTCCTTAATTCTGTGCTAATTAGCAGCCACATAGCAAGCATGTCACTTCCATTCATTGGGCATGCAGGAACAGGAGAGGGCGGAGATGCTATCTGGCTTTTTTAAGCACGAGATGGAGAGCTTAAGTGCTAACACCAATGAAAATGTGTGTGTGTGTGTGTGTGCATGTGAGTGTATGCGCGTGTGTATGCTTATGTAACTTTCATCGAAACTTGAGCTGAGTATGTCGTATGGAAATTTAATTTTGTTAGTCTTGGCAAGGGTGATAGAAAAAGTTGGCAAAAGTCACAATAATAACTCTTCCTAGCCTATAATGAGCATAATTAAGACAATATCAAAATTTCTGTAATCAATATCATTTATCTTCAGATTTCAAGTGTTTTTTGGAGCAAATTTGGACAAAATCATTGTTATTTCAATCTAGGGGTGCATGCTATTTGATTTTTCTAATACAAAATATGTGCCTCAGCTCCTTAAAGGTTTGGAAACACTTATTTGACAGACGGGCGGCCCCAAGTTGTTCAAGTTTTCATTATTAGCTGCGGGCAGAGGTTGGCAAAAAATGCGCAAGTGTTAGAAAATATTAGCTCTCGTGAGTTTGACTGATTAGCAATACGACCTGATATTCGTTTCCCACCGTTAACACACTTTAGTTTCACACTTGTTGCAACATTATTTTGCTTCGGCGCGATGACTAATGGAGCGGTTCTCCGAGGACAAGTTGAAAGTGAATTCTTTGAGTTACCCGTATGAATAAAGATGTTTGGTCTCGACTGTGGAATCTAGGCCTCATTAACTCGTAAAGGCCTCGCTGTAATTGTCTTAATCCATCGTCTCCTTGTCTTCCCCCGATCTTCATCTCCTGGTGACGCGTCTATTTTTCCTCCTAATTGATCTAATCGCAGAGACCATATTTGATAGCCTCGCTTTAAAAGGGTGACGTTGCTCATTATGTTTTGGGGCTTGTTCTTCCCCAACAGGACAAGACCAATGACGGCGGTCGGATGGTGGTCAGCAGCCATTTTACTGGCAGCGCTGACAGTCTTCTTCGCAGACGGGATGCCTAACAATGACCAGGGGTTGCATCCCTATCGGCCTGTCTTGAGATTCCGACATAAGGTATTGTTTTACCTGGTATGGTTACCATTAGATGACTGGATTTCGTGTCTGAATGATCAGCGATGTGTTATCAATTTCTATTTTGTGGCAATTGGCAATGAAAAAAAGTCTGTTGTTATCACACCTAATTGTAGTGCCATGGACCAGTAGATCTTAACTTGATCAAAGTTAAAATTATGTAACTAGAATAACGAAAACGTTTAAGTGGAATACGGTACTGGAGTATGACGTTGCTAGCAAGATTTGAAGATTTCCCCCAAAACCAATTTAATAATATTTTACTGTCAGTTTAACATATACGTAACAAGTGTTTTTATCACTGCAAGCTCCAACTTGAAAGACAAAAAAGAAAAAAATATCTGCCAGTAAAACCTGAAAAACCCTTCTAAAAACAAAAAGCCTAAAGCTTAAAAAAATCCCTCCAGTGCACATTACCTACACTTGTATAAATATTGTATTTTGTATTTCAAGAACCTATTCAGAACAATAATAACATCTCAATAACACAACTGCTTGAAGCAAAAGAAATTCCGCAAAAGCTGCTAGATCAGAAGAACGCACTTGTCAGACAAACAACAACCACGAAGTAGCTTGCCTTGATTTGAGAGCTTTATTCTTGCTTTGATTGTAGTTTTTTTCTCAGAATAATCATCAGGTTAATACAGTATTACAGAGTTGGCGTTAGAATAACAGAAAATAACCCACATAGTTTTGACAAACCTACTCTTTATGACTCCGAAGATAACATGGAAGAAAGACAACACAAGATCAAAATGTTCATCCGTTTCTGCCACTTCCAACAAATCAGTAACTTTCTCAGTTACTTATTCATCGTGACAGCAGTTGAGGCAAGCATTCAAAGCGATGCTATTGTGCGTTAACACACGACAACAGAAAAAGAATGTTCTGCTTTTGTCTCGCTGAATAGTAGTGCCATCCGTCATCGGAAACCAAATCGATCAAAGGAATGGATTTGCGGCTCGGACAGGACTGCCGAGTCATTCGTTTTTTCAGCACAAATATCACTCGGAAGCTAAAATAATGGACTTTTACTGCAAAGGGGATCAAAGGCAGCATCTCTGATGTTCAAATATTGTGGTGCCCTGAGATACGGGTCTTTCAGCGACTGCGATTGTATCTCAAAAGACATGTACCTCAAATTATGAATGGAAATTATATGAATCCATTTCAGCCACCCTTTCCAGTCCCAAAAAATATCATGTGTTTTCTAATGAGGAGAAATATCACTATAATAGTAAGGGGCTGTGACACTTCGACTTGATGCAAATTTTTTGATAGTCCCTGGCGATTTCTCTAATGTGTAATACAAAAAAAAATCACATATACAGACGAATAGTTTCTGCCATTTTGCAATAAGTTATAATTAAAATAAGTAACATGTGGATTTTTTATACATGGATATATAAAAAGCAACAGCATAAAAAAGGTTTGTAAGCAGATTTGTGCCCTTTTCCAAACAGCTTTTAAAAAAAAATAAAAAATCCATGTGGATTTGTCCAACATTGTTGGTATGAGGCGTACACAAGCTTGCACTTGCAAAAGAAACCAGCAAAAACAGCAAATATCGGCTTTTATCTCACTTAATAGCCGTGCCGTTGATCATTGGATACTACATCAATCAAAGGAGAAAATGTGTGTCTCAGACAGGATTGCTGTATCATTATTTTTCTCCACAGTGACAGAAATCGGAAGCTGAATATTAGACTTTCTCTGCAAGAGCAAAAATACAAAAAAAAAAGCAGCAAAGAAAAAAACAAAGTTCAAATCAATAGAGAAAGAAATCAATAGACTGTAATTTTTGAGAGATTTCGACCTTTAACAAACAGAAAAAAAAACAAAGTTCAAATCAATAGAGAAAAAAATCAATAGACTGAGATTTTTGAGAGATTTTGCCCTTTTCCAAACAGTTTGCTTCCCAAAATCCACATGGATTTCTCAGACCTTTTTGTGGCATCTTTTGCTTGCTAAAGATGCTCGCTACAACACGAAAAGAGCTTGTATCTTGTTTAATAGCAGTCCCATCACTCATACTACATCAATCAAAGGAAAGAGATGCAGCATGTATCATTCGATTTCTCTGTCCCGACACATATCAGAAGGCAAATATTAGACTTTTTTGTTTTGCAAGAGGATTAAAAACAGCCAAATTAAAGGATGTGAATTTTTGGATGTTGTTACCCTTTTCCAAACAGTTTTCGTCCAAAAATACAGATAGATGTAGCTTTGTAGCAGAAAAAAAGATTGTCCTCACTAAAGCTAGCAACAACAACAAAAATCCGTTTTTATCTCCTTTAATAGCGGTATCATCACTCACCGAATGCTTCATCAATCAAAAAGAAAAATGTGCGACTGTGACAGAGCTGCTTTGTCATTACTTTTCACTGTTCGGAAGTTTAATGTGAGACTTTCTGAAAAAGATCAAATCCACACTACCACTGCATACTTACAAACAGTAGAGAACTCGATTAGATTGTTATTTTTGTGAATTCCCGTCCTTTTACCAAAATATTTCCATCAAAAACACTACGAACCATTTTCATTCTGGTGTTTGGTTGTATTCTCATCACACCATGCGATGACATCAACACAAACAAAATGGAGTCAAAGGGCCAGCCGCGTGCTCACGCAAAATCCCGCAGACTGCCGTGCCGCATTGGCCGAGCTACGCAGCTAATCCAGATTAACATGGATTGAGTGGAGATGGAATAGAGTGGGGGGTTGGGGTTAGGTGTTTAGGTCCGAGGATTGTGATGAATAGGCCAAAAAAACAAAGCTGAAATAGAATTAGAAACAACCCATTTTCATACAAAAGGTACAGCTACGAAAAAAGACATTTGGTAAAAATCATTCGGTGGTCTTGTTAAAGTGCTACAAATCTTCAAAATGGATAGAATTTGTTTGTTTTGATCATTATTACAGACAAAACGTGCCAGGTTGGTCAAAATCCAAACACTGGGGATTTATATATATATATTTATATATATATATATATATAAATAATGCACTTCGGAATGGAATGTTTACAAAGAGATAGAGATTATGAGATGATGTGGGTGGTCACCCAGGGGTTTGGCTGAATGGCGCCCCCTACGGGTGGGAGGCGAGCTGCTTCACTGCCCCCAGAAGCCCCGAGGGAAATCATTCTGTTCAAACAGAATGAGTGAGAATTGTGCGTGTGGGTATCCTATGCAAATAAGGCTTTGGCTAATGTCGCCTCCACCTGTGGAGCTTTGCTAAATGTCAGCTGCTCACCACTGCAAGCGAGGAGGCAGGAATAAGATGCAGTCACAGGTGGCCACTACTGTGCTCAGCCGGCTTAGCCCAATAAAATGAAAACAGAGAGGTATTCATTTCACCCTTCACTGCAAGTAACTGTCCAACATTTGTCATCAAAAACCTGGATTTTTAATTTACTCTTGCAAGAACATTCCCATTTAATCAACTTCTGAGACAACCACTATTTTGTCGTACCCGCTAAAATCTGTTTACAATTGAACATATTAATAAATGGATTTAAATGGATACATTTAACTGTGAATATGCCACAAACTGGGATACTGCGTTAGTACATGTGTCCACCTCACAGTTCAGAGGTTGCGGGTTCAATTCTACCTCCAGCCCTCCCTGTGTGGAGTTTGCACGTTCTCCCCGTGACTGCGTGCGGTTTCTCCGTGCACTCTGGTTTCCTCCCATTCCCACTTCCCAAAAACATGCATGTTAGGCTGATTGAGCACCCCAAATTGCCCGTAGGTGCGAGTGCGAGTGTGGATGGTTGTTTGTCTCTGTGTGCCCTGCGATTGGCTGCCAACCATTTCAGGGTGTCCCCCCGCCTACTGCCTGATGACTGCTGGGATAGGCTCCAGCACGCACGTGACCCCCGTGGGGTAAACCAATACGGAAAATGGATGGATGCCACAAAATATGACCCCCAAAGCACATAAATTCCAAATTGATCCTACAATCAATTAAAAATTGCGTGTAGAGCTTTTGATTTAAAAAATATATACATAATATATATGCTTGTACAGTTGGAGTGAATCTTATGGAATGAACTGTAGTTTATCGCATTTGAAGTGAATGACATCATAATTGGGGTGAATCACATCATATCATCATTGGAGCGAATTGTATTATTATTAAGTGAGTCATACCGTATCGTATTTGGAGCAAATTGCCTTGTATTGTAATTGAATGAATTTTATTGTGTTGTAATTGAATTAAATTGTATTGTATCTCATTATAATTGGAGGGAATCATATCATATGCTAATTGGAGTTAATTGCATCGAGAGAGAATTGTGTCAGTCTTGGATTGAATCATGTATCTGCAGTGAATTGTGTCATAGTTGGAGTGAATCGAATTTTGAATTGTATCGTAAATAGAGCGAACGATACATCCCATTGTAATCGGGGCACATTTTTTCATATCGCGATTGCAGTGAATTGTATCTCATTGCAGTGAAATATATTGGCGTCATCAAAATGATATTGTATCGTAATTAGAGTAGCCTAAGATGTATTATCTCGTAATTTGACAGAATTGTTTCATAATCAAAATCAATCGTCTATTATTTTTTAAATGAATCCCATTGTAATTTCAGTGGATCATTCGAATGTCATGAATCGTATCAAGCTGGAGTTAATCGTTTTTTGCTGAGCGTGGGCTTTGGCGTTTCCCATGGCTATTTTCAGCAAGCATTTTCAGCAAGCAGCATCTGTGGCTGTTGATTATTGACCTGTTGCATAATGCATCTTGTTCTTCATAACACCTCCCCAGCCAGCTAGCTAGCCAGCCAGCCAGCTTGGAGTTTTCTGAGCAAGAACAAGAACAAATGTTGCAGAAATCAAATATTTATGGCTGCTTCTTCCGCATTCACGCATCACGCTGCTGGAGATGCTGCAAACTGTCTTTTCCAGCAACATTAAATGCACCACTCCCTCTTTCCCCAAGTCACTTTCCACGGACTTGAGACTGAACTATTTATTCCTTTGTGGGGAATAATCAGGTTCACTGTGACAAAAATTGCTGCCTGCGGAGTTGTTTGGAAGATCGCCTCCTCGATGTTCATGCCCTGTCTTTACTGGGAAATGGTGGCTGAACAAAGGGGGAAAAAACAAGGCCGTGTTTATCGAAACATAGGATTCAAATACATGTTTGCCATTTTCAGTGTATTATTTTAAATATAAAGATATCATTCAAATGATGTCACAATAATGTATTGTATATTGTCCTCTTATTTAAGTGTTGTAACTTATTCACAGTTTTAGTTATTTTATTATTATTATTATTTCTTCTTAAATAATGTATTAACTTTACATTAATTTTAGTCTTTCTTTTTTTAACGGCAAGTGCCACTTGAATATATGTTTTGTTCCAAGTATATTTTATATTATTGTAAGCCAACATCATTGCACAGTTTGAAAAGTAATGCTGTGCTTAACATTCATTCAAACGTGTGGCGTTTAAGAATTCATTAAAAATTCTACCTAAAATCCTTGAAAACAGTTTTGAGAGAAAAAATACAAATATATTGAAATTAAATGCAACCAAAATGGACTTAAGCATTGATTCTATCAAGTACCACTAGAGAATCCGTGTTTTATCTTTTCTTATTATTATATGCGTGTTAACTTCTTTTTTTTATTTGATATATTTGTTCTTTACATGCTATGTGTTTATTAACTATATTATATTTGGCGATTATTCATTCGTCTGGACACAGATACGACGAGTCCCAATTTGTTGGTATTTATTGAGTCTGGTAGTCTTTCTTCTCGTGTCTCATTGGCTAAAATGGTCTTTGTTGGATTTACTATTTATAGTGCCCCCTATATTGCATTAGAATCAACTTCAGATTTATAATGATATGACAGCTAGTATGTTGTGTCTACTAAACGTCGTGTAGCATAGCAGTAGAAGTTTATTTTATTCAATGGGGAAAAAAGTTCCATGTCACCTTGCATGGTTTATTTTAACTCCGATTTTTCTTTATCCTGCAGGATGGAATCACCGAGAGCGTAAAGATGAAGGGTAAGTTTTCAATTTGTGATTTTCTGTCCCTAGCAAAAAACGTATGTCACTTAAGTGAAATATGGCTATTATGTTGTGCATCAGTAGGGACGAGTGTGTGTAATTTTTAATATTGTACAGTATATACATTTTTTTCAACATTTTATGCAAACAAGGGACAGCGCTAATTGACTGGGAAAAGACGACTTCCATCCCGCAATGTTGCACAAATGTGCAAACATACGACTCCGCTCAATTCTCCCAGCGCAAAGTCTCACAAAAACCAACATAAAAGAAAATTCCATCCATCCGAAGTGGCCATTTTAGAGCCTTGTTTTTATCTGAAAGCGCACACACATTATGGAAGGAAGCTGGAAATGTAAACATGGGAAAGAAGTCTGTAGTGATAGCAGTGTGAATTCCATCTATATTTTATGGATTAGCAGCACAGGCGTTACAATGGCTAATTGATCAGGTAAAAGAAAAAAAAAAAGATCAACCCTTCCTCACCGGGCTGCATAAAAACGTAATAACAAATATTGTCAAAATGTCCTCAAATGAGCATGAGATTCTCCTTCCAAACCGGACGTCGACAAGGTCGTGGTAGTAATTGCGCAGGCTGCATTAGCATAACATGTCCGGAGGGAAAGTCTCACTCTGGTCTGTTTTCAGCAACTCGTTTGCAGCCGCCACGTTGACGAGAGCGAGGAGGAGGAAGTCATAAATAATTCAGGCTTCACCTCACGCACATTCGCCGCCTTCTGATGATTACACAAGTGAGGTCAATTGAGCTTTAATGTCTCCGTTTTACGAGCTGTGTCCAGCTCTCAGATGGGATTTCACAGCAAAATGAAGCAGTAGAGTTCACACAGACAACAAGCCAAAAAATCCTCTAAACACAGAGCAAAGACCTTGGCCAATGTATGGATGAATAAATGCCTACTCAAAGAAATGCATTTCCCCTTTCAGTCACGTAAGAACGGATCGTGACAGCAAATAGTATGATTAAGCCCAAAAATGACACAAGTGCAGTCATTATTACCTCAACACACAAAGACAAATTAATAGCAGAAGTAGTATTTGTATAGCTGGAAAAGAAACATTGCAAATAAAAGAAAGTTCAATCGAATGGGCTGTAACAGAAATGTTTTGATAAAAATTGTAGGTGGCTCACATTGCCTTTATGTGTGTGTGATAAACTACAGCAGAGGCGACATCTCTAAAACTGAATCCTGAATTCCTCATTTAAAAAAAAATCTACTAAGATATCTGGACAATACACTAAGTTGAAAGGTTGCATTCAAATAATTAGAATGGTCATGGTGGAGGTGATACAGTAGAATTACAAACCCCTTCCGAGGCTAATTGGGAGTCCCCGCACCGAGAGCTCGTCACGAATTCCTGACAATTTTCAGGCAATATTTAGCTTGGCAGACCACCCAAAAGCTGCCTCACTGTCCACCCATACATCCAACCATCTGTCCACCAACCAACCCAACATGGCCTGATGCGACGTCATCGTCTGACTGATTTAAATTATCCCGGCCCTAAATCTTTCATTTAATACAGTATCCATCCGACAAAGTGCACATCTCGTGCTTTGGAAAAATTTAATCAATACCTTTTGAGCGGTGCACTTGAAATTCGTTGTTGATTTTAAGTAGCAATTTGAAATGAAAAAGAAGCACAATTATGCGTGATAAAAGCGCGGCGGCGTAATTGGAGATTGTGCTCGGCGAATCGGGAAATATTTCCCACCGTGATGGCAGACAATCAATGTGACTAATATGTTGAAAGACGCATCTTACTCGCGTCGAAACGTGGCCTCGAAGGGCACATCCTCCGATGAGATCTTGTTTACACGCCTCGGCGACTCGTTGGCACGTTTTTCATCCGTCAGCCTTCATCTCCATCATAATTACCTTCATTTGTATGCTGAGAGAGCGTTCGTAAGTAGAGGTTGAACCATTTTAAGCAATACATTGCACAAAATCTTTTCTTTAATAGGTTTGTCGGGTTTATTTAATTTTTTTTTCTCTGTTTTTTATTTTCTCAAATACTTTTGTATTTTTTTTTATATTTTGCCTCATATTTTCTCTTCAGTATTTTGTAATACATGCTTGTATTTTTCTTTCTGTGTCTTTTTCCATTCAGTTTTTTGTGTACTACGTACTTGTGTGTGTTGGCAATTCTTTTTCTTTTTTTAGTATATTGTATATATATTTTTTATTTTTAGTGTACCAGTATTTTGTTGACCAATTGCTCTGTAGTTTTAATATATTAATATAATATATATAATAATATATATAGATTTTTTTTAAAATTAATTTAGGTTGTGAGAATTTGTAGTTTCCAAACATTTTGTCTCATATTTTACCCACTTATGTATGTTTTCAACCATAATCATGTGTGTATGCGAGCAGATGCATTTAGAAGGTTGCATACTGTGGAAATGCGGGAAACCCTCCGCTTGGTCTGGGTCCCGTATCATGGCGTATCTTATGATTAAGCCATCAGCATGGCTCCCTGTTGTTCCGTCGTCACCACGCATGGCGACACGATGACAACTTTAATCACCGAGACAGACTCTGGAGCAGTGATGTTTTTGTAGGCAAAAAAATAGTACATGCCAAAGAAACTACATCCCTTTTTTTTTTTCTGTGCTTTAACTACGCTTCAAGAAAATCAAAGTAATCATATGTCTGTTATGTGTTTATATTTTTCATCAAATATAGTCTAATTTCCTCTGATGATAATTGACAACACAATTAGTGAATTTGTAATTTCACTCAAAGAAAGTTAATGTGTTGATAAAACACAACATCTGAAAACTTCGACGTCTCTGCAAAGGCGACCGCTCTTGTTTACACAACTGCTGTTCCGCAGTTAGTCACAGAAGAAATAGTGCCTCACCCAATTATGCTTGTCGTTAATGTGTTCTGCGCATGTGTTTGCTCAACCTTAAATAGGTTTCATTATTTGCTATAGCTTTTATGCAACAAAGCTTATTTGCGTGATACTGCACACATTTGTGGGCTAATCTCCTCAAACAATTTTTGGGGGAAGCACAAAGGCAATTAGTCTAATTAGAACAATGAACATTTGAAACAGATGAACACATCTCATTCATGGCCTCCAGCATGCATAAATAATTCATTTTATATTTTGCCATGAATGGAATACCTCCCTGTAGGAACAATATGTGAGGATCTTACCATATAAATCAGATGTCTATTACAAGTAGGCATTGTTCTTATAAGCATACTCATTTCCTCAAATAGTGGTGCCTTAGTCACCGGGTGCATTATCCACTTATGGAATAAATACCTCATTTGCAATCAGGGTTTCTTGCAAAATGCACCCTTTCTAATTAGAGGTCATCTCCCTTGGATTCACCAGTTTTTAACATAAAAAACGATGCCACATTTGAAAAATGTTTGCCCGCGTCTACCAATTTAAAAAAAAAAAAAAAAAATGTCATTAACATTTGAGTTTGCTTGCTGTTCAAAGCCTTAATGTGAACATGAACCAAAGCATTATAAAACCCAACAACTGAATGGCTCCAGAGTGAACGCAAACTCAAGTATTTTCTTATCCTGAACCCAACGGAGAGTTGCAGATTTTCCCCCGTTAAAAATAAATAAATAAAATAATAAAACTCAGACCCAGTGAGGTAGAAGTCATCAATGTTTCAAAGCCAAGCGACTTAGTGGCGTTCCTCCAAAGGGAAGGAGAAAGCTCTCAGGCCTCAAATAGCTTCTCATAAAATCTTCACGACTTGTTTATGCCAGCAGGAGCTCAAGTGTTGTCACTGGTGCAGCAATTAGCAGAGGGAGGGACCGTGTGAAGGGGGGTGAGAAAAGGAAAGGTTTTTTTTTTCCCCCTCACATTTTCCATCTCGGCTTGACGTTTGTCTTTGCTGAGTCTAAAACATCTTTCCATCATTTCTTCGTCAGCAAAGTGGCACCGTACTGGTTCCGTGAAAGTGGGGGAGGGAAAAATCTGCGGCCGGTGGCGTATTTAATGAAACCCGTGCATACATGAATCCATCTTTGCGTGACAACAGGTGTGCTAAAAATACACTCGCTGTGCACGCCAGCTGAGACCGGTAAAAGTGTCACGATATTGTCTGTGTTCTTCTGCATGTCCTCTTAAGGGTGTGTCAGTGAGCAAACCTATAAAAAGGGGTTTTGTAACATTATATTTATAATGAGCCAGGTCTGACAGTCAAAATGCATCGCTGACGTTGACTCTACTGTTTGATGCTCGTACCGTTTACTGATATTAGCGTTTCAAATTACACTGAACCTTTCAAGAGTTCTTTTTTGTGCTGATTCCAAATCCACCCATCTTGTTATCTCGAGCGCATTTTCATGATAATTATATATATAATAATTGTGTGTGTATAATTATCTGAATAGCACTAGAATAATACACCTTTGGTGACGACTGTCAATCACAACGTTATGTTCTCAAACAAAAACCGTATCTCTCGTATCGAATCTCATTAGATAATATTTGGGCATTATAGAACATCATGGGTCATAGGGGAAACAAGCATCTTCTCCCTGATGTCGTCCAACAAAAAGATAGTCGTATAAGCGTCCTGGTGACAAATGAGGGCGCCCTTCAATGACCCCGCCGGTGGCACAGGACGCTCGCCCCTGCCGCGGCGCGCAAATTCGTGGAATAATCATTACGCAGGAGAGCCGCCGGAAATTAATAAAGTGGCAAATTGACTGTCTCCATTCAGGTCACAGCGCGCTTGCCTCTGTGTGTGTGTATGTGTGTGTCAATGTGTCCGTGCCTGTGTGTGTATTAGGAAGATGTCAGAGGTTCCAAATCGGTTTGTTCACGCCAACAAGCACGCCCAGCGGTTGAGCCCTGCCATTTTAGCGAGCGCTTCTATTTGATCCATCTGAAATAATATGTTTGGTGTTGCCATTATCGAGACTTATATTAACAAAAATGTTCATGGGTTAGTGTGATCCACTACATATTTAATCATTCATATATAAATAAATGAGAATGAGAAGCGACTAAACATGACTACGCCACAACACCATGTCTTGTTCTCGCCTCCTTGAAATCTCAAGTTTAATTTTGCTTTGGCTCTTGATTTGGCTCAAGCCTGAGAGTCTTGACTCATTTCAAAGCCCTCTAAGTCTTGGCCATGATTCGCATCCCAACCCATGATAATCTTGTACTTGGTCTCTTCTCCTTCGAGTTTTGATCTTAATCTAAACCCTTCAAAATCTGCTCTCAAGTCTTGCAGTTGGTCTTGGCTCCCTTAATGCTTGATATTAAATCAATTTCTTGGTTTACCAAGTATGTTTTTTATGGATTGTGTGGGTATTAGATAGATTTACCCTTTCTGACCATCTGCAGAAGTACAGGTTTGTTTCATCCCTTTTGCATTTCCAGGTTTGATGAACCACCATAGCGACCCGCCTCCATGCGAGCACAAGTACTGCGGCCTGGGCCGCCGCTGCTCCATCAATCCGCAGACGGGTCGAGGGGAGTGTAACTGTTTGGAGCATTGCAAACCTCACTACAAGCCCGTGTGCGGCTCAGACGGAAAACTTTACCCCAACCACTGTGAGCTGCACCGCGCGTCCTGCTCGGAACGTCGCAGGATTACCATCGTTCACGGCGAGGAGTGTTTCTACAAAGGTAGGAGCTCGTGTGACCTTTTGTGAAGGATATGTGGGATTTGCGGGGTATTGTGTGCAACGAATAGTAACCTTTACAGATGCTGATCCAACATCCTGGTTGCCTTTCCGACTGGATTATACTGGGATTTTTGCTAATACCGGCAATATGGTGATATGAGGTGCTTCAGAAGTGTATATCCTGACAGTTCCGTGCCTAAATGTCATGGCTTAGCTCTGAAATGCTCACCGATGACATGATTTTGAAACTGAAGCTATCAACTAGTGGAACACCCCTAGAGTTGTACAATTTGGAATTTGACTCCAACACGTAAGAAGAAAAATAGCTCTAAAGTTGGACAAAACGTCAGAGTTCAAACCATTTGATCTGGACTGAGGTGATGCAACTGAGAATTTGGCTAAATGGAGAAACTTGGCAATATGCAAAGTCATGCGGAAGTGCCAGCACTGGAACTGCAAAAATACGTGGGGGCTGGTCATCTAAATTCATCACTCTATGTATCACCGCTTTCTTTTCAGTTAGTCTCAATTGCTTTGTTAAGTTATAATATATTTGATAAAAAGCTTAAACTTGACCTTAGAACTTGATGAGAAGTTGACTTTTCAATGTAGAACACAAACATTACACACAAAGAGGAATAGAACTGATCAAAAGCCAAACTTCAGCTGCTCCACTCATCTCTTTGGCAACCTCCCAAACGTCATTACTGGCTTCCCATCTAATCTTTGGTACTGTTGGAAGTAGGTTCCAATTCTGGCATGCAGATAGAGAAAAGTGCCGACTCTGGGCCTTTCTGACTTATGGACTGGATAAAACGGCAACGCTCCAGTAAAGTTGATGATGTGATTTCACACGCCGGTCAAAGGCATTTTTATGGAGCTTGCTGAAACAACACATTACGAGGTGACGCTTAACTGCAGTTAAAGTAGGAAGAGACGGGACCATGCACTTGGAACGTTAGATTCGCACAACACAAAGTGTCTCGATATGAGCCAACGCTCATGGAACGGTACAGCTGCCAATCAATCCAAAAGTGAGGTCATACTCAGACAAAAACCTTCCACTCTGATCTTGCACAGTTATAAAAGGTTCATGCATAATTACATTAAGTCATCAAACTTCATCTCGTTGACGTTGCGACGCGTCTTTGACAGTCCGTCAAAAGACCTGAAAATTGTGGGGCACAAAAGACCGAGCAGTGGACGTTATCTGTTTTAAAATCACCTAGCGGTCTCACACGGTCTCATATTACAAGTCATAGTTGGGCAGTTAATTCCTCGAAGCTGCCATGTGGAAAAACTGAAACGGTTGCTAAGGGCCACACCAACACGCTAACTCAGTTGTATTCAACATTAATTTCTTGTTGCTGCTCTTCTTCAATTGCACTGCTGATAAATACACTTCCAAATGAAGGCAGCACATATTTCACTGTTTAGTTTGACTTCCTAAAGGATGCAGAGACTGTGGATAGGCTGAAAGTTTCCCTTGGGCACTACTTTGCTGCCCCTGTGTGCTGTCAATTTAAACGTTCATCCATGACACAGGTGTCAAACTCAAGGCCCCGGGGCCAGATACGGCCCGCCACATAAATTGTGCATCAAATTCGTGTCATTACTAGAATTGCAAATTGTCTTCACTTTTAATAATATCTTTTTTTTTTTTCAATATTTGACCAGTTTTTACTCGTCTGATTTGAAAACAAGTTATTTGTCAGCTTGTTTTGTAGCTTTTACTGTATATAATATGAGGTGCTCATACATTTATTTGGGTTGACAGTCATAAGGCCCTCCGGAAGAAGCTATGAGCGGGTCAGGGAAAAAAAAAAAAGAAAAACAACAACCTCTGGTGCTCATATGAGAACCACACCAAAATGTTTATATGTACCCCTGAAAAAAGCAGACTTTCATTTTGAGATTTTTTTTATGGCTGCACTCATGATAGAAAGTACACCAAACTTCATGTTGCTAAATTGTGTTTGACTGGAGCACTTTCACTCAAAGTTTTCCATCCCTGCAGCGTAAAAATCTTCTCCCCAATCCAAAATGTCCACAGGCACCTCGCAGCAAACATGGTTTTGATATCCGTACGTGCTTGTGCTCCCAATGCTTCAAACTGACTCCCTTTTACAAAAATATGATAGTGACCAGATGAATAAATCATCATGTTTTAATCCACAATGAGGCAGATGTGCTTTGCTTGTATAATAGATAACTCGCAGCAGCAGCGTGTAGTCGCAAAGATAGAATGCCCAAAACAACATAATATGCATATCGCAAGACATTTGTACTGCGGCGTTTGTATGGAATTTACATATCCGCAGTCCTCCTCTGGTACTTTACATGGCCTGTAATCAGAAAGGCATGCATAAATACATAAGGTGAGCTATTAACATACTTTATGAGAGTGGAATTACAGATGGAATATTATGTTGAAAGGATGGAAGTGTTTAGTTGCAGCACAGTCACACAAGACTTTGTTGTGTTGACGGAAGACTCGAGTTAGTTGAGGGGTAGGATGTCACCAGATCATGACAGTCTGTGGTATTTATATGATGCGAGATCTGGGTTATTTTAAATTGCCAGAAAGGGAGGGGCAGGGCGAAACAGTTGATTTTAGGTGAGGTGTATTTTGCTGTATTATTTAATTGTTTATGCCAAATGGGTTCAAAACAGAAGAAGTGGTGGAGGGCCAAAAAGTTCATTTGAGGAGAGTTGGATATTTGTTCAAACATCAAATTGTTCGTTTGAACCTTTTTTATTTTGGAGAGAGAATATGTATTTATTTGAGGGGAAGTATTTAGTGTGTATGCACATAGTTCTTGTCAATACAGCTATAAGTTACATTGGTTGATACAAATTGTCTGCTTTTATTCTGGAGAGGAAAACAAACGTTTATTTGAGGGCGAGCTTTTTTTTTTTTTTTTTGATGCACCCAGTGATTGTCAATATGTTTACCGGATTTACGGCAAAATTAGTTTGGAGTGCGTGGGCATCAGTTAGGTGGGAGGCTTTTTTACCATTCCGTTTCAGCAAAACTGAAGTTTAAAACAAAAAAGGGTGAGGTGAGCATTTAATCAAATACATAATTGTGTTTTGTTTAATTCCCAAAGTGATTGAGGCATGATGCAAGGATAACATGATACCTCGAGGCGTATATTTACTCAGCAGAAAAGGTGTCTATTAGACGGCAATGTCGTAATCAGCAATATTTTCCCTCAGTGATATTTGTCACTAGTCAAGTTTTATTAGGTGAAACTACAGTTTAAGGGTGGAGATGACAAGGGTTTATTTGAGGTGAGGCATCATATTAGCTCTCATAGATGTGAATGTTCTTTTTTCTCGTAGATTGTAGGTGTGTGTGTACGAATGGGAACATGTCTGAATGCTGCATGTTTGCGTCAAACGATGCACATGCTGTACATCCACAACAATAGTGACGAAGAGCAGTAATTAGGATCTTTCCAGAAACGTGTTGCTTCAAACACCCCTGGCAGCACCAACAAGAACATCAACAACAAGAAGCAGAGGCCCCTGGAGAGCCTCCGCCATAACGAGGCGTCTGTCTGTCTGTCCCAGTGGAGACAGAGAGATGACTTGCTCTCCTTTAATGACTTGTTGGCACTCGGTAGTTAATCATGAGGTCATCCTGCAGGCGTTGTCTAACGTGAGACAATGATTTCACATTGTACTGTATATATTTGTAGTTCTTTATTATCCAAAATAATGATAAATTAATAAATAAGGTAGATGTGTATGAAAAAATAATATAATGGAAAATCAAAACAGGGCGGCACGGTGGCGCACTGGTTACCAATAAAATGTACATTATTACAAGAAATGAAATGTGTGTACGGGTTAAAATCCTCTATTTATTTTCAATCTAGAACAACCCTGATAAACTCAGCACACCGACCAACATAAAGCCAAACTATCGTGAGAATAAGGATACAATTTAGCCCCATCACTCACTCCTCGCTGTACATCGTTCATACTTTGCTCTATTTTTTTTTGAATGAATATTTCATGCATAGATTCGACACGCCTTTGATATGCACTTGCTGGCAAAAGAAAACGCGCATACTGTAGCATTCTAAATCATTTACACTATACATCTCAATCTGACAAGCCTGTAATCTTATTTGCTTGCAGGCTGATGGAGGTTAGACGATGACTGTGTGCATGTGCGCACATGATCAATAGGCTTATTTATAGTGCCGGCCTTGAGACCTCGCTGTATCGATTTGCATGTTCATTACAGGGAGCGGAATGAGCCCATTATTCCTCGCGCCGAGCCCCAACAATCATATGACAAATTGGCTGATTAAGCGTCGCGGATTATTGTTCCCTCCCCAAAGCACCGAGTGAGACATTTATGACATCCATGCGCTCACATTCATTAAAAGGAAACTTCTGTGTAGCATTTGAATGTGCGTAGGATTTTCATTTTACTGCTCAGGCCATGTTTTGAATCATATTCTTAACAGTATTAAGTCCGTCATACAAGTGTCAAGATGTAAAGTGTCTTGAAGAGTCTGCGGTGGTAAAAGTGCCAGCAACATTTGAATGCCGCTTCCCTTCATTAACCTCTCTCCTACTTGAGTATCTGACTGAAGACACGCACCCTCACAATCATGATTCTCGCGAGTGTGATTCTTAAACTTGGCCATGCATCATAGCATATTGAAAGTACAGAGTCATGTTAGTCAGAAAAAAACATGTCCAGCTTTAAGAAAATAGCAGCGCTAGCTGAGTTAGCATTAGCAGTGTAAACAAGCTGATGTTAGTCACGGCTGCTACAACTACAATTGAGATGTTAAATATTATTTCGAACCCGACTATAAGGCGCACCTTCAATGAATGGCCCATTTTAAAACTTTGTCCTTATATAAGGCGCACCAATAATGCATCATGTAGTATTTTTAATCCAGATCAAATCATTCTCCATTGTATCTTTTTTTATTTGAACTTCAGACGCAACAAATTACTTTATAATCACAAAATAATGATCCATAGTCTTTTTGATTCATGATTTATAGTCTTCAGCAGGCCACTTACGTATGATTAATTTCATGACACAATGCTTCGGGACAGTTTAAATTTAGAAATTTGGTCCATATATAAGGCGCACCGGACTATAAGGCGCACTGTGGGTTTTTGAGAAAATTTAGATTTTTAGGTGCGCCTTATCGTCCAGAAAATACGGTACTTGGAAAAAATCAAGGAATAATCATAACTATTACTCTTGGTTCTCACTGAAATGAACTCGTCATTCCATAGAGAGCTTCCAACTCTTGTTTTGTGTGACTTTAGTTCTTGAAGTGAAGCAATGTGCCTTGTTTTGGTGTCATCGCGATAAAACCAAACAAAGAGTACTAGTGTATTTAATATTTGTGTATGTATTCATTGTGCTAGCGAGGGGGGGGGTTACAAAATGAATTCACCTCTGGCTATGTAATTTGTGTGAGATGACTGTTTCAATATTTGTTCACCAGTTTGTGTTTTATTGTATCTGAGCTATTTGTTGGCATTTGTTTTGACGTAAACTGTTTTAAAAACACTTTAGTGTACCACTGCTGGACTCTTTGCTACCACACACTTGAGGAGGAGGAAGGGAGCTTTGACTGGGTCATCATACCGTGGGCGTCTTCTCATATCAAAGCTATGAATAGTCCACTCCACACCGTCCCCATCGCAACCTTCCCTGTAGAACTTTCCTCCCGTGTAATTAAACTGCACTCTAGAACCCAAGTGTGACCTTACCTATACCTCTTTTAAAATCATCATTAGGCTATATTAAAAGTTCCCTTCATATCAAAGCGTGAGTTTAAATCTCCATGGAGACCGTGTCGAAAGTGCAAGTCACTAAGAATAACATTGACAGAGATACAATAGGCTTTGATTTATGAAGGCTTGAATGTTAAAATATGAATTAGTTTAATTAAAATGTGAACAAATCCATCAAATTATTATCAAGGATTACATTGTGAAATAGAATATTTAGTCATTATACTGGAGCTTTTTCATTTGAAACATGACTATCATGCCTTGTATATGTTTCAAAGAGGCTTAATGTAAGAGAAAGATGAATACAAAGATGGTGTATGGATAGATGGATAGCTAGATAGCTGACTAGACGTATCCAGGTCAACAGGACCATCAAATATTGGAGTCCAGGAGGTGCATTCATTGGTCTTGCCGGATGAATGGTCGGAAATCGAAATGTTTGCTGATGTATGGAGTCATCTGCCGTATTGGCAGCCACTTCCACCGCGTCCCCCGCCTACTTGGCAAGCGGGAGGACGACAAAGTAATTTATCTACGAGCTGCATTCCAGGAAGGCAGGATGTGGAGTCCCTCAGGACTTGGCTTTGGAACAAACACCCCCTAAAATGACTGCAATGGGCCACAATTCCATGATTAATATAGAAATTACAGATACATTTACTTCCATTATAGTATGTTATAGTCAAACAAAATGGGTGTAAAAAAGCCCCATACGCGTATATTTGTACACAGAATGTTTCAATAACTGAAATGTACTGAAATAACTGGTATGTATTTGTGATTAAGCTTACTGTGATGAATATTTGGCTCAAACGCAGCCATAGCAAACTCCACGCAGATGTTAAATTTTCTAGTTTGGCGGTTTTGGTTTTTCTTTATTTGTTTAGCCTTTATTTACGTAGGTATGGCCATTTAGAACTAATTGTAGTATTCTGTATAAATGAAGTTGAAATGAGTTGAATTAAATTTTCTGTCGGCGTACATGGTCAGTTGTCTATACGTGCCAATGAGCAGTCCACCTGAGGAGCTTCTCTGACTGTGTACCGTATTTTCCGCACTATAAGGCGCACCGGATTATAAGGCGCATAGAACAAATAACTCAACGTTGCTCAAACGTTAATGGAATCACAATATAGTAACATTCAAAATAGTGAAAACAATAACAATATATCAATAACTCAACGTTGCTCAAACGTTAATATCACACAACACACAAAATAAACACGTAAAGCTAACTTTAATGAATTAGTCCTCATCCACGAATCCATATTGGTCCATATATAAGGCGCACCGGATTTTAAGGCGCACTGTCGGCTTTTGAGAAAATTGGAGGTTTTTAGGTGCGCCTTACAGTGCGGAAAATACGGTAATTTACATGACAACTCTGTTTTTATTCACCCAAAAGTAATATACGTGAGAGTTATTCACTCAGATGGCTTATGTTGTAGCACTGCCGAACAAGTGGCGGGGTTCAACGTCTACTCTGACAGAATCTCCAATAACACCGCAAAAAGTCACAGGATTCTCCAGGCGCTAGTATTCACTCTATTTGAGGAAGTGTGGTAACCCCACTCACAAAGCCGCCTCGGCAGAGGTGATAAAATATAAAAGGCAAGGCTGCTGAGATGGCGACCCTTCCCGTTAGCGTCACCTTTTTGTCAAGTCGACGGCTTTAGGAGGCGATCGATGAAGGCTGAGGAGGATGCCACATGCGGCACAATAGATCTATGGGATTACATCACTTAAGTTCCGATGGATGGTGATGATGAGAGTTTGTGTGTGTGTGTGTCTGTGTGTGTCTGTGTGTGTGTGTGTGTGTGTTCACCTCTCTCTCAGAGAGGATTACCAGTCAACCTCAAGAGACGTCTTGATAATCATTGTGTTTGCCAGTTCGCCTGCAACAGTGATCCACTTTTTGTGCGCCAGAAACCAATTTGTGTTCAAATGATTATGAAACACATCATAACTGTGGTCTTGATTAAGCTTATAGAGATAAAAAAAATTGGCAAAGTTGCAAAAGTCAACAAAGTTTACTGCTATGCATCAATCAAGCCTATTTTGAATTTTCTTTTTTTTTTTAATGAAACTCTACTTTCTAAGTTCTTTGTTGCACTTTACTAAAATACTGGTTAAATTGCATAGCATTCATCGAAGTCCCTTGCTTGTCCAGCATAGGGGTGAACTTTATTAAGCCTTTAAATCAAGCAGCGACCATGTGACAGCTCATCCCAGGAATGATTCCTCCCCTGCAGAGAAGCTAGCATTTTGTTATTTGCGGCGCAGGCAACACGAACCTGAGTGCTATGCCGGTGTTTTTGTTTCAGTTGTTTTGGTTTCCTTCAAGTACTAATAAAGGTTATTTATAGTAATCAACGCACGGCCACTTTGATGGTGTCTGAGCTGCTTTTTAAGGCGGTGCAGTAAAATCCGCAGTGATAGATGCTGCTTAGGTGTTTATGGAAGTGAACACAATTGATTGAAGGGGGCGAGATTAAGTACAGTCGTTAACAAGTCAACTTGGCACACTTTTGCTCACGACTAATGCTACTGACCGAGTAACGCTCTCCATTTACTAAAGTCAGCAGAGGATGCAATCAATTCATGCTTGGCTAGTTGAATGCCTAAATGGGCTGAAGTAAAATCGAAAATAGAATTTTGTTACGCAAAAGTGAATGAAGTAAGGGCATGTTAAAAGGCTGATCACCTAAAATGGCATCTCAGAGAAACCAATAACGAATGACGACTTGCCGTTGTGATTCTCAACGTGTGTACACGAGCGCCCACTAGTGGTATGTAAAGCAATCACTGCCCAGTTTGGTTCGAATTAACTTTTGGTTGCAGTTAATGTTGAAGATCAGTACACATAATCTTTAGAAACTCCCAACTTTTTAGCGGCTTGCAATTGGGACTTGAACATTTAATCGGCTCGTGTTAGCGCTTTCAAAACATATGTGTATATATTTTTTTAAAACCAAATTAATTGATTACAAGATAAGACAAAGGTAATGACATTCAAACATTTCCCATCCACAAAATGAAAAATTGATCGACTGATTTTTCCCTCAGTCGTAATTAAACTAACAAAAATTATTGTAAAACAGTAACATTCTGCTTGGAATTCACTTCTTTATTTGGGTAAATGTTAAGGGACATTGAAGAACGTTTTTCATTCATTATATTAATCAATCGACATTTATTCAGCTACCAGACTTTTATTCTGCCAAATATCGTAATCAGCATCGCTATAAAAATATCCTTATCGGTCCGGCACTAGCCTTAAAGAGATAAGACACCGGTGCTCTTGAAGTGAACTGTGAATGTATGGCGTCATACGTTAGTTTACTGCCAAGCTCAGGTGTCGCGGCCCCCATTCGCCCTTCAAGATTGCCATCAGTGACCTGCGCTTGAGGCCAGCTCGCTTGTCACCATGCTGATGGATGGTGGGAGCGGCTACGACCGCGGCCAAGGCCACGGGCGGATGTGCTGTTCGCGACTCGCATTTCGTTCTTGGCTATTGAACCACAGATTTTTTTATTTGGGAGTGAGATAGAAGAACAAGGCGTGATTTTGATTGTAGAAGGCCTTTCAGTTACGACCTTGCGCAGCATTGTTGTTCATGACGCTTTGTGTGAGGCATCACAAAAAAGACATGGACTGCCGTGTCATTGTCACGTTGCATCTTACAAAGAAGGAAATACTTTTCAAAGATTTTATTCAATTCAATTATAATATATATATATATTACATATATAATGTATTATATGTACCCATACACACAAAAATATCCACTGTATATCTCTAGCATACAATTTAATATATTTTTCGGGGGACTCAAAAAGATTTTGCAAAAATAAAGTTGGTTTTCCTTGAGAAAATAAGAATAAAACAATGCCACAAAAGAAACTTTTTGGGTGAGAAAAAAATTGTAGTCTTACGAGAATAAAGTTAATAAACCTTTAGAAAAGAATAAAACAATTAACACCTACTTATTTTGTGGATATGTGATGAGATGAGGAGACAAAGGCAAGTTGTGTCTACTCTCCACACAAAACAGAGTCTTTCTAAAGCGAGCAGCAACCTGCTCTCCTTAAACCTTTTCAGATTTATCATCCCTTTGAACCCACTCACAGGTGTTAAGGTCTCTGACTTGGGGTCACCACAGTACTTTAAACAAAAAGTGGTTGGACTGTAACATGAAAAAAAACAAAACTGTACTGTAATTTTAGAAAAGTTGACATTTTTTGGACATTTTTGACGTTGGTTTCCATGGCAACACATTTCGTACAGTTAAAAAGATGAAACAAGAAGCTTTGTCACGCGTGACTGTATTTACAATCACAGGGCGCAATCAATATAAATAAGGTTTTATGTGCGAATAAATGTGCTATTGCACTAAAGAACGCCGCTGGGAGTCGTAGAGCAGAGGCGTCTTCACAACCTTCACCTATTTTTGTCTGGGTGGATCATGCATATTAGCCATTTCCAGCTATCTCATTTTGTTTTGGCACTTACAATAAAAAGCCATCCATCTTTTTGATACAGCCGCTTTTTGACAAAACAGAAAATGTATCGCTTGGTTTCATTTCAAGTGCCTGTGAACCAGCTTTAATAAAGACATCACTTAAGCTGCATTACAGCTGCTGTCCAAGTCATATTCATTTGAGGAAACGTTTATGATTTTTAAGAGAGCAAATATTTGCTTAAGAAAATAACTTTTTTTTCCCAAGGGCAAGTCAATAACCGTACAAAGTTGCAATTGAATGAGAAGACTCATTTTTGAGAAAAGTGTTTTCCAAGAAAGATTTTAAAACCAAAAAAAAAGTAAAACGGGATTGAATTGCTTAATACATTTTGTGGCACTAAAGTTGTGAATCGAAATGTTAGCGTAGCAAAGAAAGTTTACCATTGAACTGAATAGAAATACAAATAATCTGTTCGACCCTCAGCACTAGGTATCTTATCTTTATCGGTTGTGTGATTATAAACAACATAGAAATAATTGAAAGCACGTTTAAAAAAAAAAAAAAAACTTGTTTTATAGCAAATTACTGCACATCGTTGCCTTTTTGATTCTACTGCTGTGTGTGTTCACCAAAATGGCCGCCATATTCAACAACGCATTGTAGGATGTGGCGGACATTTACAGGAAATTGGTCATCAGAAATTTTGTTCGTAAAGTGAACCGTTTGTCAACGCAGCTGTCCATCAGCCGAGTTTTCGCTGTAGACTTTGCGGAATACTGTTAGTGTGCAAACAATCGTGTTAATATCACTTGCATTAAGAGAAAGAAATGCATGTGATAGTGGCTAGTACGGTACCTCTGAGCCTGCGCGTGTGGTCGCGTGTGCGCCGCAACGTGACGGCCGTGACCTTCACGTTCCCGAGGGTCCGCCGACAGCCATTTATCTTTTATTCATTGTGCCATTTGCGAAGCGGGCGGCTTGTCTGATGCTGATGCTTGTCAAGAGATGTCACAACAGTCCTGTCATAGACGTGGCATCACCACACACTTTTTACTCCTTTCACAGCGCAAAGACTTGTGTCCAGTCAGAAACACAACGTGACGGCGTTCCGTACTATACTCATTACAAGAGAACATTACACAGGAGAAATCTCAACACGTGACTTGAAACATTGAACGTCTTCTTGAATACTTGTGGGTTAGATCTCTCAGTTCCTTCTTAATCTTATTAAAACTAAAGCAGCCGGGGCGATCCTCTTCTTGCTTGGCATTTGTGCCACATTATTCGTAGTTCAAATTAAAAATGTATTATTTATTATTTATGTTGTTTTTCCAATAACGCCTTGGGTGGTTGTTTTCAGTTGCAGCGACTTTATATACAGTAGTGTGAAAATTTGATATTTTTGTTTTTGCACACTTAAATATTTCCTACCATTAAACACATTTAATTATCAAAGACAGCACAAGCAAACAGATTGGAGTTTTTCAACAAAGGTTGCTCCTAAACCTAATAACTGGTTGGTTCACTCTCAGCAGCAAGTGAAATGTGAAAGTGAAATCAAGCTTTTTTAAGTGGCAATGAGTCTGTGGAGATCTTTTGTCCAGCTCTTCCTTGAAGATTTGCTTTAATTCCGCATCATCGGAACAAGGGTTTCTAGTAAGAATGGCCTTCAATAGTTTCTTTTCACTTGATAAATCAAATCAGAATATAAAACTGCATTTTACTTGGGTTATCTTTGTCTTTGTTACAACTTTCTGTCCTCTATACATTACAATATTTTTTATTTGAAATTACATTTTTGCTGTCCTTATTAAAGGGATCTCATTCAAGCTACTGAATATTTCAAATGCGGTTTACTTGCTCTTACAACTTTCATCTCATGACGAGTAAAAATAAAAGGTTGGCAGAAAGAAAAAAGCTCTCTAAGTACATATTCATGAAAAATCTCCCCAATGTTGGATTGAGGTGGTGACAGCAGCAGATGTCGCGGGAGATCTGACAGTGACTCTGCTCCGAGTTTGACTCACGACCTCCTTGTGGCCTCTTCGCATCAGTGATGTTAGAGCCTGTGATGGTGGCTTGCAAAAGGCAATTTCTGATCCTGTCGCTCGTCGACTATGGCGCTTCTGCCTCAACTTGCTACAGGGGATGTTGGGTTGTCACTAAAGCGGTGGCAATCAAAGAGTGTCATCGATTTGGCCAGTTTTTTAACAGTATTCATAAAACTCATCAAGGACCCGACCAAAAATTAAACAGGCAGTCGGCCATTTTTAAATACCCTTGACTTCTATGTTAGCATCTAATTATCACGACTCATCCCCGGTTGCTTTATTATGTCTGTTACCATGGTTTCTGTTCGCGTCGCCCCTCCCCTCCTGTGTTACCTCAATCAATGTAATCAATCTTGTATTTAAGTCCTATCTGCCCCTTACTTCCCTGTCGGATCGTTGATGTTCTTGTTTCTTTTGGTTCCTGTCTTTGCCAGTTCTGTTTTGGTTAGACAGTCTGTCGGTCGGTCCGTTAAGTTATGTCAGTTTGCCGGTTCTGTTAGTTTGTTCCCCTTATCCTCTCTCCCAACTACCTTTTCCTTTCAATAAACCCTGGTCCAAGCTGCGTTTGGTCGCCCTGCTCCATTCCGATCCATGACACTGATGCTAGCTGCCAAATAGTTAGCTTTGACCTTTGACAAGACTGAGTGAAGCTGTCTCATGCTAGCTGTGCAGTTTTAAATTACGTTTATAGTCGAGATAATTTGCGATAATATGACTTGTGACGTCCTCCTGAATGGTAAAGAGTGTTTCATTGTTTTTAAACGACTCGTATGAAACTGAGTGGACTGCTTCACCTTTCAGTCCTCAATTAAACGCCACCTTTTTTTTCTCCTAGGTGACAGCTGCAGACTGAGCGACTACCGGCGTCTCAAGGCCAAGGTCTTGGACGTGTACGACAAAAGACACGCCACGACAAAGGTGGCAAGTGGGAGCCGCAAGGACAACATGGCCGCCAGGAAGCAGCTGGTCGACGCAATGTTCAGAGGTTTCGACACAGACAGAAATGGGCAAATCTCAGCAAGCGAACTTTCACAGGTAAATGGAGAGCAGTCCATTAATTTTTAGTTAAAGATAACCACAGATTTTTTTTGTACCTGAACTCCTCATCTAGAATTTAGCCAATCACCAAATTTGAACTTGACATTGTTTGCCCAAGTCATAATTGAGTATTTTTGGAAAACAAGAAACATACAGTGAATTCAACCAACATGAAGAGCCCAGTTGCCTTGATTCAACCTTTGTAAATTAATTATTTTAATTAATTTAAATTCATTCTAGCACATTAGTGTTTTTTTTATTCTGTACATTAGTGTTTTATGGATATGGTGACAGTAAGTTAAAAATGACAGGAAATTATATTAGGTGGAGAAGATACTAAACACAGGTGAGACTGTGGAAGTTGTGACCTTTCATTAGAACTTCCAGGCATAACAATAATGTTAGTAGTATTTCTAAGAAAGTAAGAATTCAGAGAAAAAAGTTGTAATCTTACGGCACTAATGGTGTAATTAAAAGGTAAAAATGTATATATCTTAAAATAGGCGTCATAGTATGAGAATATGACTACTTATTTTTTGAGTCAGGGATTTTAAGTAATAAAAGCCATCATCTTACGAGTAAAGCATTGACAAACTATTTTTTTATGAAAAAAGTCATACTGTTGCAACAAAAATGTGACTCTCTTAACGTAGTAAAATCTTATGAGAATAAAGATGCTTTTTTTCCAATTTTATTGGAATTGATCCAGTTATTCAATTATATTTTATTAAATGCCTTCAGTCTTTAGGGAGTTTAGGGTAGGTTCACTGTGGTTAGCTTTGTTATCCATCAGAATGTCTCTTCAGATCTATTTTCAAGTATTCCCGCTGGAGTTCAGTGTCTTTCTTAGTAACCGTCTGCAGCCTTGACATCTCATTTTAATATTAACATATTTTTTACATGTTTTTACATTCTTGCCGTGCGTCTCTTGACAGCACGCAAGGAATGAAAGCTTGTTAAGGCAAAATATGTTGCAAAAGTTCGGCCTGTATTTTTTCAACATGACTTTGAAGACACCCTTCTCAAGCTTGCTTGATGCAATTTTTTTCCTCAATTTTAATTTGTCTTGAAAATGAGATTAATTAGTGAGACAGTGTTTGTAGACATCAGAGATTAACAGTGCTGAACAGATGTTAAGTCTCTGGGAGAAAATGCAATTAAAGTCACTGTAACTACCTTATTGGTTAGTCACAATGTCTGTTATTATGCTCATATAAGTAAGTGTTTTTTCATTTGGCAATGACAGAGGTTGTTGACGGAGTAGAAATAAAAAAATAAATGAAAAAAAAGAAAAGCACCGCCATCTTAACACCATCTTTCCTCTCTCAAGGTGACGAAGCACCAAGGTCTGCCTAAGGACGTTGGCGAGTGTACATTGTTGGATCTGCTCAAGTACAACGATGTGGACGATGACCAGCACCTCACCAGGGAAGAATTCTACACCACCTTCGGTAGGCTGGCCACGTTTCCTTGGATACCTTAACGATCCCCATTGGGAATAAAACCCTGATGTGTAAATAGCATCTTTATCTGATTGCGGCTGCTTGGAAAAAAATTACAAATACTGTAAAGGAATTTTGTACTTTTAAAAAAAATAGGGTGAGAAGCTCGGTTAGGGTGAGAAGCTCGGTCATCCGGGAGAGACTCAGAGTAGAGCCGCTGCTCATCCACGTTGAGAGGAGCCAGATGAGGTGGCTCGGGCATCTCATCAGGATGCCTCCTGGACGCCTCCCTGGGGAGGTGTTCCGGGCATGTCCCACCGGCAGGAGATCCCGTGGACAACCCAGGACGCGCTGGAGAGACTATATCTCTCAGCTGGCCTGGAAACGCTTTGGGATCCCCCGGGATGACCTGGGCGAAGTGGCTGGGGAAAGGAAAGTCTCAAAGTCCCTCCTAAAGCTGCTGCCCCCGGTTGATTAAAAATAAATAAAAGTAGTTTGCTAAAATTATTCAAAGAACGTACCGCGCGAGAGAAAGATTATATAAATGCTTTATAACACCACAGGTATGGTGGGATAAGTTAAGGAATAGTTTTATATTAACCTGGGTTTAGAAGCAATTACACTTGAGTTCTGTTGGCATCTTATTCTCTTTCCGTGCCGTATAACATCTAAACGCCAATTCAACACGTTTGCTTTGAACTCTGGCTCATGAGCCCGCTGACCTCAAAACCCTAATGAATTCACATTCAATTTGCATTCCTTAATATATTCTAGACCGAAACCTTTGAGTGTTCCATCTAAGACATAGTCAGGTTTTTGCCATGCTTGATTGGGAATAAATGGAAAAATCTGGACGAAAACAGTCCAATGTCTTTCTGTGTGTAAAGGGCCTTAGTTGCAACTTTACAAGTCTGTTAGTTCCTCACATGGTTACATCAAAGTATATTGAATCTGTCCAGTGGGGCAGGCAGATGAAGGCTGAACAAGTTTGACGGCTTAGCATTTGCCAAAAAGAAAGCAGGTCACACAATAACAAGTCGTTTAGGGCGACACAGGTGCTTGGCGAAGGCAAACACGCGTGCACTACTTTTCCATCCCCTTTGTTCCCCCTCCACCTCTTCACCATCATCATGGCTTTCATGACTCCCTGTTCCATCTGACATTTTGCAGCCTGCCTTGATATCTTTTGACGGGATCTGACATTTGGCTGGCGTGACACATTTAGTGGCAGGGGGCGGCAGAATCCCCTGCCGCCGCCTTCATCTTATCAGCCAATACAAAGTTGTGAGCCAGTGTGTGTGCATGTGTATGTGTGTATATGAAAAGCTCTTCAGGACCAAACTGCAAACAATGTGAACTCAACTGTGTTGCCTTGAAGAAGCACTTGTTTGGCTGAAACTCACAAGACGAAATTATTGGCCTTCCCTTGAATACGTCAATATGTTGCCAGGTGCATCAACTTATTTTACGCACGCACATACACACACACACACATGCATTTTAACCCTAACCCAGTGATTCAGCATGGAGGGCACAAAGGCAATCCAGCAATTTCTCATGTCTGGCTGTTGTACGCGTAACTGAGGTGGGACGGCACCTGTGAGAAATGAAAGGTTAACCATCGTCAGGACTCTGCAAAGTTAATTTCAACATTTTGACATGATAACGACACCTGTCGGGGGCGCTCCCTTAACAGCACACCTTTAGTAGCGTCCATTTATTATTCAAAGCAACGCCAGAATAAATTTACATGGAGAAAACCACCAGGCACACACATCATATTTTAATAAATGACATCAATGTTGCTGCTTGAATAATATGCGGAGTCATGGCTCACTGATTTGTGGATAAGAAATTATGTCCCACGACCCAACACTGCATTTCAAATGGAATACACCAGATCGTTTCAAACCTCGGTTACGGTTCCAAAGTCAGAATTCAAGGCACTGATAAAGTTAGGATGCAAGGTTTGGGATTCAAATTAGGATTTTAAGACAGGGTGGAGGATTCAAAATTGGGTTTAAAATCGGTGTTAATATTTCAAGCCTGGGTAGGGGTTTCAAAGTAGGGTTTCAAACACATTTTAGGATTTCAAATAGAGTAGGGCTTCAAAATAGGGTTGCAGTTTGTAGTCATGGAAATGTTTTCAAACCAATGTTAAGGTTTCAAGGTATTGTTTCAAGGATGGTTTATGGTTTCAAGAGTTTCAAGATAGGATTTCTAGCCTGCCACCTTGTTTTAAGTAAGCGTTAACACTTCAAGTCAGGGCTTCAAGCCAAAGGTAGGGTTTCAAGTGTTAAAGTTACCAGCAAGTGTTAAGATTTCATGGCAAGGTTTGGGTTTCAAACTGAGTTAGGGTTTCAAAGTATAGTTTATGACAGGCTCGGAGTTTTGAAGTTCGGCTCCTGTCGTGGCTAGGATTTCAAAAAACGATTTCAATCCATAGCTTGAGTTTAAAAAAAAAAGCATTTCAAGCGCTTGCAGCATTTCAAGACAGAGGATTCAAAATTCAATGGCTTTATTGTGTTCAATTAAGGTGCTTGGACAGGGTTGGTGTTTCAAAATTTTGGTGTGTGAAAAGTGATATGTAACCGCTTCTCTCTCTATAAAATGCCATCAAGCCTTTTAGCACATCATATTATGTCTTCTGTACATAATGCACCTTTTAAATGTAGTGGCTGAGATAGCAGTGTAAAATTGAGTCCAATTATAAATCTTGAGGGAATACTCGGAAAAAAATCAGAGCGGCACCATGCAGCTGTTTTCCATTCAGCAAGGTTTTATTTATTATTGTAAGTGGACATTAGTATGCTTGTAGTGTTTGCGGGAGGAGGGAAAAATTAGTCACTAAGCGACCTTGTGCATTTAAATGCACGCTTCCTTTGAACGAGTTGATATTTTGTTGATTTAAGAGTTGTGTGTTCTTCAAATATGAAAGTCTGACAACACCGTATGCGTGTCGGGGCTGATGAGTCAGAGAAATAAGAAGAAACAATTTCATTTATATTTTTTTGGTTTCTCATGGATCCGATTTGTCGGCTACACGTAGGATAAGGGATCGAATACTCCCCTGGGTCAAGTTTCAGCTACCATAAATAAATTGTAGTCAATGATGACTCATGTCAAATGGGATGTGCGGCCAGTTTTGAACATTCACAAGTTGGCTCACTTCCTAATGTAAAACAAAACAAAAAAATATTAATGGCTTAGTCACCTGTGTCATCAAGCCACCATCTTTTCATCAGCAAAACAAAAACAAGTATCAAAGGCAGACTTTTGTAGCCAATGAAGAATGTCTGCTTTCATTTGAAGTGTCCTTTTGTCTATTAAAGCAGCTCGGAGCAGGGGACAAAACGTGGAAGCGAGACGGCGTCAACATGTGGGCAAGTGTTGCTTTCTTTATTTGGACGCGGGACTCCACATCAAAGCCCAAAATACAAGAAGGGAAGACAAAAGGGAGCGCTTGTGTTTCCAACTAGTTTCTGTCTTTGTCAGAGATGTGGCATCAAAAACAGAAACTCATCCTTTTTCTTCTTCTGGGAAACGAGGAGCTCTCTCGAATCAACTGAGCCGTCCAAGATCACAGAAACCTTCCCTTTTCTGATCTTGGCGTCTTTTTTCCCAATCCCCGCCTGCGTGCGGAAAAGGGCTTTTATCTGCACTCCGAGGCGTCGAAGTGCAAGCGTTGGTGGGTAGCTTCAGTTGTTGATGGACCTGCCTGTGAAAGCCACGAGGCAACGAAGGAGAGCGACGGGCTAAGAGCAAGAGCTGAGTTAAGCGACCGACCTGTAATTTGTCTTCATGCGGTGACCCTCGCGGCAATTTTAAATGCGGCCGTATCTCTCCGTCCCGCTCCTTAATTGCTTATTACAGGTTCGTCGTACAAGGTTGATCCTTCCCCGGGGAGGTCAAGTCATTCCAGCCTGGAAATCCTACAGGGGGGCCAATTACTCTTTTAATAAATATCAAATGAAAAATTCTGCACTTGTTTGATTCACATTCCAAAGGCTCATATTCAGTCGAGCTTCAAATAGTCACAGATTTTGTCTTTTTGGAAGCGATATGCAACAAGCTAGTTTTGTTCACAGGCCAAAGGAATAAAAGTACATTCTTATGGCATCTTGGGACCCAGGAACTATTTCCGAGCAAGTTGAGGAGCTTCATTCTGACAAAAGTTGTCCTTTTGTGGCAAAACACACACCAATATTCCTGTTGGAAATTCTCTCCGAATAATGACGCTCAACCCAAATGCCATGGGAAATAAAAAAATAAAATCTTATGATAAACATTTTCACACAAGACATATGGCTAGAGCACGAGATGCTAACACTTCCTGTCTTATATGTTCCGTAGGGAAAACTCAGTCAGAAAAAATAATCCCCCCCCAGAAGTTTACCAGGCACTCTTCCTCTGGGGATCAGCTGCAAATGGAGTTTGTAGCTTGTCGCGCATCCCGGCGGCATTACTCGACAAGATTGAACGGTTAGAGGACGACATTATGGGAATGAGATTTCGGATCAGCTGATCCACCAGCCAGCAGCTGGACGAGTCTAACTTTGTCGGGTTTCACTGTCCACAAGGGGAAGAGGCAGAGAATACATTGGCCCTAGCTCATCAAACGACAGATCCAATTTCGTTGCGTATTTACCTTCCACATCTGGAGAATGTCGGATGAGTTTTACTTTCCCAGGACACTGTGAAGGGGGAAAAAGTGACCCAAGTTTCAAATTCAGGGTTTTCAGTACCAACTTTGGACCTGTGTTCTGATTAGGTAATTGGCAGAAAGGATGTACAGACCAAACAATGGCTAAGCAATTTAAATTGGGATTTTCTTACAAAATTACAGTAATCCTCCATGAAGGAGTGAGGACAGCAGCGAATAGTAAAAAGCTGCACGTAATTAACCCTGCCAAAAGATGTTTATAATTGCCTGTATTATTAGTTTTACTCCACCAGAAACCATAATCCCCAAAACACTTGAGTATCATTCAACCTTATCTTACATTTCCCTTGAAAATTAATCAAATATACTTAAAGATGATTTGACTTTGAAAAAAATTACGTGTTCATGCAGCAAACACTCACTGTGACTTCCATCAGCGATCCAGGTTTATGTGATTTACAAATATTGTCTCTGTCGCAATGTGTCACTTCAGCATATTTCCTTGACACCAATGTACTTCTTTTGTATTAGGTCGGGTGTTAACTTATTCAACGTATTCAGCGAGTGACTGCCGATAAGTTCCGTAAGAAAACAAATTTGCAATCAGAAGTTGAATTCATAGATATTGAGTGTGGTCAGAAAAAAGAACGGTGACTATTATTCCTGGAAAAAAAAAGCCTTTAATCTCATAATGCCAGTTTTTCACTTTTAAATACATTCCCATAAAATTCTGACTGTTACCTATGAAAATAAAAAGACATCTTTATCACAACTATTTTTGGAGCTTTAGCAAAAATATGACATTTTTGTTGCTGAATTTGAACTTTTTTTCTTATGATATTCCAACTGTTGTCAATACCATATCATAATCGTATAACTTTTTAGTTCCTCTATAAATAGTATTTCTCAAAATAATACCACTTTGTTTTACCGATTATTACATTTACCGTAAAATATTTTGTAAAATATAATGAACATCAAAATTAACCAAATCATCTAATATTACTGTAGTACTGAGTGTGTATTTTCTATTAAAGTTTTGTATGCATATATATTGTATATAGATTGTAAACGCAAAATGTAAAATTATAATAAAATAGTAATATTAGGAACGAGAGCAAAACTCCATCGCTGGTATTGCATCACGAGGATATTAATTTTTAAATCATTACGGCTGTACATAAAACACAACAACGAGGTGATGGAGGTTTGGACCACTGGGCGTTGTTAATCCCCTGATTTCGCTGCGATCCCGACGGCGCTTTAGTCGGCCAAGTGAGAGATTACCAGTCTTAGCTGTGAGCCTCGCCATTCTCTCCGCCCTCTGCTCCCATTGGTCAGTTGGGCTCTTGCAGGTCGGTCGAGGTCGCCAAGACATGGAAGGTTAAGACGGAAATACGCGGGCGGGGTCTTTGGGTTTGGATTTTACACCTTCAGGAGCACAACTAATGGAGTCTGTTTTGGAGTGAAAGCTTAAAGAAGGCTTTCCTTCAGACACGGGGTTGCGTAACACAACTCAGTGACTTGATGCAATTGCTGGAATAAATGGTTTGGCAGAAGTGTTTGAATTTTTCTTGTAAATGTGCAAGTTTTGACACGTAAGTTATACAGCTGAGATACTAAAAATGTAAACGTAATGCAGCTAACCCCAAAGACACGCTTAGGCTCTGGATTTTCTAAATTACGAGTAGTTAATTAGGGTTTAGTTTGTTTAAGGTGGTTGGTTAGGTTTGTGGCTCCAGTTACCTTCAAGTCCAATTTGTAGCCCAAAAAAAATGATTTGTGAGGGAGTGTGTTTGCAAATGGTCGATATTCTTCAATTGCTTAGAGATAATTGTCCCGTGTCTTAGCAAGAACACTATTCATTAAGCATGATTGAAACCAAGATTAGCCTTGGTCCAAGTACACCTTTCTAACAATTCCCTTCTTCATTTATTCAGATTTTTAAATGATTAAACTCCTCTTCCTCATTAAACCCCTAAACCAACATTGTTATTCCAGATCAGACTCTGTAGCACATTAGCAACTAACCTTGTGTTCATTTATAATCACATTGTTTTATTCTCTCAGCATGGACTGACACTGCAGGTTCGTTCCTATTCTGATTTCGTGTCTGTTTTGACTGAAACCCCCAAAACACAAGTTGGCTTTCATGTCTCTGTGCCAACAGATGTGTACCTGTTGGATCTGCCGGAGAACCAGAGGGTGACGGTGAAGACCGTGACAGTGGGGCAAAGCGTCGTGCTGATCTGTGCCATCACTGGCCAGCGCCGCCCGCCCATCCTGTGGAAGAGGCACAATCAGTATCTCAACGCCTTGAACCTCGACGACATCAATGTAAGTATGACAACAAGAAGATAAATGGCCAGTTTTATAGTTAATGTAGAGACGTACCAGAGATGTACTGAGACTCATTTTCACACTGCGATTATTCGTCATGAGCCAAATTGTAATCTGGAGCCTATCGCAGCTGACATTGGGCGAAAGGGAAACTACACCCTGAATTGGTCGCCAGTCAGTCACAGGGCATTACATAGAGACAAACAAGCAAACATATCCACATGCACACTGAGCGGGGATCAATTCCACGCTGTCCGCGCACAAGACAATCGTGGAATAACTGGAAATTTCTGTCTTTCTCAAAAATGCAGAATTAGGATTTTTTTTTTCCTTCGTGATTTTAACCCCTGTTACGAGTTTTGAAATATAACTGTTTAGATATAACATTAGAAATTTAGACTTTAATTGTAATAATCTGATTTTTTTGTTCTTGGTTTGTTGGGTGTGCATTTAGCGTGTGTGACTTTTGGCACTTTGCATTGAGACACAGAGACTGACGATAATTCAGCACGTCAGCTGCTCGTGTCGTGCTCTGAGATGACTGCGGGAGATGGCAGGGGGGATTTGTGAAGTGAAATGAAGGGACTTCAAAACAGTTTTGGCATTTATTATTTTATGAGAAAATATAGCTTTTTAGTTTTCGTAAAAAATTTGAATATTTTTGCACAATTATGATTTTAGTTTTGAGAGCTTAAAATGCGACTTTTGGTGTTGAAAACATTCTTACACAATTACAATTTTATTCTTGCTTGGAGTTTTGAAGTGTTAATATTACTTTTAGATTCTGACAATATGGTAATATGCCAATTTTCCCCCAAAAATAAAGTAAAAAGAAAGAATAAAAAGTTTGTTTTAGTTAGATTAGCCCCTCCAAATAAAAAAGGGAAAAATAGTATTTTGGTGCACTTCGGCCTTCTGAACTTCTTCATGACCTTTGTAGGGATAATGTTCAACTTTTACTCTCTCAATATTTTTCATCTTCTGGACAAAATACGACAATACTTTTTTTTCACCAAAAATACAATGGTCTACATTGATTATAGACATGTTTGAGACTTTTTAAATTCACTTACTAAAGAAAGAATACAAATATCGTGAAAATGTAAGTAAATACATTTTGTTTTCTTTTGCTCAATTAGAATCTAATTGTTTACAATTTAAAAACTACACAATTGACTTTTTACTCTAAAAATCACTATTCTACACGATTATGGTTTTATTCTAAATTGGATTTTGGGAAATGTGTTAAGATTACTGAAATAATTTACATGTTTGTATTGTTTCATAGTTGTGGGTACTTTGTGTGACTTTTAGTGCTTTGCTTTGCGATTTGGACAACAATCCAGCATATCTTTTGCTCTTGTGCCGCTCTGAGATATGCTGGGAAGGACGACAGGGGGATTTCAGGGACGGGAAAAGAAAATGAAGGTTGATACCAAGGGGGTTTCAAAACAACTACACTATGTTGGACTTTGTGTGTGTGTGTGTGCCTCAGTGAGCTCAGTGTGGGGGAGATACCAGATAAGACCACCTCACTTTTTTTTTTTTTTTTACATTTCTACTGTGTGCGTGTGTATGTGTGATGCATAATAAAGTCAACAGCGTTGCAGTAGATAAAGGGAGCCCCAGTGAAGCCAGCGTTGTAAAACATTAAATCTTGATGACCCTTCAAATGAGCCGCCCAGCTGTCCGCAGTCATCCTCCGACACTCCGGGAAGCAGTGTGACGCATTTAAACACTCAATTTCCACACGTTATATAACGCTTTGAGAATTTTATGGTGAGGAAAATGAAAAAAAAGAGAAAGCTCAAGATGTAACAAAAAGGGAGACGTCAAGATAGATTATTTCTTCAGACTGCTCTGAAGGATTTACGTGAGTGGAGAAAGTAAGAAGGTACGAGGGGTTCTCTGAGGCTGCTAAACTTGGAAAATAAATGCTTTGTGTCTGAGTCGCGGCTGCTAAATGAAAATATGTGACAGGTCCTATGCGGCTATTTGTATTGGAAGTGCGAGCTAATGCATCCAAATTAGATTTAAAGGGGCTTTATTATGGAAAATGGACTTTTTAATACAAATAGTTGGGTTCCCTGCCCACCCATCAAGTGTGAAATTACACAAGCAGGTAAAACTTTTCTTAGTTGCCGAATACTGAAAAGGTGAATTTGACACAATTGTGACATCACAATTTATGTCATAAGTAGTGCCCCCACAACTGAGATTTTCCACCAATGACTGGCCAGTTAGGGTCTGCCAACATCAGCTGTTTTCAAGCAATGACACACAAGCACTATCATATCAAAGCTAAACGTTAAGCAGAGCTGTAGCGTTGTTGGATGCACAGATAAGCCTGATAAGCAACCTGTTTTGTTTGTATGCTACATGCGCCACATGCACTGATTGACTGCAATCTTTGGAGCCTCTCGCCGTTGTGAAAATGTATGCCATAAGCCACATTTTCACAAAATTCTATGCCACATTGCTGGCTGTTGCGTCATCACTCAAAGCCCGTCAGCCCAGCGGAGCTGTGCTGATTGTTGCAGACTCGAGCATATTTGCGGACAAAATTTCTCTGGTAGATCGATTGTTACGGATTGAATGGGATCGGTGGAATAAAATATATATTTGTTTTAAATCAACAAAAAAAAAACACGATGAGGTCACATTGTGGAGTGATTGGATGTTAAAGTTAGGTGAAAAAAATACAAGAACAGGCTGCTACATACCTGATGAAGCAACATGTGGTTCATTGGCCAATGTTCGTTTTGTTTATTTACTGTGAACAGTCGCGTGTACTTTTTTTCCATGTATTTAAAAATATTAAAAATATTTGCCATATATTGTTCCAATATCGGTATTTTTAATATACTATTAAAGCAACATTTAAGAAATATATTATTTATTATTCTTTTAAAATTTATTGTATAATGTAATTTATATGTGTATATATTATACACATACTATATACGTAATTTATTTTTTCTGTGTAACATTTTTGCCATCATATTTTTGCGTTTCCCCGCCCAGTTTAGAAACGTGGCACAAATGTGATTGGTGCATTCACAACATTCACATTCTGACTTTAATGCCTCACTCATCTTCATGACACAAGCGAGGTTGATTTATGTGGTTGCGTTCTTCTTTACAGTTGGAAAAGAAAATGGACAGCAGGTTTTGACCTCAGGAAGGCTGCGCGAAGCCAACGCTGTCACCATGCCGAGTGAAAAATGAATGGGTGGAGGGGATGAAAGTCAGTGCAGTGGAACCTTCGTCGGGCTGTTCGGTGCTGTGCTGACTGGGCGCGTATAGCTGGGGGGCGCACAAGGACAGGTGGATTTACCCTCCGGAGACCATAATTAATACGGCCGTCAGAAGCAACCTGCTTCAAAATACAGTTGACCTCACTACACTGCGTACACATACACACGTCTTGCATATAGTATGTACCTCAAGTAGAACAAATCCCAAATGTCCTAAATGAGTACCTAGTGAACAATTCATTGGAGAAATAATTATTGTATTGAGTACAGGGTTACCTTAACTCTTGAGTTTTTCAGTTAGAAGTCATCGCCATGTTGAGTGAAATTACAAGAATGGAGCCATTCAAGTATAATGCTAACCCTAACCCTAAAGGAGAGCAACAGTTGTCTATGAACTTTCCTGTTTTTGACGACAGGTGTCTGGAAAAGCCGACTAGAACATCTGAGCTTTATTTCATGTTAATCAGAGACACTGGGAAGTGTGAGCTGGCTCATATTTCATTCCAGTTTATTTTTATTGGTTGATTCTAACAACAACCAGAGTCTCAGTTACAGGAGGGTGTGCACACTTAGGCAATCACATTATCTCAGTTGCTTTTTTTAATTTCATGTCATACTTTTTTCACTTCGATTGTACAGGTTAAAAGTTTAGAAATGTTTTATCTTGGTCTCAAAACACACACACACCCTCTGTCTCTCACTCAAAGTCATCCAGGCGTATGAGGATAAACGCTAAAATGGACGACCGGACAAAAGATAATCCTCATGTCGCCGGTCGAGGCATGCCAACATCAACATAATTAATTAATGTGCTTTGTTTTCAATTCAAAAGTAAACATAAACAACAGTGCGAAAAAAAGACAAACATTTGCCAATAGTGAGAAAAGCCACCGCAAACTAATGAGCTTGTCAACGATGGATAAAAAGAGGGGGGGGGAACGAGAAAATTCATCTACCTCATATTTAGAGCGGTTTGAATTATTCATACAGCCACCAAGGAATGTTTTGCTTTTGACAAAATCGAGTGTTGATTCTTTCCGATATGAATTCGCTTGTTTTGCTCAGGGATGTCTTTGAAGTAATCACCTCACATGCATTACGGTTATTTTATTCATTATGTTGTGTTGCTGACAAGAGCCTCGTTGCATGTTTTTGTCATGGTAAGCTTAGAAGAATGTGCGCAAGCCGCAGCAATTGGGAATATTTACACTGTTAATGACAACAACAAAAATTGGCAGACAAAACATATCGGTTGCTTTGATAATGAATCAGAAAGTACACAATTTACTGCCGTGATTCTCAAAGTGAGCTTAGCAGGTTCTCTTGCTGTATGTAAATGAATCACTGACTGGAACGGAACCAATGAAAATAATATTTAATACAAGCAAAACAACAAAACATTACAATAAAGCTTGTGTAGCTATGCTCACTGCATGTTTAAAGGTTTTGAATCAAGCTCAAATCAAGAAATAGTCATATTTCTTTACAATAACACATTCTACCCCTCCCCACTAATCTAAACATATTAGTAATATTGTGATTAGTATTACATTTGTGGAATATGAATTAAGCCAAAAAATTCGCCCAATTTTAATCCATCTCAGTGGGCCAATATTTTGCCACATATCACAAGGCTCAAGCAACGAGTCACAAGTCTACAAGACCCAACTACTATTTGTATACAGGCCATTAACAAGTCACCTTTGCATAATACATCCCTGCCCAAAAGCACATTTTGTTGGTTTCACCTGGCTGCGTTTGTCTTTGTTACAATCAGGACTTTGGCGACGACGGCTCCTTGTACTTCACCAAGGTGAGCGCCACCCACATGGGCAATTACACCTGCCACGCCGACGGCTACGAGAAACTCTTCCAGACGCACGTTCTCCACGTGGATGGTAAGAGGCCTCTTGTGTGGAGTGGCGACTTTTTGTTCTCGGGGTTTGAATCAATTAGGCGTCACATGTAGCAGATGGCCCATTCATCATTCTTGCCAACTTAAAGATGGATTTTGAGCTCCAACTGAGCGCTTTGGCAAGGATACGCCAGTAGTCTCCGGACGTTTATGGAAGGGATTTACAAGGTATTTACACGAAGAGAAAGCTTTCCGACGGGAATCCCAAACATCTGCTGCTGTTGTAAATTCCGACCTCCCCAAAAAATGTTTTTGCGATGTATCTTTTCCCAGGATATTCTTTTGATTAAAAGGCAGTCTCAGAACACTATCGCTGATTCTGATTTGGGGTTTGCTTTGGCAAGTGGTTCCAAAACATCTAGCAATATTTTTATTTAAAATTTCCAACAAAGAACAGAAGATAGATGGATATGAAAAGTTTACTAGTTTTAAAAATGTGGGGAACAAAAGTCATTGTCAGATTTGAAAACCAGAAAATACCAGATTCTTAAAATGAATTGTAAGTCATTGGAGTTACGTCATGTGCTCCCTCTTATGTGTTCCAGTTCAGAGGCGAACGGCAGCATTTTACTAATTAGTGTGCTGCCGAGGAAGATAAGCTTCACCTTTGCCAGATGCCTGCGGTGAAAAAAAAGCAGGGCTTGACAATCGCACTGAACAGAAAGCTTTTATGCTGGGGAGTAGATTTTATTGGCCGATATCAAACCTTTTCAAAATCAAAGGAATCAGCTGGAGTTTTGCCCATTAAGCTTTGCTACAATCTTACTCTCTCATGAAACACCAATGGCCTCAAAACACCCAAATAGGTTGGGCTCTAAAGGCGACAGCTCAGTCACTACTTTTGTTTGAATTTTGAAGTATCAATAGTGTTCAATGATGGAGGTTCTAGTGTACACTTTCATTCCACTTGGTCTTCATTCACCATGAGGTGAAGAGTTTTGCTCCTTTGCTAATTGGGCTAACTTTGGGAGTGAAATGAGCTCTTTATGGAAAAGGTAAAGGTCACGGGTGTGCTGTGGAGTACCTGCTTTCCCTCCTAATGAGCTGGCAGGGAGTTGAGGAAACTTCCTTCTACGTTTGACAGACAGCTGCTTCATTAGCATTCATTCAAAAGTCAATCGCTGTGACCGTTAATTGAAACACTACAGGGAGACGAACAATTGTTCTGTTTATGAAAACCCCGGCGCCCGGGAAAGAGCGAAGAATCCCACTCGTAATTGATTCCGGACCAGAACTTTTCAACATCACCGCTATGGATTTCACATTGCGGGGCCCCCGAGGAGACGCGATTGCCTCCTGACGAAGCGACTTGACGTTTTCTAAAACTCAATTAGGCAAGCGAGCTCGATACCTAAGTGGATTTGGAACGCTGTTCATTGCCACCGACGCACGGGAATGTGATGGACACTATTGAGTTTCAAGTGGAAGTAGAAGCATGAGGGAGAATAGTTGTTAGAATCGTTGGGGTCTCGCATGGCAGCTATATATATATATATATATATATATATATATATATATATATATATATGTGTGTGTGTGTGTGTGTGTGTGTGTGTGTGTGTGTGTGTGTGTGTGTGTGTTTGCCTTAGAAAATTATGTATTTGAATAAATTATTTGACTCATTTGCTTCTAGGCACAATTCATCAATCAATTCCACACCAGCAACCAAATTCTTAGTGCTGAATGAATCCTCATCCCTACTGCTGCTGAAGCCAAATTATTTAAGATACTGTATCATCAGTCTGCGTTCATGGGCCTATTTATTTATCTGACATCATTTTAATAATCCAGTTCATTTCATACGCCAGACTGGCTGCTGCCATTCATCTCAACCAAGACGTTTATTCATACCGCGACACCCTCGGAAACGATTTTCCCCAGATGGTCGGCCATGTTTCATCTGTGGCACATATGCTGCCTTAACAACACCAGCAGGGAAGGATTATTGCATAAATATTACGAGAAATACACAATGAACGCCCTTTGATTGTGATCACTTCTTTTTTTGGTATATTCCATATGCTACTAGCCCTCCCACATGTATGTAAACTTTAAACAGAACAGATTTTCCAAATACATTGTTAACATACGTACATATATGGGATCTTCATACATGGCAATTCAAGTTGTTTTGCACCTTTATTACACAGTGACTGATGTAGTGCATTTCTGGAAATGCAGAAATATTACTCGTACAAAAAACAAAATAACCATATATTGTGATTTTTTTTTCCCCCAGTGCAAAGGGCTCTCTTGCATAAAAACTACATTTCAGGGACGGCACTCTACTGCTGAACAAGAAACCAACATAAAGCGCAACAACTCATTTTGCACATTTTTCCACCACAAAAATGATTTGGCCTTCTCACGTCGTAATGTGGTGCAATATATGACTAATTTTAAGTGAAAAATTACAGTATTACAATCAATAATTTTTCATAGTGTGGATTGTTCCTGCCACAACCCCTATTTTCCTCCGTTTTTCATGGAAAACTGTTTTTGAATTGATGACTCAAGAGGCCACTCAGAACCTGCTGGCCGCTAGTTGCTCATCTGAGTTCCAATGAAGAAAAGTGTTGTACAGCATGCTTGTTCCTCCCGCCCCCCCTTGCCCTCCTTACTTTTGCATGCGCACATTAGCAACAGCATGTTGCCGCGCATGTGATTGGCAGCACATATCTCAGAGGTACATGGTCGACTACGTGCTTTTTGGCCGACGCCTCCAGCTTCTTTGTGTGATTGAAGTGGCTGCTTGGAATTTCACAGTTTGAGAGCAAAACAGCCTGCTGCCTGTGTACGTTGTGTGCATGTGTGCGCAGACAGTGGCCTTGCTGGGTGATTGACGAGCGGCCGGCGAGCTGCATGAAGGACTTGTCAGCTATGTCGCAGTGAGCCTCCAGTGCAAGTTGTCTACATTCCATACATATGGAACTCAAAGTATGGGTGGATGAGGAGGAGTGTTTGAAAAAGCTTTTTCCTTCACTATGCCCACGTCCTAAATACACAGACTCTAGTGCACCAGTTGTAGATGATCCATAGTAAAAGCTTTTTTTTTTTTTTTTTTTTTAATGATGCATCATTTCGACCTCGGAAAAGATTATTTCTACGTGAATTATTCTCCATGGAGAGCAATTGTTTCTAAACACCAAAAAAAAAAGACAAAAAAAAAATTCCATACCCTAAAAGACTTTTTGTATTCCATCATCTCAAACACCAAGTTGTTTGTTTGGATTAAACGTTAATCTTCAAAACTTTTAGAATTTTTATTGTTTTTTTCTTATTATCTGAATGTAAGATGTAATCAAAAATGTTGGCCTTTTTTTTTTTTTACACAAAATGAAAGGAATAAATAATTGTTTTTAATGTACAATTTAATATCAATTTTCTACATTAAAAAATCTGCAACCCAAATAAGTGAGTTTTATATATTTTCAAACTACTATTTTATTATCATTAATTTAAAAAAAAAACTTCATCCTCTAAAATTCTAAGAACATGTTTGTTAACCAACCGGTTCAGGGTGTCCCCCGCCTACTGCCCGATGACGGCTGGGATAGGCTCCAGCACGCCCGCGACCCCCGTGGGGACTAAGTGGTACAGAAAATGGATGGATGGATGTTTGTTAACTTTCTAAAACCACAAATTTAAATGATTGTTTGAACTGCATCTTGTCAGATATAAAAAACTATTATTTTGACACTTTGTCTATGTTGTCAGTCTGCGTTTATATGCTGCCCTTCAGTCAGTGTCCTAGATTGTGTTTGTCCCTTTTTATGGGTTTAAGCTGCACCATTGCAACTGCTTTGTGACCTTGTGTTTGCGATTGTTAACAGCGGCCCATATGTGTGACTGACTGCCAACACGCCAACGGGACATTCCAAAACCCGCCTGTACCTAACGGTCCAGATGGCGATGGCGGCCATTCCTGGAGGCCACCATCCACCTGGATACCTAGACAAACTTTTTTGTGAGGCTTCTCAGCAAGAAACTAGAGAAATTATCAGAGGATTATGGTAGGCTCGGAAGATGACAAGATGGAGTTGTGTGTTAGAATTTTGCTATTTTTGGATGCCTTGTGTGAATATTTCACACTGTGTGCTCTTATTTCTTTGAAATTCCTTCGATATCAAACATGTTCCGTGAAGCTGGATTAGCAAAACGTAATCTCCCTTGTGTATACTATGCATAAATGCATTTGATTATTAATATATCTTCTGCTTGGAAGTTCACAGTGTATATTTTGATGATTTGCTATTGCCACAGGGTAAAGATTTTTTTAAAGAGCCAAGTCAGGTACTAGACGTTGTGCTTCGTCTGCTTGCTGACAAAAGGTTGCTTGAAATCGATAGGAAGCAGGAAAAAAAGTCAATGACCTCTTAATGGTTCTATTGCTCATTTATATGCGTGATTTGTATACGCTCAATCGTACGGGACCAAAGGCTGCGGGGAAACAACGGAAACATTGATCGTGCTCTAAATACGGCACTCTAAAGCTTACCCAAAAGGTGATACTAATAGAATACTAATAGTTTTTTCAATTAGATTGTAAATTTCAAGTTTACAGGACTTGGCACAGTTCTGTGATTAAAATCCCTCATGACACCCTATTAAGAAAGTTTTGCATTGCCATCTTTTTATATATACATAAAACACACACACACAATTAAACCTAAAATCACAACCTAGTCTGACAAATATTAACAGTTTATTGAAATTCTGATGGTGTCCATGCCCCCACAGTTCCACCCGTTATCCGAGTGTACCCGGAGAGCCAAGCCAGAGAGCCGGGCGTCACCGCCAGCCTACGATGCCACGCCGAGGGCATCCCCCAGCCGCAGCTGACCTGGCTCAAGAATGGAATGGATATCACACCCAAGCTATCCAAGCAACTTACACTGCAAGGTAGTTACTTTCTTGTAAGGTAGTTTTATTTTCATCTAACACATTAGCTATTAGTGTTTTGGTTTTTTTGTGCATATTTTTGAAGTAATTGAAGGCCGTTAGATTTTAACCAGTGCAATTTATGGCAATTAATAGTTGTAATTTGTTCATTGACTGCTGTCAAAACTATGCATCTTTTGTGTTATTCAACACTCCTTCTTTTAGGCTTTGGGGATTTAACGGAGTCATGCTAACCTACACACCTATGAGATTTTTAGTAGTCCTTCTAAAAAAGTTTAAAAAAAAACTGGGTAACTAAGGCTGTCTAATTTTATCTTCTGTAATAATGGATGGGATTTCGGGTCATGTAAATTTAGCCAGAAAAACTTTTGTTTGGATTTGCACTTGTCTTGTTTGAATCTGGGGGGAGTCACAATAGAGCTATCAACCAATGCAATATATGGCAGTTTTTTGTCAATTTGTAAGTTAACATTCATTTTACTTTAACAATTCTAACTCTTAGCACATATAAGTTCATCTTATTTTACATTGCATAACGTTTGTGGTATTTATGGTAAATTAATCTTAAGGTAGTGCTTGGCTATTTTAAACTTGTATAACTATTCTGTGGCATCTCATTTTGAATCTGCACAATTTTTGAAGGTGATTTGAATGAATACTTTAACCTGAGCAGATGTTGGCAAAATACTGAGAGAAGCATAATTTTTTTGTGTGCGTCTGCTCATCCTAGCTAATGGCAGTGAAGTGCACATCAGCAACGTGCACTTTGAGGACACCGGTGCTTACACCTGCATCGCTAAAAACCAGGCAGGCATGGATGAGGATATCTCTTCTCTCTTCATAGAGGACTCGGCACGCAAAACCTGTAAGTCAGCATGGAGACGTCCATTTGAGATGTCCGCCCGTCTGCCCGCCCTTGATTTCCGATGCAGCAGTGACAGAAAATAACAAATAGCCTCAGAGTGCGTCGACAGAGCCTGACAAAGCAGAAACAATTGGCACACTGTGAAAGGCATCTCTTTTGTGCCAGTTAGCAGCAGACTGTTGCCGTTTGAGGCACGGCGGACTGTTTAACAGGCCTGGAAAATAAGTCCTCTGCTCCCAAATGTACTTTATTGACAGCCAACTGGAGTGTGGCCCTCGTAAAAAAATGATTTGACCTTCAGAGGCGGGGATATCATAGCGTTGTTTAGTCTGTTCAGACCGCTGCTAAAAGCTTGGTGACGTACTGACCATGTTAAAACCGGGTTCAATTAGCTGTTTCACAAGGAAAGCAGCCAGTACGTTAAAGGCAGAATGAAGTGCAGCTACATTCAAACTAGCGACAAAATGGGATGAAAATGACAGCGCGACTCCTTCCAATTTAATTTTCCTCAGAGGAGGAAGAAAGTATCATGGGTGAAAAGTACACGACTCGACTCCATTGTTAAACCCAAAGTGTAATGCCGATAGGTAGAATGAGGTATTGGAGTGTCTGGACCGGGAAAAAAACGTTTGTAATTCCTGTCTTCTTGTCATTAACCCCTCCAAAATTAAATTAAATAACTTGTTAGAAAATCTGCCAAATCAGCCACTGTCCATCTTTTTATAGGGAGTTCCATTCGTACACTGACACTGTAACTCTAATGTGTACGAACATCTTTACACATAGTAGTCTATTACTAGCCTATGCCAATCTATTACTAGCCTATGCTAACACATCATTGGAGTCAATATTTATACAAAAACACTTCTCACCCATAAGTAAAAAAATAAATAAAATTAAATGAATAAATTCTGTTGTTCAAGTAAAGTGCTAATGATGAGAGAAAAATGGTAGAGAATGAAACTGTCATTGCAAAAAGATCTCTGCTGATTTGCCGTACTGACTTACACTTCTTAGGTTTATTTTGCAAAAAGTATATGATTGTGGCTTGTCATTCCACTGTAGATACTCTGATTCTAAAAATCTACTGTGCACAAATAATCCATATCAAAGAAAAACAAAACTTTGGAAAAAATAACTCCAATGATATGCCTTCCCGTATGTTTTTTAACTGTAAAAAAGAGACAATGTGGGTGACTTTCTTTAAGTGGTGTGTATGTGTGTGGTTTGGGACCCTTAATTACCCTGAGGAGCGCCACGGAATACCGACAACAGCTCTCCAACCCCCAAACAACACGTGACATTTGATAAAAGGTCACAGTTAATTAGCTTGCCCTCCTTATTTAGAAAAAAAGCATCTAAATTTCAATGAAGTAGTCTTGGAATAATGTTGTTTGGCGACATGTCGACTAGACTTATTCAAATAACCGCTGGCATTTTCAGCCTCGTTAAGAAGAGACTCACAGCCCCTTTCAAAGAGAAAACTTGCAGATTTGATGCAGAACACACCCTTTCACTTAATTTACTCTTATTTTGATATGCGTTTTTTTTTTATTATTATTATTGTTATTTATTTTTTTAAAGTCATCTTATTTGAATATGAGCACTTTCAAGAGGTTCAGTTGTCTTCTTTTAATGCAAAGTGTAAAACTTTTGGAAATATTTAAGGTAGTCTTAATTCAATATGTAAAACTTTGGGGAGATTTAAGGTAGTATTTTGACCTCTCCAACTTTTGGATGCCTATGTGACTTTGCACTGCTTAACTTTTGAGGGCTTTTGAGTTATGCTAATTTAAACCCGTGCAACTTTTGGTGGCTTTCACCATCTCCGTTTTACCTGTGCAACCTTTGGTGCGTTTATGGTACTTTAAAAAAAAAAAAATCATTTCGTTGCAGGCTTACTTTAAAGCCATCATCGGGCTATTGCAAAGCCCCGCTCGTCAAAACGTCAGCACATCAGTGCTTGTGGATCGCCGTCTGGTCTCACGACTGCTCTAAATCCTCCCCATCAAACTTTATGACTCACAGTGAAGGTCTGTTAGATAAGAAATGACCTCAACGGGAACAGAACACGGCATCTTGGAAAGCTAGTGGGCTGAAAAGTTGGGCGTTGCATGGCAAAAAAATAAAATCCGTCTTTGTTCTATTGTATTGTATAGAACCCTGAAAAATAGGACTAGAGCTTTTATGCTGCACTTTTTCCTGGTTATTAAATGACCTTAACTCAATTCAATATATCTCCTTCAGAAACTATTGAAATGAATTCAATACTTTTATTTAACTTGGCAGCCTCTCAGATAATGGACAAAAACAACAATGGTTAGAAGCTTCAATGCAATCCATACTCTGTTGGCTCAGTGCAGAGTGAAATCAGATGCAAGAAGTGTTTTATTTATATTGAGATTGCACAGACCAGGCTGGAAAGCAATGAAAAAACAACACTGTGAAACAACTGGGAGCAATTATGCAGTCACTACACATTTTTAAGTCCCTTGCGATATAGCTTTTGTTTATCTGATTCTACGTTATAAATTAAAAAAGAGAATCCACTTATTCTTTAAATTAATTAATGAATTAATTCAATATTAACACCTTTAGTTATACATTCGTTGTATGAAGCCAGAGGTCAAATAAATATGATTACCAAATTTGATTACCACATTTATTTTTTTAACCTCATACTATATGACTGGCCTGCCCCCCTACTCTTTCTCTACACTGTTTCTGAGCTAATTAGCGCCGTCAAAGTATGAATGGTCTGTCCCGGGTCGCCATCGCCATGAGCCAGTCATAGCGTAACCTTGCCGCTGGGCCTCCCGGGCGTGACGTCCCCAAGCTTTGGCGTCCAGCACAAACAGTTATCACGAGAGAGCCAAACGATTGCCCGCCGCCGTCGGCCGGCTTGTTTTTGCTACAGTATATGGACACTGAAGTTGATATATGGGCCCCTCGCACGCGCACAACAGCCGCAGTCTTTCGGACCCCGGGTGATGAATAGCATCAATATGGCGTTCGTACGAGTGCTTTCTTTCTATTTTGTTTCCATCCCTGGCAAGCGCTGCCATAAACGCCATTGTTCTCCAGTTTTTCTGTCCACCATCCATTTTGCAGATGACACGGTGCTACTTTTGTGACGCTTTTTAATGAGCTGAAAAAGATTCGCAAGAGTGCACAGAAAGGGTAACACTCGACAAAGCGTTTTTTTTTTTTTTTTTGCAACGATTACCCCTGACCCTCGCCGCTTTGTCTCTTTGCCAGTGCCGTTCCACGGGAGAATGAGTGCAGGAGGACAGATTAGCATCGGCGCCAATTGGCCCACAAATTGGACAGCCCGTCAGAAAATGGAAGACGGGAGTGGGTTGATGGAGGGACTGGCAGACAATAGGCAGAGAGGGTCGACATTAAGGACACAGCGTTGAATTTGCATGAAAACCGAATTCATATCACCGTTGCATTTCTTCCTCACAACAGTGACCCTGTCACAGTTGACCTCATACAAAAACTCATTTTCACTCTCAGGAAAGAAATAAGTCCGAATCCATCATAAAACTGCACAGGCAAAGCCTTGATTCAGCCGATCTTTTTGTTTTGACTTGTGAGCAAATGTGACGTAGGACCGCTATATGGTGGCAGTGAAACATAATTTTGCTGGCTTGATATATGTGATTCTCTTTTTGAGTTGACCTACCCAAAAATTGTAAATTGCAATATAACTACAACAAAGTGGAATTACTCACCCCTTTGAAAAAAATGCCTGAGAGACGTGATGGAAGGGGAAACAAAAAATGATGCAGTCACTTAGTGGCATTTTTGCAGGTATTGCTGTTACAATAAAGAAAAGGTTTACCACCGCAAAATCCATCACCTGAAATGGAGTAAAACCACTCACCCTTTGAAGATATCTGACGGACAAAATAATGATAGAGGTAACTGGTAGTGGTAGCTATCAGAAGCTCTCAGGCTCTGGTCTGGCACTGCGAGTGTCATTAGCCATCTCGCAATGACTTTAATGGGAAAAAAAAAATCAAGGGCTGCTGCTTCTAAGAACAGAAAGATGGGCCATTAATCCATGTTAATGAAGCACTAAAATGACCTTAGCCTGAGAAATGATTTAGTCACCTGGGGCATCTGAGGTAACCCATATCACCTCACACTAAATACATACTAAGGGCACAAACTTTAATATATTTGGAAAATACGGTGTTAAGTAACAAGCAAACGTTGTCTGGATCATTTCTCAACACTAAGCCGCCTAGCGAGCAAAACATACTGCTGGGATCTAATCCCAAATAGGCAACTGTCAACCAAAATAATGTGCAACTGCAAACTTGATGTATATACAATTGTGACAAAAAAACAAACAATTGTGGATCACAAACATGTATGTATGTACAATAGCAATAGTGTTCGCAATTGTTCAGGTCAAATTCCCAAAGTATTGTGTTGTTTATATGCTACATCAAGAGAAATGTAGCAAAAAAGTCATCCCGGCTTGCCCGCTGCTTTGCTCGCATTTCAGGCTCATGCTAAATTATATTGTTGATTGAAGTCGATTCCCGTAAGCATAAGCAAACACAGTTGGCGATGTCTAAAACCAAACATCCTTATTTCCGAGCAGAAGACTCAATTATCTGTTGCATTGGATAGCGGGGCCCAAGCATTCCAATAAAAGTCTCACAAATGTGATGTTATTGATTGTGGCGTTTAATGTTCAATGTTCTCTTTCTCTTTTTCTGCCTGGCAGTGGCCAACATTCTGTGGCGGGATGAAGGTACGGCTCCGTGGCTGCATTCATTAAAGTGACTTAATTGAATTCCTGTAATAGGGTTAGCCAACTGTGACAAGAGGGATTAAATGATTGCACAGTGCCTTATTTACTTTAGGGTGTATAGTGTCGCTCCTATTTCACCGGGCGAGTGACGTTCTTTGTTGTTGCAGGTCTTGGTATCGGAAACATGTTCTACGTGTTCTACCAGGACGGCATTAAAGTCATCCAGCCGGTGGCGTGCGAGATACAGAGACACATCAAGCCCAGCGAGAAACTGCTGGCTCTTAAGGTGACAGACTCAATAACACTGCATGGATGGTTGGAAAAAAACACAAATTAGCCATTTCCACTAATTCCACCCACAAATTCAATTGGCATGTCCATCATAAGACACATAAAAATATCTCATGTCCAAACTTGACATTTTGATTTGAATCATTTTGAATGAATTCTAAGGGCTGCTACTCTGACAAAACCTTACTCGGGGGGGGGAAACAACACAAGCCAATTTCACCGATTGACACCAAATTGCTTTGACTTGTTTATCCTGTCTGAAGAAAGTGTAATAAACCCAAGCCTAAAATTGAAGGGTAATTGAAGCTGCCCTTGCATCCTGAATCCGGTATCCTGGGTGGATAGGCAATGCGAAATTGCCAAGCCGAGCGTTTGTTTCATTATTATTCCAGGATTCACCAAATTCAGGCCTTCAGTCAAGATTGCAGATTCCCAGGCAATTTTCCTTTCTTGAGAAATTTTCAGGGTCTATCCATGATAGACACGTAGAAGAAAATTTCATGTTGCTAAATGAAACTTCACTGGGGCTTTTTTCTTGTACTTTTGGTGTCTCTCTTCCACCGATCGATGTTAAATTGGACAAACGTCCGTCATACAAGATAGTTCTGAAGAATAAACAGGAAGCCGTTTTGGACAAATTCAAGTTTCAACTGCTGGTTAGTGTTTTTTTATACACGATATTTTTGTATCCCTCCAGGAAGTCTCTATGTTGCAGAGACGGTTTTGAAGTTTTCACTCCCCGGTGAGACGCTTTTGTGGATAATTGGATTTTTTTTTTGTGGCGGGGAGGGGTTACGTTCACAACCAATCATAGGCTACAGTAGAAAATGTGGCAATACCTTCCATTTTTGCCTTCCCAAGAGTTATCTTGCTAAAATTCAATCTAAAAGAAGACTTGAGGAAAGGTGAATTAAGACCAGTAATGCTGCATTAAGGATTTTAATGAATTCGCAAGAAAAATATACTTCTGACTGTCAAGGGAATTTCACACAGAACAAAAACAAACATATTTAAGTCGCCCACACTCAACCCCACGCAAAGTACAGTATGCAATGTGCCGAGACATTGCAGCCGCCTTCGTGCATACCCTCAGCTGCATCAACGAGAATGTTGGTAAAAGAAGAGGAAGAATACCTAGATTTGGATAAATTTTTGATCTGCCGTGACTGCGCTCTTACATTCAAGTCCACTTCTGAGTAAAGCTGTGAAGATGACTGCATTAGCTTGGAGCTAGCTTCCATTCATGTTGGCTTCGCATAAATAACTTCTGAACAATTGACTAATGTGGATCCTGTTTTTTTTTTTTTTTTTTTTTTTGCTCTTGCCGTGTATCTGAATCCATCTCTTTGCCTTGGAACATCCGTGGCTGCCGCCGTGCATCTGATTATAGATTACTGCGGTAGTTTCTAGTGCTATCAGTTTTATGTCGCAACATTAGTGCCGGTGTAGATTTACTGCACTACTAGAGAAGACAAGAGCGGTATATCCCCCTTCTTAACCGAGACAAGTTGGCCAGCGGGAAGGCACCTGTCACCGCACTGCCTCTGTGGTTATAAATACACACGAGAAGCGTTAATTCCAACGTCCCGGAGCCTTTTTATTTCAACTCTCCTGCCCGGCAGCCGCTCTAAATCGCCCCGCAGAGTCTGGAACAGACGGCCGGACAGGGGATAGCCACGTCAGCCAGCCAGGCAAAAAGCTGCCAGGGCCTGGAAGCTGAACATCCGCGGGAACGTGCAGGCTTTGTTGTGTGGATTATGCGTTAGAAAGAAAAAAAAAAACTCATTTGTCAGTAGGCGGGAAAGGAACAGCAACACTGTTGATGAGATAACTGCAAACTGTCTTGCACGTGTGTGTGCGTGTGTGCGTGTGTGTGTGTGTGTGCGTAGGAGGAAGTGTGTCCTGCCTCAGAAGACGACGAAGTGCAGAAGTGTGTGTGGTCGGCGGCGGTCAACGTCAAGGACAAATTTATTTACGCGGCACAGCCCACATTAGATCGCTTGCTCATTGTGGACGTCCAGTCGCAGAAGGCTGTCCAGGTAACTCAATTTACATGTTAACACTCAATTAACATGAATTCATGTCCCTAAGTAAACAGTTGGTATGCAGTCAAATTTGATAAGCCAACGCATCATTTAGAAGCAATGCTAACCAAGGAGGTTTGGGTAAGCCAATGCCTGCAATGATTAATAGCACACAAAATGGATTCAGTTATTAAAGCAATAAGCAGTACAGCTGGAATACTAACTCCATATGTAAGCTGGAAAATGTAACACGTTTTTCATTATATTTATGAGAGAGATTGCCAATCTATATTTCTTGCTCCGTTAAAAATGTATGCATGTAATTATGTAGCGTGCAAGGCACTCAGTTTGTATTTAAATAGTTTTAAATATTGTTAATTTAATATTTTTTAAATTGTGTATGTTTCAGAATATTTTATTGTTCTATTAGTCACTAGTTTTATTTTACAATTAAATGTGTTTTCTTGTTTTTTACATTGAAAAATGTTTAAATCCTTTTTAAACCATGCTTTATTCTATAGTCATTTTTATTTAGTAAGTATTATTGTACAATACATGATGTTTTACATGTTATATTTTAGGAAATATACATGAAGACATAACATTTGATCACCTGTATTATGTTCGAATATGACATACAGTACAATTCGGAGTTTGAACGAAACGCTACGGAATCGATAAGAATTGCTGTCATGTACGACATCACATCCAAAACCTCAGTGCAGTAAACATTGAAAGATTAAATGGACATTTTTTATTATTTTTTTATTTTTTTCCATCAAAATCTCATTGCGACTCATCTCAGTTCCACACGGGGCCCATTACACTTGTTATTAAATAGTCTTTTTGCTTTGCAGGGAGAATTTGTTATATTTGTCATGTCTGCCACACAAACATCCAACATGCTTGTTGTTTTAAACTAAATGGCCATGAGTGCAGTCATGTGTGTCAGTGTTTTTTTCTGGGTGTGTTGTGCAACCCCCTGCAGACGGCCGATTACGCCTCGCCAGCCTCTTGGGGGGAGGAGAGCCACTGCTGCTAAGCAGGCCGAGCTCCTCCGAAAACTGTCAACTGCTCATTTATTCAGGCTGCCCAGAGGTTGAGCTCCACTGCGTTATATTAGCAGCTGTTAATTAAAGCACCTGAACCTCCCCCATTGCCTCCATGAGCACACACACACACACACACACACACACACACACACACACACACACACACACACACACACACACACACACACACGCTGTAGTATAGTTCTACTAAAGTGATGACTCCAGCAATGTAACAGTTTCCAGAATGGGAATCAATGAAAAGTAAAAAGTCCCAGATGGTGGTATGTTCCAGTGGCAGGCGATGCATTCAATTCTTAACCCAACTCTCAATACCAACGTAATTATATAACTCAGGTAAATCCATTGGGATTGCAGAAAGGCTGATATTGTGTGTATGTGTGTGCGCGTGTGTGTGTGATGCAGACAGTCAGCACTGACCCATATCCCGTCAAGTTGCACTACGACAAGTCCCGTGACCAGGTGTGGGTCCTCAGCTGGGGCGACAGGCAGAAGAGCTTCCCGACTCTGCAGGTAAAGAAAAGACAAATCTCAGACTTTCCTTTTTGGCTTTGTTCCCATGGATGAGAGAAACAATGTCAATAAGACATACTTGGAACAGGCATTGGGTGGATTAGGACCTTTGTGATGTGCATTTTCATTCAAAAATCTGAGCTCACTTATGCAAATGCAAAGGTATTTTTTCAGGGATTTTGACGTCAATGTGTTATTTTGGACATCCCTAATACACACACATATCCTTGCAGGTGATCGGTGAGGCGAGCGTGAGGGTGTCCCACCACACCGTGCACATGCAGCCGGTGGGCGGACGCTTCGACAGAGTGGACGACTTCTTCATCCCCTCCACCAGCCTGATGGTAGACAGCCTAAGGTGCGTAAGTACACCCCATCCACGCACATGTTGGGCTTTCAAATCAGCCCTTGGGAATGCTTAGGTGGTTTGTTTGCAGTCGTCTCGAACGGGCCTGCTTTTACCCGCCTGTCCGTCAAGCCAAGAGCGGGTAGGTGGTGTAATTACGTTGCCAGGCATTCAGCGTCGAGAGTACAGACAAGCTTATTTTAAATCTTGTGTGTGTATCTCTTGATATAATCCCCCCCCTCACTATTCATGGGGGGGTAAAGCAACAAATCACACTGACAAATACGACACAAATAATGACTTAAATCAATTAATGCCCCACTCCTAGATAACCAAGGTTGACTGTAGCTCTTATTACTTATACAAATACTTTGTATGGACTTGACTGGTGTCAAGAGGAGATGAACAAGAAACAAGAGATCGGTCACATATAAAAGGATGTTAGACTTTTTTTGAAAATTGAAAACATTTCACAGGTGACTCGCTTGACATCTCACAACGTCAGCAAAGTCACGGAGCATGAGACGCTTGTCAGAAGCTAACGCTAATCTGCGTGACCCAAAAAAACAGGGAAAAAAAAAACACTTAGTGCACCTCTGCTTACCTTTTGGTTTTGACATAATAATGTTTAAAATGTTTTGGCATTGGATGAACTTTTCATTTGGCAGAATATATATTTTTTTATATTGCACTCATTAGATTGAGCCTGATGTTGCTCCCTTTGTTGAAATATCAACATTCCAAGAATTGCATGTGGCTCTATTTTTTTTTATTTTTTTAATTCTTAGCAAAATAGCAAACGATTTCAAGGAATTGATAATGTGGAAACCGGTTCTTTTTGAGAATTCCCATCTCTACCTGGGGGTGTTCACAAATCGAAGCATTCAAAATGATCTTGTGATGAACACGGTGGTGGCAGAATGAAAAAAAGTCTTTGTGTGAACGATTCATGACTTGCTTCCATGAATCAAAAGCAGTGTTGGGAAACATCAAGCTCCATCTGCCATTGCGGCTGAAGGAAACATGCTGGTTTTATGACTGAATTGGAACAAAAGAAAAAGTGGACAATACGCATGATGTATTTATAGAAAATCAATAGGATTCGCTCCTTGTGATGTGAAGAAGAGTTTGAAGGCCATCGTTGCGGATTGCTCGAGCTCCCAACAGAAACACTGATCGATTTGCAATGTGAGTGCGGCAACTTCAACCATTTGATGACACTTTTATTCAAAATCAATATGACTCAGGCCTGAATACCAGACAAAAATCCATGAAATGCAACAGGTTTTAGTTTAGAGGTACGAGAAGTGTCTTATGGCAGAAGACAAAAGCCGGATTTACACTAATGTAAATGAATCCGATATTCTCAGATCGCGAGCCTGATATCTGTGTATACAGTGTAAAATGGACTTAAAACAAACAGACCACCACAAAAAATAAAATAGAAAACAACACTAAACGTGAAAGTAAACCGACTAACACTTTTGAGCTTCTTATTTTTTAAAATGTGTCAGAGCAAACCATTCCAAATTCCGTCAAATCCTGACACAACATCAACTAATTTGCATAATCCCGCCCCCACCCAGTTGCTTCAGTTCACTTGTATTTATTTTTATGCAAAACCCAAGATGACAAACCCTAAACGTTATTGAAATTCTGAATTTGACCAGCATTCGGTGTATGTAAAAGATTGTTTACAGCCTAATAAATATGTCCCTTATCCATCTGCGGCACGTACAAATAAAAAGTTCTGGCGGCTGCCTGGCGACGCAATCTGTGGATCAATGATTGCCTTGACAGAGAGCCTGATAATATGCACTCGGTGTGTGCCCACCACCTGCTGAATGTTCATAAAACAATGACGAACGGTGTCGAGATTGAGGCGGCCGTTAGCCGGTCAAAAGCGTGCATACCTTCGCCTACCGTCTGAGTGTGATATTCCGTTCTTTCATTCTGTGGCAATGTCTTCTTGGGACAATGGAGGTGGGCTCAATATGAAGACCCTCAGGGGTTAGACTAGAGACTGAACCATTAAAAAAACATCAGACAATGGGTTTTTTGTCCGTCTAGTTTTCATCAGTCAGGGTGTAACCTTTTCTTCTTCATGTAATTCAGTGGCTTTAATGGCATCCAGAAAATTCCGGGATCTGATGAAGAGAAGATCAAAACATGCTGATCTCTTCTGTATTAGATATTCTAAAATAAAGTCAAAGTCAAAGATGGGATTTGCCCATTAAGGAATGGAATGGAATGGAATACCATACCATGCCATGCCATGCCATGCCATGCCATGCCATGCCATGCCATGCCATGCCATGCCATACTATACAATACAATACTTTTTTTTTTATATAGCGCAATTCACAACAGCTGGGGATGTAGTAAACGGTGAAACACCCAAAATGTGCCTCGTGTCAGACTGGGTACTTATCCAGAGTCACGTTCGCCTTTAGCATCAGTCATGTCATTAACTTTGTAAATTTGTAAAATAAATATTTCTGGAGATAATTTGTGCAATTCTGTCTTTGGTATGTTTATGACTTTTAAACACCGGTGGAGAACTGCTTACCAACACAAGAAACTGTGTGGACCAGGTCCAAATAAGCAGATGCAGCAGTGTCGCATTGCAGGGACAATAACTAATGTTCCTTAGCACCAGACTGTTTGCTTGAATAAATGTAAATGTAGAAAAAAAACAAAGCATTATCATCTCTACTTCAGCCTGTAGCATTATTGCTCTGGATTGGATTATGTATTTCTGTATACTCGTTGCTGAATGTTGATGTCGGTTACCCCTAGGTAATTAGAATTAAGCCTGGGGGCATCGTAAATACGTGCGCAGAATGTTCAGACGTAGCAAAACGTCACAAGATCACAATCAGAACAACACAACATTTTACATTTTTATTTATCTGAACATCAGACCTGTCCTCGCGTATAGGGGTGGCGGCGAGGTTCGCGTACGTGTCTGTGTTCTTTTGTTTTAAAATTGGATACTTTAATGTTGACTGTGTTTGAAATATTTTGCTGTATACCAGTTTTTCAGTCGTAGCATGTCTCCCTTCTCAAATCCATCTAGGGTGTGGTGCGCCTTTCCTCCAATCCAAAATGTTGGGTGCATATTTGACCTTTGAGCGAAATATTCACAATCTGCCCTGTGCTAAACTGGCCAACACTACCTTGGATAGTAGTCTGAAGCAGACCCTTGACACAACGAGCGGTATGAAATGAATAGCTGCATGAACGGTCCAGTATGTGACCCAAGTGTGTAGTTGTCTGTCTGTACAAAATATGGTTGCGCTCCATCCAAAGAGTTGATGACTTTTCAGTCTAAAACAAAGCGGCGACTGGTCCAGCCGTGACAAATGACTGGTTCAAGCACAGAAATGTCATGATTATCTATTGATTCAATCTTTTGTGTTGTCTCTCCTGAAATTGCCAACAGATTTGGCCTCATCTTTCACCGAAACGAGCCTGTCCTGCACAAGATCGACTTAGACACGATGGCTTATGTGAGGAACATCAGCCTGCGGGACTTTAACTGCATCCCCAAGTCGGCGGCTTACACCCACCTGGGCGGCTATTACTTTATCAATTGCCGCCCCGACTCCACGGGCGCCACGCAGCCTCAGGTCATCTTGGACAGTGTGACGGACGGCGTGGTGGGCCAGAACCGCGACGTCACCGGAACGCCCCACGCGTCCCCGGACGGCCGTTACCTCGTCACCGTGGACGACGGCCACGGCCTAATGCGGATACAGACGGTCTCAGAGCGAGGCGACGTCGGGGAGCCCTTTGACATCCACACCAACCTGCACCTCTCCGACCTGACCTTCCAGCGCTCCTTCACCGAGGCCCACCAGTACAACGTGTTCGGCAGCTCCGGCCGCCAGACCGACGTACTGTTTGTGGAGCTGCACAGCGGCAAAGTGAAGATGATCAAGAGCCTGAAAGAGGCCATCAAACCGTACGAATGGCCTTGGAGCGCCAGCAACCGGGCGGTGGTGGGTGGCGGGACTTTCGGCCAGTACCTCATGACTCCTTCAAGGGAGTCCCTCTTCATCCTGGATGGGCGGCTCAACAAGCTCAACTGCGAGATCACCGATGTGGTCAAAGGCAACGTCTTGGTGTGGGTCGGGGAGACATAATTGGGTTCCCGTATTGGTGCACTGAATTTTGTGGGAGAGCAACACATTTGAAAATGCTAATTAAACATGCCGAGCTCCATATTACGATCGAGCCAAAAGTAATCAGAGTCAATAAAATAATTACACTGGTCAACATTTTTTTTTTTAATTCAATCAGAGATGGAAACTATAAAGAACATATTAAAGACATTTTTTGAATCGGCATCAAAATACTTGAAGGGACACATCTGCGATTAAAATTTGCTGTTGACCAAGTGTTATTTAATGAAGAGATACCTTTTAAAAACTCCAATACAGATCCAGACGTCTCTCGTAACTTACCCTGAACTTCTCTCCCGTGCCTTGAAGGAAAATTAATCTGTCATTTTTCTCCTTGCCCCTTCACATTCACGCTGAGCGCGGCTATCCACAGCCTGATGCTGTCTGCTTTAAAGTGCAGCCCAAGAGTCTCATTACAGTCCGATGCTCACTAACCTATTAGCATCATGTGGTCAATTTTAATTTGGTGTTTCATGTTTGTTTGTTACAGTCCAAAGCAGGAAAATCAAGTTGACTGTGATGTTTATTTCAGCTTTAAGAAGGCAAAAATATCACTTCATTTCAAAGATTGTTCCTTGAGAAAGAGTTAATAGAGCACCTGTCTGTACGAAAGATTAAAACTTGGACCAAACGAACAGAAAGGAATTTAGACTAGACTAGGATGCACCCTGGTGAGATTAGAGTGAGATAGACTATGGGTATTTATGATATACAATGTTGAAGACAAGCTTCCATGCTGACAATGGACTCCTTTCTATGCATTAACAATCCCAATGACAACTGCATCTGAAAAATCCACAATGGACTTTTGGCGTGTATATACGATATGAAATCTGTTTTTCCTGTCTCATCGTGTGTCACACGTCACTATCCCATTTTCTGCCACACAATTTCTTTTACGCCCCGAGCGGCTGATTCGATTGGTTTGTTCCGAGTGTACAGATTAAAACGCAAGTGATGGTCCTCCACTTCACCGCTTTCCACATCCATGGTATTCATGTCCTCTGTGTGTGTGTGCGTGCGCGCGTGTCCCTTTGTGCAATGGCTGATTGCTATTTATACATATATAAATAAATAACGCTTGTCCTTTTACCCAACAATAAAATCTAAACAAATGAAACCATGTGTCATATCTGCCCTTTCAATCATGACCGCAATTTTCCTCACTCGATGGAAGACAAGTTGATCAATATAACGCTTACCCCTTATCATGGCAGCAAGACACGGATTCATCTGGTAGCCAAGATTCTTGATGTAATGTGCGATCATCACAGCAAGAGAATACAATTGCAGGCAAAATTGTCTGCATATGTTGGAGGGATTCCTTTTGAGACTTGCTGTTCATCTGGCAGTAATATTTTTAGACATTCAAAAGCCTATATTATTTAGACCAGGGGTTGGCAACCCGCGGCTCCAGAGCCGCTTGCGGCTCTTTAGCACGCCCCTAGCGGCTCCCTGGAGTTTTTGCAAAAATGCGTGAAAATGGAAAAAAAAGTTTGTTGTTGTTGTTGTTTTAAATATGGTTTTTAGACGCTAATCGTGACACAACCGTTCTTATGCTGTAAAAATGTATGTAGTTGTAAATATATTAAAAATACCAAATTTAAGAATGACGCCAAATAGCACAATTGCGTCATAGCATGCGACACAGCACAGGTGAGTTGTAAACAAACAGGTGAGTGAGTGATCGGCCATGGATTCAAAAGGCAAAAAGAGAAAGATTGCTGATGAGAGCAGAGGCTTTAAGAAAGAATAGACTGAACTCTTTGCTTTCATTGCCAATGCTGAAGCATTGCCTGCATCTTTGATTTGCAATGAGAAGTTGTCAAATAAGAAGAGGAATTTGGAGCGACATTTTCAGCTAAAGCATGCTAAATTTGCTGCCGATCACCCAGTTGCAATTGAGAGGAAAGGTGCAATTGCAGTGCTGGTGGAGAAATTTGAGGACCAAAAAAACAGTTTCAAGAAGTGGATTGCATCGCCAAACTCTACTACTGCTGCAAGTTTTGTTGCAGCCCCGGAGATAATAAAACGCGGAAAACCATTCACCGAGTACATGGAGGCTCTCCGCACAAACAATATCACCGATCAGCAAATCAAGGACATCAATTCAGCTCCAGCTTTCTCAATTGCCTGGGATGGATGAGTCGTGTGACGTGACCGATATTGAACAGACAGCGCTGCTATGCAGGTACGTGAACTCGAATGGGCCGCAAGAAGAAATGATCAAATTGACACCACTATTTTTCTGTAAATTATTTTAATAGTAGGCATACAACTTACTATGTATTGACAGTCTATGTTGCCTTATAAAAGGCTTTTAGATTTTTGCGGCTCTAGACGGTATGTTTTTTGTATTTTGGGGCAAATATGGCTCTTTGAACATTTTGGGTTGCCGAACCCTGCCCTAACCCTAATAGTTGCCATTGCTATCGTGAACTGCAGACCGTGTAGGGTGGGGGTCACTTGTGACGTATATCCATTATTGGTGGTGGAACTCTGTCCCTCTTACCAGCGAATAGGATTACTTGAATGTACCTGCAAAGTTCTAATGAATGCATTCCTTGCCCATCTCCATTTTCTATTCTCCATATTCTATTCTCCATATAGCCACACAGGCTGGTGATTTACATGAATCTCTCCCCCTAGCTGGATGTCCCTTAATAACACAGCCGCACAAATGGAAAGAAGGTGCTGGCACTTTCTTAATTATCTGTAGTCGGCGCTTTATCTGGTCTAGGTCACATGGGCGGGCCGCAGTCTCGCCTCCATCAGGAGATGTTAACTCCGCCACCGGGACGCTTCATCGTGTCGCCTCCGTGATGACTGATTGAGGCAACTGATGGGTTGTGGTTCCATGTGCCAGTCACAGCACTAACGGCATCGCACGACACACAGGTTCTCTTCTGTATATATGTGAAGATATTTGTCATGCTGGGTCAGTGAGCAAAATGTGTCTGGGTTTAATCAAAATGAATACCGTATTTGCCGGTGTACAGGTCGACTCGGTGTATAAGTCGACCCCCCTAAAATTCGACGGAAATTTACGATTTTATGATATATCCTTTGTATAAGTCGAGCTCAATTGTTGCATTATATTAAACTTCAAAATTCAATATGCGAAATTTATTGACGAAATGTGTTCAAATTCCGGGAGGCCGTGCGCATGCGGCTGTTTATAAGCACCGCGGAGGAGATCGCGGCCGGCGAGCTCGCGCACGCCGCCCGGCACCAACGGGAGGCCGGAAATAGCTCCAAGCCGAGCGGATCGGCACTTTATAAGCACCGCGGAGGAGATCGCGGCCGGCGAGCTCGCGCACGCCGCCCGGCACCAACGGGAGGTCGGAAATAGCTCCAAGCCGAGCGGATCGGCACTTTATAAGCACCGCGCAGGAGATCGCGGCCGGCGAGCTCGCGCACGCCGCCCGGCACCAACGGGAGGTCGGAAATAGCTCCAAGCCGAGCGGATCGGCACTTTATAAGCACCGCGCAGGAGATCGCGGCCGGCGAGCTCGCGCACGCCGCCCGGCACCAACGGGAGGTCGGAAATAGCTCCAAGCCGAGCGGATCGGCACTTTATAAGCACCGCGCAGGAGATCGCGGCGCCTCATTGGACTTCCAGCGGGCCGCGCACTCGCGCACGCCGCACGGCTCAAATTTTCTAAGTGCAACGCACAATGAGATGCATGAGAAACGGCCTTGGTTACCATCACATTTGAAGCGATGAATACGAAGTTAAATTTTATGACTCGGTGTATAAGTCGAGGTCGATTTTTTTCGGTCGATTTTGGATCGAAAAAGGTCGACCAATACACCGGCAAATACGGTAGTTTGTTTTTCTTACCAACTGCATGCGCTGAACCAATTAGCACCAGGAAGGAAGCAGCTCAGTGTGTGTCAAATTAACATCGCAAAGTCCACAACAAAAAGACATTTAGAGGACCCACTTCCACAATCAATATGTCTAAAAGCAAATACAGGCATGCTAATATTGTGAGTTAAGATAGAGACTGAGAAACACAGGGAAAAACTAACATAAAAAACACTTTTGTTCATCAAATAAAATGCTTATAAAAATAAATTGAAACATTTGAGAAAACTAAATGTAACTATAATTATAGTGAAAATGTCAGTGGGCAGCTCGGTAAACATTCTAAATCTTAAGAACAATCGATTTTGCCGGCAGTGATGTCTTTCTGACATTTTCATCTTCCTGTTAAGTCGTTGCAAAAAATGAACATCTTGACTTTTTGCCTACGTCTCGTCCGCACGGGCACAACACTGGCTGCTCTGGAATCTTTGACCTCTTATTAGATCAGAACGTTTTGTTTCAAAACAATAATGGAAATAATGTAATCTCAAAGTACATTTTACAAATCACACACACACACGTACACATACACACATACCAACCAACCAACCTGTCAAATAACATCTAGTCAGCCTGACCTGACTTGCTTGTTACGAGTCTTGACATGTTATGTCGTCCTCATCAGAGACAAAGTCGCGGCTCGTTGCACACCAGGCAACCATTTTGTGTGCGTGTGTATGTGATACTGTGATGTTTTATTCTCAGAGTTGTCTGATGTGTGACTACAAGATCTTCTTCTCCTTCAAAAGAGGAAAGATGCTACCTTTCACAGAGCTCCACATAAGCATGGCGTTGGTGGATACGGCGCAAACACAGTTATTACCGACAGGAAAACGGACGAGGTGAATTAGAAGGTAATTCCAATGCAACGGAGCAAGCACACAAAAGCTGGCGTCACCCTGAAACACTAAAAGAAGCAGGCCTGGATTTGCCAGGTTCCTCTATAGATTGCTCGCACGATACCGATGTCGCCTGGGAGCTTTTTCTCGGGGTAGGAGAGACGCCTTCCACCTGGCTGCGTGCTCATTATCAGCGGATGATACCTTGCACATACGCTGTGTGTGTGTGTGTGTGTGTGTGTTTTGGGTAGATGTGTGTGTGTAATTGTAAGTGAGCGTGGGCATACTATGTGAGATGAATATAATGCAATAAATGAAAGCAAAGGGTTCAAAAAGAGGTATCATGAATGTCCTTTTCACACTTTTAAACTGTCCCCAGGTCTCTTAATATGACATGCTTTGTCCAATTGGAGAAGGATTGAGAATTACAAGCACACGTTATTTCTGTATACTAAATTTTTATATTCTCGTTACAATAGTCCAGAATCATTAATGTTACTGTCACATGACTTTTGCATTATGTAATGAGGTAAACTGAGTTTACTGTAGGTACAGTTGCACTCCAGTCCTGTAGGTGGCAATACTTGAAGTGGTTACAAAACGCTGTGCTCAGTCTGGATTTGATGAGACTCCACCAAACTTGACCTGAAGACAATCAGATTGGAAGCACAAGTAAAAATACATTCCATGATCTACACCAGACTTGAATACACAACTCCAGGATCTAACCTCACGTTTTTCATGCTCGCAGGACGTAATGAAGCATAATCATGTGCGTAACGAATACCACCAGGCGTTATGTTAATTGCGCACTTTTGAAAGCCTCACTGATTAGTTAATGGCCACGCACAATGTAGAGCAATGAAGCATCTGGACTCACCAGGCAGTAGACGACAAAATAATGAACAATAATTATAATTAGAGCATTTCAATTCCCTGAGTGTGAATTTTTTTTACCGCTTGAAAACGGGAGTATTTACCCACCTTTGTTCCAGGTTGCTGTTTCATTAGAATGGCCAGAGGTGGAATTGCTTATTCTCAAACAATCTGTAGACCAAAAATGGACCAACCCACCACAACAATTTTTGGGGCTGTTTTGTACAAAACAAGCCAGAAGGTTCGGTCGGATTGATCCAAATGTGTCTGTCCAATTTTTGACCAAAATTCGTTTGCTCTTGATCCATTTTAAGAGTGCATGACTTTACAGAGTGGTTTTTTTTTTCAAATGTGACCTCAAAGCCAAAGGAGCCTGAACTAACTCACTTTGCACCTTCAATATGTAAATTGTTGAAGGCGCCACCTTTAAAAAGAAAAACACCTGCCAGAGTAATTTGTAGTTTGTTTGAACCACCAAACAAAGGCAGACGCTCAGTGTGCTTTTGGATCTTTGTTGCAACACAGGGATGCTGAGCTTGCAGCGCCGCGTCTAGAAAACACTCGCACACAAACATAAATGTGAGCTGTAAACATTCCATGCCATTATGAATTCAAACGTGGGCAGAAAACTACACTAAGCTATTACGACTCTTTGCGTTTGGCCTTTTGCCACGGCAGTACAATGTTTTAAAGATCGTGAGTAACGCGTTCCCGCCAGGGAAGACAAAGTCAAGTCTGCTTTTGCTGAGAATACAAAATGAGCAGCTTTGGTGCGGCTGGATGCATTTGTCAAAGTCATGTCAAGGAATCCATAAATCGGGGTACACAAAAAACAATTGTATGCGAGACGTGGGGAAAAAACATTACTGTTCTTTGGGTGTGTGGTGTAGTCGAGATTAGAGGTCGATCGATATATAGATTTTGTTTTTTTTTTTTGGGAAAAAGCCAATTTTGATGTTTGACGGAATAAAAGTCTTATACGATTATTTAGCCAAGTATATATAATGAAGAAAAAAAACTTTTTTTTCCCCTTAACGGTTACAACAATAATGAAATGAATTAGATGCTTTGTCCTTCAATATTTGATAACATGCAAATTGGGCCTGTCTGTCGAAATGGCGCTCATGTTATAGGAGAAGCTGCAGCTGCTTTGGTGACCCTCCTTAATTGAATAGGAGTTTTATGAACAAGAGAGCCTCGTAAACTGTAAATCTTCCATTTGCTTGATACCTCGCGCGTGAAATGCATTCCCGTCTTTTCACTTGTCACCTCCGAGCGAGTCGCCTGATCGCGTTAAAGCCTCAGCAAATGAGCAACAGAGACGAAGTATCGTCCAACATGGCGCTAACGTAGATGACCAGGGTGAACTGAACACTAACAAAATCTCCTTCAGATTATACTGCCAGCCCCAAGTTATTTGTGATGTCACATGATAAATCTAGTTTTAAAAAAATAGACAAATTTAATTGTCCTCAGGAGGAACTGATGGTTGCCCCCACCTCGCGTCCAAAATCAGCTATGAAAGGCTCCAGCTCACCCGCAACCCTAATGAGGACAAGCAGTATAGAAAATCGACAGATAAGCGTCTTTCAGAAAATCCCAGAATGCCCTCACATTTAAATAGCACGGCTCTTTAATAACACAAAACATTTTCCCCGCAAATAAGAGTTTTGCTGCCGAGAGGACATTTACTAAATGTAATCAGCAAAACTATTTTCTCCTCTCTTTTTGTGTCCTCCAAATGCTTGATTAAAAGGGTTGGCGCAATCACGTTGAATGAGCCGGCCGCTTCGCAGACAGACTGAGTGTATTCTGCATTAGGCGTGATTACAATGAGTCCCGCCAGCCTTTCTGAGAGCACATCACTTTGGAAGCAAATGAAGCCTGCCGCGCTGTTGGGAGACATTGGGCGGATATTGGCAATTCCTTGATGCTTACATGTCATTCAGCCAAAGAGGCAGTTGCAAGGTTTTATTTAACAATCATAGGAGGGTATTTTGCTTCATTAATTGCATATGCATAATAATAACAATAATTATTATAAGATAACCAGAGGTTAGCAGTCTGTCATTACCAATGGAAAGTCTGTTGCAAATAGACTCACGTTTCTCCCAAGCGACGTGAAGCTGTGGTCATGTGCTTGGCATGCAGTGGGAAGTAGCTGCAAACAGATCCATTTGCCTGAAGCTAAATAAGACAGTTTCCACCCTCTTAATAAAACATGACCAACTTTTTTACTATATTATTTATTACTGTATTACCGGTATTGAGCTTTTTAGATTTCTCATGTCTGAAGCGACAGTTTGTTATGTCGTTGGACATGACTGTAATGTTGCTGGACATTTTCAAAATCAGCATCAAAATACATTTAGGGACACATACATCCATCTCTGTCTCAGTGTAATTCTTTAAACGTACGTATCCATGTTTCCTACTTTGACAGGCCATAACGGAAAAATGGACTCCGATCAACTCATGATTGAAGCGGACGAAAGCTGCTTCGTAACAAAGCGGTGGTAGCGCCTGAACATGAAAGAGGCATCATTTCAAACAAGTACTTTCCATTGCAATTTTAGAGGTCCCTCTCTGTACGTGCATTTTTCCGAGCAGCCCAAATTATTTCCCGCCTGCCCATCTCTACCCATCGCGCTGATGCAGCTATTACTTCAACACTCCATACAACATTTATCAGGCAGGCAGAAAAGAGGAAACGACTTCCCGTAGACTCACTTCAGACAAAGGGTCTTACATCTCACTCGCACGTTCTGCTTGAATAGAATTGTCAGCCTGCTTTTTCTTATTGTTCTTCTTTTTTTCCTGTCTGAGCTCAACCCGGACCGCTAAAGAGAAATATATCTGCCAAATGCTCTTTTTCTCCAATTGTGAAAGAGACAAAAGAAAGAGCCGCAGGGTTGAGGGCACCAAGCATATCCTTTCCCTTTCTTCAGATTCCATAGCTAGAAATGAGGTGGAAAGTGGACTTTTCTAAAGTTTCCAGAGATAGGCTTTCTGGTGAGCAGCTCGATCAACGGAATGTATCATAAGTCTGTTTTCAGATGACATGAGAAATTAAAGTTACAACTGGCCCATGAATGGCCTACCGCTACTCCCAAAGTTGAAAGGTTGAGCAGATGGAGGAAATGAAATGGAAAGAAAAGCTGAGAGTTATCATGCAATGTAAAGGGCAGAAATGGATCTCATCGCATTTCGCCTCTCGTAGTCTTTCATCATTACGGATCTTTCAGTTAAACGTAACTACAAGCTTACTGCAGGTCTTCACTTCCCAATGTACAATAACAATTACTGCTACGCCTCCCCTGCCATCATGAAAAAGGGGAAAACAAATCCAATTTTTTATAATAAAGTCATTTTCCTTTTTTATAGGTATTTTAAAACCGAAGACAACGTCCTGTCTAGCCTCCTCTGAGGATTGCGTAATCACACGGCTGCCTATGTTGACAGGCTATACAGTTAGACTGAACTGCTCTCTGTCTTTATGTCGCTGTTTAAGTGTTCAAACACTGTGGCTATATTAATTAATTTCCGTAGTTAAGCTGGTGAGTATAATATCTTGTATTTTGTCATCTGTTTGTAACGTTGTGTTTCTTTAGATGAACAAAACGGCTTTGAAAAGAGATCTTACGGAGGCTACGAAAAAAGGTTCTCCACAGTGTTGGCTCGTGAGTGAACGACTCGTTCAAAAGAACGAATTTATTTCAGTGAACGATAGTGAGCGAATCATTTCCTAAACTGATTCGTTCTTTTTTCAGTTCATACGACTTCAACCAGTAGGTGTCTGTAATGCGCATTGAAGCTGGTGCCACCTCGCCGTAAAACAAAACGAAGAAGAAAATGACATAACTTCCTGTTCACGAACAAGTCGTAAATTGCATTTCCCGTCCACCAACTGAATCGGATCTGTGAGTGAACGAGTCAGTGAGTGAGTGATTTGCCTTTCCAGTTCATCACGAGAACGGATTAGTGAGAAAACGAATCCTGACTTTCCCGTTCGCGAACGAGTTAAAGGGTGAACTGCCTTCCCGTGCATCAACGGATCAGTCAGTGAACGTGTTGCGTCCCCTGGCGTGAACTATGTAAGCCAGAATGTAGGTTTACGATTTGCCAAGGAAAGAAAGAACCACTCACTGAAACACCACTTCTTTTATGCACGTTTTCTCCAAGGCTAACTTTATTGCATGAAGGGATGCGCCGTTATGCAACAACGGGGAGATTATGCTTCTCTTTGGGTAATCTTGATTTTATAACACTTGTAGCAGTTTTTAAATAACGTGTATGTATATATACGCCAAAATATTGTTATCCAATATATCTACTGCAATTTCACATTGGATTGCTGGTTTGAAATTTACTTTTTTTATTATTATTATTATTTTAATAAACATTTATGTTAAAACTTGTCTGGTGTTTTATTCCTTGTTTTTATACTCGCCAATTAAAACATAAAAATCAGACATTTGGTTCACTGCTTTATATGACAATGTGTAGGTACACCTCATGGACACCTCATGGACACTTCAATAGGTACACTACACGAGGTAAAAATAAATAAATAAATAAATAAATAAAGGTTTAATTGCACAATAAAAGCACATTCAAGCATTTTCTCGCACCTGGGATCGAACCAAGACCTTACCGAGTAAGAGCCCACGTCACTAACCAGTCAGCTGTTTCGACATGACAAGCTATGGTCAAAAGCACTGTTTTGTACTTGCGATGTGCATCACAGGCCACTAGGGAAAAAGCTTCAGTGAAAGTGAAAAGTGCCACACCCGACCTCACCCCCACCTCCTGATTGGCTGTTTGGGCTGTGATGTCACTTGGACACTCCATTAGGTACACCGCCATTTTCAAGTGTACCGAATGACAGGCCACTTTATTAGGGAAATATCATGGGCAAAGGTCACAGGTGTCAAGCTCTAGTACTTGGGGCCACGTTCCAACATGTTTTCCAAGATTCACCTCATGTATTTCCCTAATAAAGTGGCCTGTTATTAGGTACACTTGAAAATGGCGGTGTACCTAATGGAGTGTCCGTGTGATTCCCTCGTTAAGTGCAGGTGCGTGAAAACTTTTAGCTCCTTTTGAACGTGAAAGAAGCTAAAACTTTTCACGCACCTGCGCTTAACGAGGGTCACTTGGTAAACATGTTGGAACGCGGCCCCGAGGACTAGAGCTTGAGACCTGTGACCTTTGACCATGATATTTCCCTAATAAAGTGGCCTGTTATTAGGTACACTTGAAAATGGCTGTGTACCTAATGGAGTGTCCGTCTGATTCCCTCGTTAAGCGCAGGTGTGTGAAAACTTTTAGCTCCTTTTGAACGTGAAAGAAGCTAAAACTTTTCACGCACCTGCGCTTAACGAGGGTCACTTGGTAAACATGTTGGAACGCGGCCCCGAGGACTAGAGCTTGAGACCTGTGACCTTTGACCATGATATTTCCCTAATAAAGTGGCCTGTCAGTCAGTATACTTGAAAATGGCGGTGTACCTAATGGAGTGTCCGTGTGATTCCCTCGTTAAGTGCAGGTGCGTGAAAACTTTTAGCTCCTTTTGAACGTGAAAGAAGCTAAAACTTTTCACGCACCTGCGCTTAACGAGGGTCACTTGGAAAACATGTTGGAACGCGGCCCCGAGGACTAGAGCTTGAGACCTGTGACCTTTGACCATGATATTTCCCTAATAAAGTGGCCTATTATTAGGTACACTTGAAAATGGCGGTGTACCTAATGGAGTGTCCGTGTGATTCCCTCGTTAAGTGCAGGTGCGTGAAAACTTTTAGCTCCTTTTGAACGTGAAAGAAGCTAAAACTTTTCACGCACCTGCGCTTAACGAGGGTCACTTGGAAAACATGTTGGAACGCGGCCCCGAGGACTAGAGCTTGAGACCTGTGACCTTTGACCATGATATTTCCCTAATAAAGTGGCCTGTTATTAGGTACACTTGAAAATGGCGGTGTACCTAATGGAGTGTCCGTGTGATTCCCTCGTTAAGTGCAGGTGCGTGAAAACTTTTAGCTCCTTTTGAACGTGAAAGAAGCTAAAACTTTTCACGCACCTGCGCTTAACGAGGGTCACTTGGGAAACATGTTGGAATGCGGCCCCAAGGACTAGAGCTTGACACGTGACCTTTGACCATGATATTTCCCTAATAAAGTGGCCTGTTATTAGGTACACTTGAAAATGGCGGTGTACCTAATGGAGTGTCCAAGGGACATCACAGCTCAAACAGCCAATCAGGAGGTGGGGGTGAGGTCCGGTGTGGCACTTTTCACTTTCACTGAAGCTTTTTCCCTATTGGCCTGTGATGCACATCACTTGTACAAAACAGTGCTTTTGACCACAGCTTGTCATGTCGAAACAGCTGACTGGTTAGTGACGTGGGCTCTTACTTGGTAAGGTCTTGGTTCGATCCCAGGTGCGAGAAAATGCTTGAATGTGCTTTTATTGTGCAATTAAACCTTTATTTATTTATTTATTTTTACCTCGTGTAGTGTACCTATTGAAGTGTCCATGAGGTGTCCATGAGGTGTACCTACACATTGTCATATAAAGCAGTGAACCAAATGTCTGATTTTTATGTTTTAATTGGCGAGTATAAAAACAAGGAATAAAACACCAGACAAGTTTTAACATAAATGTTTATTAAAATAATAATAATAATAAAACAAGTAAATTTCAAACCAGCAATCCAATGTGAAATTGCAGTAGATATATTGGATAACAATATTTTGGCGTATATATACATACACGTTATTTAAAAACTGCTACAAGTGTTATAAAATCAAGATTACCCAAAGAGAAGCATAATCTCCCCGTTGTTGCATAACGGCGCATCCCTTCATGCAATAAAGTTAGCCGTTAGCTTGGAGAAAACGTGCATAAAAGAAGTGGTGTTTCAGTGAGTGGTTCTTTCTTTCCTTGGCAAATCGTAAATCGACATTCCGGCTTACATAGTTCACGCCAGGGGACGCAACACATTCACTGACTGATCCGCTGATGCACGGGGGGAAGGAAGGCAGTTCACTCGTTGACTCGTTCGCGAATGGGAAAGTCAGGATAACTTCCCTCACTGATCCGTTCTCGCGATGAACTGGAAAGGCAAATCACTCACTCACTGACTCGTTCACTCACAGATCCGATTCAGTTGGTGAACGGGAAATGCAATTTACGACTTGTTCGTGAAAGGGAAATTACGTCATTACCTTATTCGTTTTGTTTTACAGCGAGGTGGCACCAGCTTCAATACGCATTACCGACACCTACTGGTTGAAGTTGTATGAACTGAAAAAAAGAACGAATCATTCGTTCTCACTCTCGTTCACTGAAATAAATTCGTTCTTTCAAACGAATCGTTCACTCACGAGCCCACACTACCGTCAATGTGCCCAACCGCTCGGCCATCGGCGCTTCGAAATAACTTCGTTCTATGGCTCCACATGTCCTCGGCACTGCAAACTTTTGTGCCGGTACACCATATAAAGTAAGTGACGGGATTTTTTCTTTTTAGATTTTAAATAACGTGTATGCATATATATGCCTAAATATTGTTATCCAACATATCTACTGCAATTTCACAGTAGATTGCTGGTTTGAAATTTACTTTTATTATTATTATTATTTTAATAAACATTTATGTTAAAACTTGTCTGGTGTTTTATTCCTTGCATTTATATTCGCCAATCAAAACATAAAAATCAGACATTTGGTTAACTGCTTTATATGACAATCTGTATATATATATATGCATTTTACGTTGTTATATGAGTTGGTGTCCCCCGTCAGTGCCTCCCTAGTCATGAACCTCACCGCACGTCACTGCGTCAGAGACTGTGAGGTTGCCCAACCAAATGAGAGATAATAGACTGGTTTTAATCACCAACTTCATTTCCATCAGGTGAGAAGTTCTATGAGGCAGAGTCGGATCATTCACATGCAAATGTCTTGTCAGGCTTTTGCCGGAAATTCCCAGCAGTGCAGGCGGTGGCGGCGGCGGCCTCTGAATGTCAAGATGAGACAACCGCAAGATTACCCAGGCGCTGCTTGTCTGCGGGAAGGACAATTGTGGCGCTTCATCTGGGAGACTCAAATTGAGCGCTTCCCCGCAACCTGCTTCACAAACTAACAAAGTGCCGTCCAGTCAAGATGCGTGTGCCGGCATGCCGGAAGGATTTATGCCCTCGTCTCTTTGAAGGGTTGCCTCACTCAGTCTAATGGTCTGGCCTTTGTGGACTAATTGCTTGTCTGCTGCACAGTCGCTTCTCGCAACTGCTCAAAGGCAAAAGCATTTCTCCTGAAAAAAACAACAACCAAAGAATCAAGTGAAGTTGTCGAGACAGCTCCATCGTTTAGAACAGACATTTACGGAAACAAAATGTGCCAGGGTAGCTGGATAATACCCTTGCAATGAACACTTGCTTTGACACTTTTAATGAAAACCATCTGTTTCCCTCCCACCCAAAACATGTTAGACTCAAAGACTTGATTCGAGTCTAAAGAAAAAAAAAGAACGCTCAACACAGCGTTAAAAGTGAAGACATTGTCGTTTTTGACACTAGGCTGAATGTCAGTCAGCCTATTGATAGAATGATTGAGGGCGTAGGGGAAAAAGCTTTGCAATTTAGTGTCTCAGAGACATCAAATCAATGATTACTTGGTTAAATTCTCTAGTAGAAGTTTGTCCAAGTGTGAGCTTGAGAAATGTCTGCTTCACACTACACTTGCTGCTGGATTTCAGGCATGGATCCTTGAGGATTTGTGTTCGGTTATTATAGACCTGTCCGGGAAACTTCCTGTGGATGGCGAAGCTGGTATGCACATTTTATTCCCCTAACTTTCCAGAGGGCTCAACTGAGTGAATGTTTGGGAGTCTGCTTAAACGACAATTCAAGAATCAAATAAGAAGAAATAATTTACTTACATTTATTTATTTATAGATTACACAGAAATTCCACGGGCGCCTCTGTATTTATTGCCTTGTGAAATCAATAAATTCATTGTGTCCACAATTGGGAGAGATTTTGGAAAATGCACTTTCTTAATTTACGTGAATGCTTGACGGTTAGGCTTCAGCCTTCAATTTGCTCAAAACGGTAAGGCTAAAAATCATTAAAACCATTTGCACTAATAGCTCATTCGCATCAAGCCAGCTAAACGGCAAGAGGCTGATTGATTGGTATCACACATTGTCTACAGGGACCATGGATGCAGTCCACAATCAGGTTGCCCAGACATTTTATGGCTGGAAAATGTTGATTTGAGATGCCTAATTGAACACATTCATTGCTATGCTAACAAGTTGAAGGTTTTCGAGAAATAGATTTGCAATTCATGCAGGATAGGCATCGAACCTGCCACAAATAGGGAAAAAAAAACAATAATCAACACGACCACAACACTTTCTTTATTAATACAGTAGTTTAAATGCATCACAAGTTCCAAACTTATCCCAAAACTCATTTCATACTTACCTTACGACATTTTCCTTTCTACATCGCTTACGTCAGACTGAAGTGCTGAAATTACCAACACGGGCCTAGAGCACCCTCATGCGGTATAGTGTGAAAAAAAAAGCAAAAATATAATAATGTGTTAATAATTTCACACATAAATCACTCCTGAGTATAAGTCTCATCCCTGGCCAAACTATGAAAAAAAACTGCAACTTATAGTCTGGAAAATACGGTACTAGCGTACTTTTCTAGTTAGCCGGTACTTTGGCAGCATCTTGTGAAAAACAACAAATGCATGTTTTTCAGCAAATGGCTTAAGATTCGTTCCACGGGGTTGGGTGGGGGGGATTCAGAAGGAGAGTTCAAGAGTTCCATTTGTGTAACATGTTGAGGTCTGACAAAAGTGACTATGGATCATGGTGGGGAACTTGTAAACTCTAGCAACAAAAAGTCCAGCTCAGTTGGGCAGTTGAATGCACAATTTTCAAAGCTAACAAGAAACAAGTTTCCGTTTGACAAGCTAATTCGCAGGAGGAATAGAATGTGTCAAAGGGAGGAGACTGTAATAGCCCCTCTTTGATGGACTGTTTTACCGCCTTAAAGCACGGTTGAAAGGTCAAATCCACATAAAGGTCTGTCTTTTGGATGTTTAAAATGGCCATTGAGGCTCCCTCACACAAGAGCATCCCTTCTGGAAATGTACTCTGCGCCGTTGTTGACACTCAACAGTGAAAGTCTTTTGCAGCTCACCACTCCAAGCAAGATTGGATCCGCAGCGGCGGCGTAAATAACACCGGCTGGGACTCAGGATGACGACGGACAGCAAATAAGAGAGACGATGGGGTGACATTGCAAATACAGCAACTGCAACTGTTCAAGTATAGCGCACATGATGCGGAGCCCTGAACTCTCCCGATGAGAACAGACTATTCAAAATTCAGACTGGATGCTGAGAGAAACATATATCAGATGCAGTGTGATGTTGTCTGGCTTTTTCATACTTCCTACCGCCTCACAGTAATGCACCGAAACACCTTTTGTATTCGGAGGGAGGATTATAAAAAAGCCAAGGTCAGTCTGGTCGCAATACAAACAAGTGATGTCCGAAACATCTCAAGGACTGAACAATTAGTCAAATAAAAGTTTCAAATCATATACTGCGAGTGGCTGGCGACCAATTCGCAGTATGTGCAATATAATTTTAAAGATACTGTTATAAGAGGAGTTTGGAATGAGTGCTTTGTGATTATATTCTGTGGTATGATTACAGTTTAAAGTTAATATGGGCAATTATAAACATTATAGAGTAGACGTCAATTAGTATGTTTTTTTTTCCCTTAGCTATTCACGGACCGACATAGCCCAATTGACTACAATTACCCGAGGCGTCAATTTGAGTTAGGTGTTTATTTGTCTTTAATAGATGACCCTCCAATTTAAGGGGAAGAAACTATTTAAGGAAATAGTGTCCTTTTACTAACCTGACCATGACTGAACTTAATCAATACGACGCTAGCTTTCTTAATAGATAACAGATAGCGTATGCGAATGTTAGCACTATTAAACTCCAGCCAATCTTTAAAATTGCGGATTCAATTTATGATGGCCGTTTTTTATTTAGAGCGTGCAGGTAGGAGGAGGACAAACTCCACTTTAAGTGCTAATTCATCAGCGGAGTCATTAAAGCTAACGACTGCTGCATAGCCACATCAGCATCTTAATGGCCTTGCACTAGTGCGAGTGAACCTGCTCAGATGTATTGTTTACACATGAAGCAAAACACCCTGCAGATAATTAATTTTTACACAGGCACCCCGCCTTCAACAATTACTCTTCTTTTGGGTCGCATTATAATGCTATTTCCCAGCACTATGAATGGGCTTGTATATTTTACTTGCAAATCGGCACACTAAACAAAAAAAAGAAAAAACACAAAAACTTTAAGACTTCAATGACCAAATGCGGCCTCGTCAAATTTCAGCAAATAATGATCACCGGCAGATAAAAGTGACAACTAAATGTCTTTACGTTGCTTAGATGCCCTACTGAGAGCTAGTACTATAACGCACAAAAGCTCAGATAGATGGCTCGGCTAAAGTTATTGTTACCCAATGGAAGACTGTACAGTATATAGATATACACTGTTCTGCTTTTCGCTGCAGTGATATTATGCAGTCAACATAAAACACATCAATGTGTGTGTGTGAAGGTACTTTCAAATCCATTTAGTCTCACAAAGCAATATCGCTTTGTGGGATTCTTGTGCGGCAAAATGTGCCGTGCAAATGAGATTTGTGCTTCTTGATGAGAGCAAAATGCCTTTCAGGCATAACGATGGCGCCGCACTCAAGGTTAGCAACCAACGGAAAGGGTATAACAACAACTTTTGTTGTTGTCTTGTGGATATAATGCTGCATTGAAAAGCCTTAGTAAATGATTCATTGAGAATTACAGCAAGTAGTCATCTGTGTCATGTGTAAGTACAGCAGAGTCGCTAAGTTTAGCTTGTGTTGCTAGTGGCAGAAATATGTTTATTATGTTATTAAAGTCCTTGTAAAGTGAAATCAGATATGGTGGTATTTGATTGACTGTTAAAAAAATAATGGGCTGAGACAACAGCTTGATTTTCCATGATTTTGAAGCTCATTTTAGATTTAGTGGAACCTTAGTTGAAAAAATAATGTTTTACGGGCAAACGACCTTACAGTACCGGCATTTGAGAGTAGGACCACAGAGCAAATTAAATTGATCAGCTGAGGTTGCATTACTTGTAATCATAAAATTTAGCAGTTTAGTCAAGTCAACAACATTTTATTTATATGGCCCTTAATCACGAACATGTTATTCTCAATTATTATTATTTATAACATGCAGCACAAAAATCTGAAATAAAAAGAAAGTCTACTACATTAATAACGGCATGTATTGCTGGTCCAAAAAAGACCAGGATGAAGTTAAACTTGGGGTTGTTAACGACACTCTTCCGCGCTGTGACATTTTTACTTTCATCTTGACGGCGACATTAAAGTGTGAACATCTTACAAAGCTCATAAATGTCTAAACCGTCTTACTTCAACTTTCACTTCCAACATGCTTCCACACAGCATGAAAAATGTACAGAAGAACACAGTTCAACGATTGAATCCACGCAGATTTTAAGATTTTAAAAAAACAAACAAGCCAACAGTTCTTGTTAAGGTTTTCATAAAGCAAAACTTAATTAGGATGAGCACCTTTTACATTTCACTGTGCGATATCTAGCAGACACACAAAGGAGATTGACATCAAACTCAAACGTAAGCGAGGAGGAGGAAAAAAAAATTGGTAAACCTCATTTTGGAAGAAGGAGACGTCGTTTATCTTAATCTTCTTTGCTGCGTGGGTTTGTTCTTGGCCCTCATCTTGTCATTTTCCGTTTGAAATTAACGCCTGCCTATGGCGCGAGACAACACTTTCTTTTTTTTTTTTAAAATACATTTTGATTAGCCTTGCCCATTCAAACAGCTTCATTCGTGCTCTCCTGCAACCTCCATTACTTATTGGAACCATGCCGGAAAAGTCACTTTTATCCCTCTACTTGAAAAATGTTCTCATCTTTAATTAGATGAATTTAGTAACAATTTATATTCATGCATGGAGGTGGTTGGGTACAGGCAAAACAAAAGAATCATTCGTCTTTGATTAGGTTGTACTTAGTCGCTTGTTGCCAGGCAGTATTCTGAAAAATAGAAACAACTTATAATGACCTGGGTAACGAGTTTCTGTTTCATTGTTGAAACATGAACGGAGGCTGGGGACGACGCTTTGTGGTCACGGGTGTGCAGTAAATATCCAACTGATTAGCATTCACTTATATTGATGTCTCCATCGTTTGTATCTATCAAACACGCTCACATCTCCCTTAGCGTATGCATTTGATGTGATGCATGACAAATAGAAGCATAAATTCAATGCGTCCGCGAGGGAAGATCAAGTTTTCATCTCGTAAAAGCAGATGCAACCTGGCATTAAAAGCCTCAGTTGAAGGAAACGACTTTACTCAAAGAGAATGCAGCTTTGTTCCTAGTCACCAGTCAGCAGGCAGAAATCCCAAAAGTTCAAATTCATCGAGGAAAACAGGAAGGATTTAAAGCATCTTCCCGTGATGGGTTTCATTAACGCAAAAATGCAAATGGAACAGATGGAGGAATAAAAAAATGAAACCCCAGACATTAGAAACCACGTTCACCAGCATGCTCATGAACAAGGAAAGGAGTGTTTTTCCTTTTCAGTTTACAGTGTGTGCATTAAGCTAATGCCGTAGCCTGAGATGACTTTGGAATATATTTAATATTTGGCCAAATGATAAGAGATTTTGGGGACAGTCACAATACTCAATGTGGTTAAATGAAAAACTCTGAATAAAAGGTGGATATACTGAGTGTATCTTTTTAAAAAACAGTAACATTGGATCTCATCGATTGTACGGGCGTACCTAAAAAAGTATCCAGTTTGTCTGTGTGTCACCGACGCTGAGAAAGCATTTCCATGGCAACTAAGCTAATTGGCTGTGACCCTGCCGTGACATCCCGCCAGTCAGGCGCGAAGCAAGGAGGCACGCCATTGACCCTTGACACCCGTGTCATGGTTGCTTCAGGACGCTTTTCAAGTGCAAAGCGTCGTCCTCAGGTGAACTCACTCGTGCGAACACTGGTGCCACGCGACAAAGAAAAACATGCTTTCAGTTGACTGCCAACAAAAAGCGCAACTCACGTGGGCTCGTTTCAGCATAATTTCAATGTGATATGCGCGTCTCCAAACATTTTGCCCATCAATTTGTTTCAGATGACGAAACTATTACAGTGACTGGCACAACGGTTAAAATGCTCGTATAAGAAACCTTTATTATTACAAGATCATCATTATTATTATTAACTATTGCTATATTTGACATTAGTTTGGCGTTGATTATTCAAATGTGAAATTGGTGCTTTGGCTCAATAAAGAATAGAAAGTACCTGTTTTCACTTTCTCACTATCAGGAAATGCCAGACTATATCGACTTTCACTAACAGCAAAAAAATAAAAATAAAATCTCACTTGCTAGAACGGGTCTCGGAGGCAAAGTGTGCTTCCTTCAGGCTGTCACTCCTAGTCAAGGTTAACATTGGCACATTAAACAAACAGAGTATTACACATTATTAAATAAACACAGGCATGTTCAACCAATGAAAATCTGCTATCTTAATGCTAACATATGTATGATGCAAAAAGTGACGAAAAAACACTCTTACTGCAGCTTAATAGAAAAACTTGAAAAATGATTTGACAGTCAAGTAATGTACATTTAGTTATGACCTTGGTCACAGAATAAATATAACTTGACAGTCAAGGTTTCACTTTATGTGTTGCGACTGGCCAATATACTTGAGAAAAGAAGTATAAAAAGAAACTGCAGAAGCATGGAACGGCCAATGTGGAAAACATATTTTTCAATTGGCTGTCGTTCCAATATGATTGGTAAAGTCCTTCAAACATATTGTCAACCTCATGGCATCATGGGAAAATTGCTGTTTTTGCATTTAGACAACGTTTTACCAATACATTACCAGACTTTACCAGTTGGTTCAAACAACTTTGTCAATAGGTTTGAATAAATTGACAGTCTGTTCAGTCGACTTTGTAGTAGGTTCAAAAAAAGTTGACTCGACATTGGCAGGCTCACGCTTCTGTAAAAAACAGACTAACGTTTCTGCTTACAAAAGCATTGTTGAGGTTATTCCCCTTGACTAAATGTCTCGAAAAGCAACGAAAAGGACTGCAGGCTTTTTTGTATTAGGAAGCCTTTTAGTCACTTGTGCTTGATCATTTGCTTGGCTAGCTGGTTTCTTATCCAGAGAAAGCAGAGGAGTCAAAGCAGTGTGCCTCCATGCTGGTCTGCACGGCGTTAATGCAAACTGTCAGCTGTCTGCTTCACTGAAGACGCAGTAAAAGGCAAACGGGCCTGCGGGCGTCGGGGTCTTTCCTAACCTTTTCTCAGGAAACAAGCGCCTCCTTAGCTGATGTGCGCTTTGATGCCAGCTTTAGCCTTTGGAAAATGTCACCCCTAATTACCAGGGAAATCCATCTGCGCCCACCGCCACCTGCAGGAACTCCCTGTTCTTGACTATCACGCTCAAGAGGCCGCTCACATTCTATGTGAGACAACCTCGGCAAGACTTCAACTCCCAAATGAGCGAGATTGCGGCTAATGAGAGAAGATGCTAACATAGCATTTAACATCTTCACTCAGTGCAACATCTTGTCAAACACAAACAGATGGCTCAAATACACGACACCAGTCGTAGAAGATTCAAATCAAAGATATTTGTTTACAAAACAAACGACTTCTGGCGGTGAGAGCGAGCAACCCAACGGGAATTCAAACATAAGGACTCAAATGCACTACACACCATTCATAACGTCCCCCCGAAGAAATGCCCTTGTCTTTTTTTGTCCTTCATATTAGTCCTCGCCCCACCTACAATTAAAATCAAGGCAATGATACCTATATTGCAGTCATTTGAATTAAATGATTTTTTTCCCCATAATTTATGGGTGCATCTAATTAAAATGTTATAAAGACTTTCTTTATAATTCAGTTTAAAAAAAAACATGCACCCACACATCCCTTAATTACATCACGGTTATTTTAGCACACAAACTATTTCATAATATATTTGCTCACAGCCACTCACATTCTCAAAAGGTCTCAAGAAGTCAGGTCTAAAATGGCAAAGAAAGTTTTCTATTTTTCTCAGAATCAGCCATTTTTGTCTGAATCAACCATTTTGGTTTTTTTTACATTTGCATAATAAAATTAATTCCTGGGGTCCTTAAAGAATGAATTTGATGGAAAGATTTTGTCTGATCACCAAAGTTAAAATATGTCAAATATATCCACGAATAGTGTTTGTTTAGGTTATTGCGTGGGAGAAAGCAAGGCATTATTTTTTGGTAGTCGTTTCTAGCGTGACAAAAAAAAGCGGTCCCTTCAAAACAGCAATAACTTCGTTTGTGATCGTGCGCCAAACATTAGATGCATTGCACCGGCTCGACTGGTGCTCTGGTTACAACGCACATTTCTAACCATAAGGCTATCACAATATTTACCTACATGTGAAACAAGTTGCTGATGCGGTTTAAGAAAGAAAAAATAAAAGGCTCCGTTCAATGACTTCTCACAGTGTGTGCCTCCCCACTGGGACCTGTTACCGAGTCACATGCCGAGAACACTGCTGCACCATTAAATCTGCAAAACAAGAGGATGTATTCTTAGCTATTAAAAAAGGCAAAGTAAATCCTCGTCCTGTATTCTTGACTTCACCACGCTCCATTAACTTTATATGCGGAGTGGCTATATAGATGAAGCCCATCGAGCCCATGGAATTACATCTCATCTCGTGACCTCGGCCGCGATGCCGAGGATTTGCATTCCGTGGACTCGTGAAACATGCGAGTAAAATATTCTCGCAGCCCCGATATAAATATATGATGTCTGCACGAACACGCTGGTTGAAAAGAGCATCAATAAAGGGCACAAGGCTAGGGTGTTTTGCACTTTATTTATACTCTGTTCACGAGCAGAAGCGGTAAGGTCGGGTTTTGACATTGTGAACAGTTTATCGTCACCTCTAGAAATAATACAATTTAAAAAAAATACGCAGAGCCTTTTTTGTTAGGAGCTAAATTCACGACTGGCAACCAACAGCGAACAAATGCGTCATTCACGACTGGCAACCAACAGCGAACAAATGTGTTATCCCTGGCACGACGGCTTGAAATTGTCAATCAACTTCCCACCGAACTGACAATTAGCGGCTAATGCACGTTGGCTGATTTTGGAAAGGTGCGCGGGAGAGGAGCGAATCCTAATGAATGACTTTACAACCTTAAACTGGTAGGCTTCGCTTCAGGCACGCACAGACTTTCATTTCTGCTTATAGCTTTTTATTGCAGACGTTTACGTCATGCAGCTCGAGATGGATGTTGTCTATTGGAGCCGAGTCAATTTCAACTTGAAGGCTTTGTTTCGTCATATCTTGCGATTTAGTGTCAGCCATCTGTCTGGTAGACCTGATTCAAAGTTGGTTGCGGGTGGACATATACTCTCAAGGATTAACTGCCTTTTCAGGCAAGTTCTCTTGAGTTCTTTTTTGTGGCTCTACCAATGATTTTGTTCCCGAGTTGAACTGGCTTTGGGCGGCGAATTTTCAAGCTGTGATGTGTGTTTAATGGCGTCTTGGAACCTCAGCACCATGACCCACCTACACGCAAAACTGTAATTCGTTCTCTCTGAAGTAAACTCTAAAATGGCTTCTTCGAACTAAAATAGGAGACATCAAGTGTGTCTACACCCATAGCTTCTATTTTTGCACGATAGTCGTACCCACCTAATCCTATATTTTTGTTAAACTGACTTTGGGGGACGGATTTTCTACTTTTCTACTTTCTGTTTTTTGCAAGTGGAACCCACTTTGAAGTACTGAAGCTGCCACAATCAATTTGTTGTAATGGAGTGAAATCTGGTGCGGCTGTTGAGACAAATAACATCTTAAGCAAAGACTATTTTTAATGCATTAGCGTGTCAACCAAACAAGTGGGCCAGCGAGATCGGAAAGACAAAGGCTCTGACAGGCCCAATGAACATTTGAATTGGTTCGAAAAATCACTGGTGAGGACTACAAAATGTCAGCGGGAGGCGAAACAGGCCTGCAGTCATTTGTATTGATCAAGCACCACGATTTGCTCCCACGCATATCCAATTACGTTGCGTTCCGCTGTCTGCACTAGGCGCCTCAAATCAAGCGGGTTAGTCTTTTAATAAAGAGAATGGAAAAAACAAATGCACTGTTATTCGACTGCTATTTGACTTCAGACTTATCAATGACCCTATGTTTATATATATATATATATATATATATATATATATATATATATATATATATATATATATATATATATATATAAAAAAACAATTTGGTCATATTGGAATAGAAAGCATTTGTTTCAGCTGAGAGTAGATTGTGTGTGATTAAATGAACGCCATTGTCCTCCGTTCTCTTCAACGTTCATTCAAAATTGGACGACGCTACTGGGCGACGGCTTCCCAGGACACACATTTTGACAAAGAAAAACGAGTCAATTAAAACGCGGCTGCTTGCCGCTTTGTAAGACTGTTAATGTGTACTGACCTTTAATTCTTTGCTGGGTTAAGTGAATATTTGTTGCAAAGGTACACGGAGTCAGAGAGTCATGACAGGGCTCTGCATGATTATAGTTGAAAAGACATGGCGTGGTCATGACACAAAGGGATACCTGTTGGACATGGAGTAACTTTTTTTTCCGTGTATTCAAGGAACCATTAAGTGAGTACTTGTGGCATTCACTTATAATAATATTTCTTTTCATCATAACATGAGAGCATATTAACTAAATCGCCTAAGATCTGGAAAGTCCTTACCGAGAACATTAATTGACAGTAGTTAATTGATTTTGAGCTCATTATTAGGTTGAAGGTAGAATTTGATAGCACATTCAAAGAAAAAACATGTTTTTCACTCATTACATCCTCACATCAGAGTATATTGACTAATCAGTCAGCGGTCTGAGGTGTGACACAAATTGATTTGCTGCCAACTGATTTTGTAACGGTTATACATAGTATGTGGTCACTAAAAAGGAAGTGGCGTGACATTTTTTTCTGAGCTGAAAAACAATCATAATGCTACTTGGAGGTTTGACTTGACATGCTTTGTTGCTAATTGATTTTAAAAGCACTACTACTGGTAGCTAAATAAACAAGTGGCGGTTTTAAGATTTTATTTACTTATTCGTCGATGAATTATAGTAAAGCATTAAAGACTAGGGAAGCATTAGTGTGATTATGAACTTGAGACAGTAAGGGTTGCTAACAAAAAAATAAAAAGACAAGGAATTTCACCACAAACCGTAGTTAAGAAAACTGAAGGTATGTCTTAATATGGACAATACAAGACAGTTTCAGGGAGTGATCTGATATGAAGGACACAACAGCATATCGGGCCTTGCTGGCAAGATGATCAAGTTGCATCACTGAAGCTCAGCTTCCTTTGGGCATATTTCATATTTATGAAACCAAGTCATAATACGAAAACAAAAAGCAGAGGGACGTAGGCTACTGCGAGACCGACGGCGTTTTGCCCGCGATGCTTATCTTTACGAGCACATTATTACGACGTACAAAGGCAGCAGCAGCAGCAGTCCCTGATCTGCGCCATTCATCTGGCCCAGAAGAAGCAGTCAATTAGTAAGTGCTAACCTGGTGGCGGATATGGAGGTGCGATAAAGAATTGAATGGCTCCATAAATTTCATATGCTGACACAGATGCAAATCGGATGACTAAATGGAGACAGTCGGGAAAAATGTATGCGACATTGTTAGCAAGATTTGCATGATTAGCTTGTTACCGCTAATAGTGGCTGGTCCACTAATAGACGCCACAATTAGTCTCCACGTGCATCATCCTCTCAAGACAAATAAATGCCTCCCTCAAATAAACCTCAGGCAGTCGTAATGACCTCGAGGAAACGTACAATGACAGCAATGCTTCTTTTACGTGCAACAAAAATGACGCTTTAGCTTAAAGTTCACAGTTCGCTTCACGTTAAGTGCACTAAACAACATGCTTCAACTGTTAACGAAAAAATTGTCAAAATGATATTTAAAACGTCTATTTTTATTTTAAACTCCATTTTCCCCAGCCACTATTTTGGTGTATAACTATTACATTGCTTCTCATCTCCATAACCGTACCAATAATGAGCACTCGACCATGAAGAAGCCATGATGATAGTCATAAAAATAACGACATATTTAGCATCTCTTATTACAAGTATGGTTTAGTGCCTTTTGTTTTCTGTGTAAATGAAAATAAGGAATCTGTCCAGGCTAACTAGATACGAAGTGAGTTTGGGAAGCAGGTCATTTCAGAAACACGAAGGAATTTAACCCTGAGATTAGGGGAAGCCTGGAATTCCGAGTCAGTACTTTTTAGTAGTACCCCTACCGAAAAAACTCTCTTAGCAGTGTTTTTAGCATTGATAGTTCATGCATGAAGTATATGACTGCAACATTTGAAATTTGTTTTTACAGATGATGGATTTCAAGCGGAAGGATCAATTTTGTTGCTTGCTACATATAAATACGGTGGATTTCTGTGAATCCTCGAGGATGGGTTTTTAATTATTCGGTGTCTCGTCATGTGTTAGGACTCGTCACGTCTGGGGACGTGAAAAAATAAAATAAAAAGACAGCAGCTGCTCATAAGTGATGTGATGGATTTCACAGTTTAGAACAGCTGGAAATTAACACGGTGAGGCTGTTGCACGAGTTTAAAGAGAAGTTGGCCATTGTAAAATGAAGTAAAACTACTTGAGCAATACATATGTGCAGTTCATACTTTGAATCAAAACCTTTGTGAATACCCCAGAAATATAATTGATGGGCCACCAAAAAGGCTTATAATTGCCTATAGATGCCACAACATGACTTTTCTGCAAAACGGCGCTTTAACCTGACTAAATAAAGCTCCTCAATTCAAGTTAAAGTAGTTAATTGTCAGCAGGATACCAGCAAAAATAGAAAATCCAAGGTCACTATAGCAACAACTTATAGACTACTGTCGGTTATTTAAAAGAAAATCACAATATCTCATATGGTTATCGTTGCTTTAATTGAACAAACACGTAATGTGAATAAAATACTTTATTATCATTTATTTTTACCACAATGAATATTTATGACATAAGGTCTTCCGAGCAAAAGAAGAGTTTAGAAAATGTTTTTCCCATTACGCAAACAGTTATGATGTATTGTTTGCCCTTGCACTGGAAGGCATTAACGAAATTAATGGCACCAAGGAGGAGAAAAATAATGAGCTAGACAAAATGTGTTGTAGTGTAGATGAATGCAAATAATGCTTTAATACCTGGCTTGGCTTAATATATAAATAAATCTCACTGTATGTAAATGTTACCTACCTTTCTGACTTTAAACACAATTATTTTGCAAACTGTTTTGCAATACGTTTCATTCCACTTTGCAGAGCTGCTCTTAGAATAGAATTTCTGATCTACAAAGTGTTTCGGAAAAGGTCCAGGACTGGTCTCACGAAAGACATTTTTCAAAGGTGAACTACATAAAACGATTTCCCCCCTTCGTAGTTAATTCCATTTTTATGAACATATGATTTTAACCATGAGTGCGAGACTTCACTGTACTCTTTTATCGTGGCAAAAAAAAAAAAAATAGTATATTCTCAAAAAAGGACAAAATGAAGAGCAAATGTGGAGTAAATCCTGTCAGAAAGTGGTCATCCACTGTTAGCACATGCAAATGTCGAGTTGATTTTTCCTAAGTGAGTGTGGTTCTGATTGGGTCCTGCCCTCGGGCGCCGTCATATATCTCCACCTCGGGCGCGTGTGTGAAAATATTCGCACCGAGAGCGACCGGGGGGAAATCCTGCGGAATGATTTCTGAAGCGGCGGCCGCAAGCCAACGAAAGCCTCTGCCTTCTCATTGACATTCAGCGTGGATTCATTTAGCCGTGCTTTCATCACGGGAGTGCCTCGCAAGGCTTTGAGAGCAGATAAAAAAAAAACAATGGGGGGAAATGAAGTGAGATGCTGCACGTGCGCACGTGGCTGATGAGGTGATAATTCCCTAGCAGGGGGCTTCTTTGAGGGTATTAAAAAAGAGAGCATGTTATTCCCATGAATCTTGCGTCATGTTTGAAAAGATGCCAACGGGGACATTGGTGTTGGTACATTTGGAACTTGGTGTGGCTCCCTTTAATTATTGACTTGAAACTGTTATAAAGGCTGCACAAGTGTCGGTACTGCAAGTAACTAAGTTCATTTGAACACTGCCTGCGTGGTCCACTTTAATCGTGGGGGATATTTTGAGAAAAAAAATCTTCAAAATGAATTCTTCCACTTAATGTTCATTCTCTGTACCAATTTTATGCCATCCTTGAATGGTTAAAAAAAAAAGAAGAAATGGTTATCTTATTTGCTGCAAATGTTGACCTTTTGAACTTTTGACTAACTTCTGTGAAAGCCCCTTTGAGAGTTCAAGTCAATCGACTTGTTGCTTTTAATGCAAGGGAATCCATCTCAATCTCTGACAAGATGCGTACAGAGCGGCCTTCAGCGGTTTAAACGTTTAATTGGTAACAGTGCAAACCTTTGGAAGGTGGAGAGCGGCAGGACGTATTTCAAAGACACCTTAGAATGAACCAAGCTCTTATGGGAGGAAAGAAGAAGAAAAAAAAAAGACAGCAAATTAGCAATTTTGGAGCCAATCTGTGAGAAAGCAGTGGGGAAACTTATCCACACATCGAGCCTAATTAGTTTCCCAAAACCATAAAAAAACATGTCAGAGGATAATTAGTGCAAATCCAGCACGCAGGCCTTTGCACGCTGTCCCAATCCCATAAACACCAGGAGCGATATATCATGTTGTGCCAATAATCAAAAAAATAGGTCATGAAAAATGATTAAAGTTATTTAAACATGACAAAAAAATAGGCTGTTCTCGGAATTCCCTCCAGGTTAAATCAAAATTATTTATATGGCCCTTATTAGTGTCATTGTTTGAACGGCAAATTCTTTTAGGACAACCAATCACCGATTTTGCATGAAATGCAAAAAATCTTCCAAATCCATCAGGCTGATCAGATCTGTGTAAAATCTCCTTTTCATTGTGTTTTATTGACAAGACAAAATATCAAAGCTGAAAACACGTCAGTGGTGTCCTCTAAAAGTACAGCGTCAGCCCATGGCTGCCAACAAAATTGTTCCTATTGGGATTGTTCAAACAGTTGAAGCCCCATCTGCCTCACACCGTGAGTATGCGCCCGCGAGGGTAATTAGACAACGGGCCAAAGTCGAGCGTCCCCCTCAAGGCCACCGCCGTCTGCGGCGTGCTGATAACATTGACGCGGCGTCCTCCCGCTCGACGCCGGAGACAATGGCGGGAGCACCGGGGGTTGGCCAGGGAGACCATGGTGATGGGTGAAGAGAAGGGATGACCTTCCTCAATCCCCAAGTGTGGGCCACGTCAACGGATGCCGCTTTGACAATCACGTGACGTTAAGCTTTGATGTGATTTTTTTTCCCTCACTTTAAAGGGCTCACACATCAAAATATTATCATTTAAGGATGGCACCAAACAGCTGAACAATAAACCAACATTAAAATAAAGTAACATTAGGATTACCCTGTTTTTTTAGGACAGCTACACTATTTGTTAATTGTGCTTTTAAGACAAAGAATAAAATAACATTTTGAGTGGTTTATATGCTTGTTTTGATTCTGGAATTTGTTCAAAAGTCACAAAATGAAGATGCGTGTTTTTCAGGGACAGCAATTAAATGTTCCAGCTTCAGATCAGAAGTGGAATGAGGTGGCGAGTATATTGCCAGGCCGGGACTTTGAAGAACCAACACTCGCAGACATCGCCTAATGATGTGATCGCCACGCGGCGTAACACACATCGTGTGGACTTTTTAGATTCCTTCATTTCCTTCCATGAAACTTGAACTTTCCTTATAGCTGGTGAACCCTGTACGTATTTTTTTCTGCTGAACTTTCCACCTCTTTCTCTTCTTCCAGTGCGCCTCTGCTAATGAGGCCCAACTGCTTTCCTTCATCCAGCGAAACCTTCAGACATACATCGAATCAGCGCCACGGGGGGAAGCTGTCAGTGAGTCCAAGTCGAGTTAAACCCAAGAAAATGCGACCGCTTAATGCGAGAACTAACGGACACCATCACACACATATGTGTGCGCACACACATGTGTACTGAGCTCTTTCATAAAGGTCTTAAATTGAATAAGAAACAAAAAAAGCTGATGATTAAGGACGTTAAATGTTCATTAAGCTCCAAGATGCTCTTAATTACATTTTCATGTGCTATGTATTTGCCTTGACAGAAAAAATTTAAAAAAAAACACAAAATGAGGCATGGGATCAGAGGGGGTGTTCTCCTCCTCAATCCATTCCAACCATCCCACCCAACCCTGCTCACCCACCCCATAGTTCTATTCTCATAGTTTGAAATAATGATGCTCATTTAGTTCAAATAATATCTGATGAGTGTTTACCTTTAGTTTCACAGGCGCCATCTGTCTGGGCTCCAACAACCTATAGCAGCACAAGAAACAATGCTTTGAAAAAATGGCCCAGAAGAAGAAAAAAAAAACACTCACAATGTCAAAAAAATGGCCTCTTTGACTCACATGATGAATATTTGTTTATCCAACATGTTGGTGGTTTGATATCAGGGGGACTCTTGATGCGAACCTTCAATAAACAGAAGGAATACAGATGCTGGTTATCAACATAGCATGGGAAGGTTGAGAAAAGTCAAATCCTGCCACAGTATGGCTTATGGTAGTTTTTTCGAACAGTTTTTTTGAAAATTGTTGGGTGCAAATTATGCAATGGACACTAGAAGGGGGCCTAAACAATTACATTTTCTCGTTGATAAGCGCCACATTTATATTAAGCAGTTTCGTGGAGGATGGCGCCCTCTAGAGGCCGACCACACCACACCGTGTCTCCTCTAATTGGCCAGGACGTGGAAATATTTGTGTTCTTGAGTTTGTTTGCTCATCAATCCCGACTTCACTCGCACTAATCTATCCGAGGCACAAGCCACAAAGTGCGTTTTATTGTAATGGACAAAAGTGTCAGAGTTCACAGTAACAGCTATTTGCTCTGCACACAAAGTGAATTCAAAGAGACATTCGACTATGCATTTCCACACTTTACAACCTTTCCCGACCAGGTGTTTTAAAACGATGGCGTGGCTCTCCAATACCCCATAAGTCAGATAGAAAGATAGAAAGTTTTTTCCATAATATTCCTTACCATGGTGATTTATCTTATATTCCATTCTATTGGGATGACTGCTTCGTTTTCCACAAAACTCGCCGACAAACTTGCTTCTCTAATTGCTGACCATTTCCTCATTCAAATCAGCGCATGCGCAGTAAGAAAATGTAATAGTCCATTGGATTAGAAGGGAAGGGAGCAGAATTTGCATTTTGAAGTGTCCTCAATAAATTGAGCAATATATTCATTGCTTGAAACAAAGAAAATATAAAAACGTCGGTTGAGAGACAAGCTTGAATGGAGGAAAGGCTTGAAATTGGTATCCAAAAAGAAATCTCAGTGACTCAGTAGTCTGTATGCAGGATTTATTGATTCCCAGCTTCCTATAAAACTGGATGTTGAGGCATGAACATAATACGTTTGAACAAAAATAGAACCAATATTTACAATTATTGTATTAAAAATACAAAAAAAAGAAACAAGAACAAGGGACGCGTACTCCACCGATTGTCTTTGTAAAAGACATACAAGTGTGAGTTGTAGTAGAGGGAAGGAGAACATCACCAGCTAAAATGTACACATGTATGTTATCTTCATCATGGTCATTATCATCATCATCATCACAACAGTAGCAGTTCTACCCACGACATCAAACCGACACGTTTTGTGCAATGTCACGTCTTCAAATGCGGCCCGTACAAAACTAAACAAAAATATATCACACAGTAACAAAAAGAACTTTTTTTAGTGTTATCGCAGCGGAAAACACTCACCCCTTCAGTCTAGTTCATTTTAATGATATATATATATATATATTTATCTTTTGTCACCAACTGATCAATGTGATCAGCAAAATTCTGTGATTGGAGGACCAGAGATATCATCATTCACCCGAGGAGTCTTAGCACAACACAAAAGAAAACTACAGGAAAATGTTTCATTCGCAGAAAACCAAGTCAGAAAACTAGGACACAGAGTTTTAGCAGAAATCAAAATTTGACCAGAAAAGTTGCAAAGTTATAGGAATACTTATAGAATATTTTCACTTGTTTCTCACAATATTCACATTTGATTATTTTAAATGTAAAAATTCCAACTTTTCTGGTAATATTCAGATTTTATTCTGCAAAAATATTTTTTGTTGTAAAATTTGGACAGTTTTTTTTCTTTTCCCATTAATAGTGGGATTTTATCCTCAAAAGAACTTTATTCTAACATTATGAATTTATGCTCATTAAATGATGACTTTTTCTCTCCACCAGAGATATTATGGCCTCCTTTGCTTTTTCCTACAACTACAACTTCATTATGTTATGTTACTGACATTTGTCAATTTTTGGTAACATTACCATTTTAGGTTCCCCCTTAATTTTAGGATTTTGTTGTGGTAAACTTTACAAGTTATTTTCAGAAAAATTATATGTTTTGTATTTTAACTTCATTCTCATTAAACAAATAAGACTATTGCTTGCCATGATTAAATTAGCAGGACATTTCAGGCTTTTTTTTTCTTGGTAGCTTGCAATCTTGTAAACGTCCAACTGTTTAAAAAAAACAAAAAAAAAACAATACAGATTTCATATGTAATTTTTGTAACGTTTTATAGTAAGAACGTCCTAATTGCTGGCATCTGGTCAACACGCAGAGGTCAGAATTGAGTAAATTCTACTTTTCAAAATGTCATAATCCCGTTATTAGTTAGTTTCAACCTTATTTGATGTATTTAAGTTCTTATTTCTGTGTGGCTTTAACACTCCTCGGCATTGATCTCATTGGTAGCCTTATTTTTCTTCTTTTATTTTATTCCATTCCTTCATCACCGAAGTCTACAAAAACAACAACAACAACAACAGAAAAGTCCTTCAGTCAAGTCCTAGTGTTACCGATTGTGGGGATCTCCACTTTTATGTGTGTTTATGTGTGTATGTGCATGTTGGGGTGCGGGACGATGATGTAAAGAATGCGTTGAGGAATAAGGCATTTCACTCTGCTCATTGAAGTTGGGGTACACGTTGTGTGATGACTGTGCAGTCGTAAGGCGCTTTGAACATTCACACAAACTTGACTATGAATGTCTACGAGGGCCATGATTGACAGCTTTCCAGTCCTCAGGGCGCCATGTCCTGGCTTTTTCAGATTCCCTCTTTTGTCATTATTGTTGTGCTTTTTGGATACCCAACAGCATCCCTGCAGATGACGGGATCCCGCCCCTCGTCGTCATCGTTACCCTGGCGTCCACGAGCGCGTCCGCAAGGTCTTGTGCTGAAAGTGCTCGTCAAGTGTGTGTGTGTGTGTGTGTGTGCGTGTGTGAGAAATGTTGTCCTTTTTGTGTGTGCGTATGTTAATACTGGCGTCATTGTTCCAACCTCCTGGAGCGGGTCAGGAGTGCAAACGTTTAATTGAGAAAGTCCTCAAAATGTCTGCTGCTTGTTTTTTTTTCTTGTCTTCTTTATAGTGCAGATGGATGTCAACATTGTTGTTTTTATGTTTAAAAATGTCTTCATATCGTCGAAAAAGTGCCAGGCATGTTATCTTTTACCTCCTCTTCATCTTCTTCACAGTATTTTCTTTGTTTTTGCATGCAGGGTCTGTCAACCCCCCATGATGCTTTAAGGCGGGGGGGCGGGGAGAAAGAGGAGGAGCCAACGAGGAATCCACCAATCAGGAGGCAGAACAGGCACGTATGTAGCTTGACGATGAGAGTCTATTGGTTGCTTGGAAGGACGGCCAAGAGTTTGTTTTTGCCTCAGACCGCCGACACCTGCTCGTCATCTGCGGACAGAAAACAAAACAGTCGACAAAGTTACATCAGCACGCATTTGGTTCCCTCTGCCATAAATCAAAAACCATTGAGAGGAATTTGAATTTCTTCCAGATGTATGAGGAGCAAAGTCAGCTGTTTATGTGTGCACGCAACACGGTCAATGTGGCATGTTACTTTTTCTTCTTAAAATGTGTTTTTTCCCCAAACTTTTTTTTCCCTCAAAATATCAGTTTTTACAATGGCCCGATCAATATGGATTATTTTAGGCAAATTCTGATTCCAATATTTGGCAGGATAGGATTCTGATAACCATTTGATTTTATTTTTAGATTTTATTTAGATTACTATTCTTTTAAAAATAATATTTTTTGTCATGACATTTTTATAGGGTTTATTTGAGCAAAAATTCAGATGTTTATCCTGGTTAAAAAAAAGATTAATAAAAAAATTGCCTTTTTTGGTAGTAGTAATAATAATAATGGTAATATTTTAGCTTCATAAACTATGATTTTTGTCTGGTAATCAAAATTACAGCTGGCATTAACGTAATTCTATTCTCATTTTTCACTGCACCTCTACATTTGCAAATGTTCTTTTAAGTGTCTTTAATTTCTTAACATCTTCACTAGGTGGAACAATTTACATAGCGCCACCTATTTACTTATTGAACTGTTTGATATATATATATATATATACACACACACCGGAAGCTCAAAAGATCCTGAATAGGCTAAGTTAAGGTCATCTAGAATAATCACCATTACAGTCTACATTTGTGTTTTCTACGAACATAATTAGACAGACTCCATCCACAGGGTCAGTGGGGCTGTGGAAAGGGGTGGAGTAAAGGGGTGGTGTGTGTTTGTGGGGAGGGGAGGGGAGGGGGGCACTGTTTGAGGTGTGAGATGTTGAGCTTCTATTTATTCCATGCATTAAAATACCGCTTCACAAAAACATCGATGATAAACCTGGTAGTTGTTAGGGAATGAGGGGAGGGGTGGCACCCCCCAAGATGTAGCAGGAAGTAGTGAGTGGTCAAGTTTCAGTCCAAGTGTGTCGGCATGCTTTGAGGTGGGGATAGGGAAGGGGTGGGACTATCTGATGAATCAGTCTTTACCTGCCATGGGGGGGGGAGGGGGCGCCCCTCCTGCACACACACTGTCAAGGTCGGGGGGGCCGGGGGGTACGCTGCGCCCTCGGCTTCCTCAGAGCGACTAGTTTAGGAGACTCACCCTCCTCTTCCTCCTCTTCGGCCGCCGCCTCGTCGTCGTCATCCCGGACGCACCGGAGGTTGCTGGTCCTCTGCTTGGATGCCGCTTGATGGGCCTGCGAGTCGGGGGATTGCGTGATCATGCGCGAGCGCTGCAGCGCCGTGGTGTAGTCGGGAGGACGGCGGCTTGTCGGCGTCGCAGATGTGGTGGAATTCGGTCCGGGAGGGGGCGGCGACTGGCCATCTGCCAGGTCGGAAATGGTCAGTGCTGTGTAGCCCGGTGGCGTTGGGGGAGGCTCGCGATATCGCCCCTCTTTCCGGGCTTCGGGTACACAACACAAAATTGCAACTTTAGTTGGTGATTTTATTCTCGTAGAAATATTTTTTTTTCGGGTACTACTATAAATTTTGCCAACTGGAGAAACTCACATACGAGTCCTTTACAGGCAGCGGTGACGGGTGAGGGCGAGGGCCTCCCCGTCTGCTTGGCTTCCTCTGACCCGGTGGACGTGATGCTGCTGGTCTCGGCGTCTGCGTTGACGTCCTTACCGCCTCGCCTCTTGATGGTGCCCGTGTCACCTTCTGAGTCTTCGCCCCAGTAGGCGGCAGACGATGATGAAGAGGAGCCGGCCGAGGCCCAGCTGCCCCGTGTCTGCGCCGCCCACAGTAGGGCCTCCGGACCGCCGGCGGGCGGGAGCCCCCCACTGAAGGACAGTGTTTCCCAGCTGCGGCCTTGCTGCATGGTCTGGATGTTGTCGTGGGAACCGGACGAACAAGACGTCCAGGAGCCGCGCCCGCTATCGGCCGCGTCCAGGGACACGCGGTCCCCCTGGTCCTGGGTCAGCTCCTCAGAGCTGGGTGACGACAACACCGTGGGGCAGCCCGCATAGATGCCCCTACAGTCCTGCATCGACGAGTACGACCTGCCACCCAAACGCCATGTCACATCCTCTGGTGTAAGGCAATCGACTGTATTGCTTATCACCCAAATGCCACAAGACGATATGCTTTCTTGATTGAGTTTTTTGTGTAGAGTGCCGCAAAACACGATTGTTCATTGAAAATTGTTATAGCTACATCAAAACGAAACAAAAATGTTTGCACGCTCTCATTTTAGATGCGTGATTTCAGTTGCGCGACGTAATCACGTACCCTAGACTATACTGGTCGGGATCGGTGGCGGCTCGCCGTTCTAGGCGCATTCCACCGACATGGGACTCGCCGACGCCCCCCGAATGCCTCAGCCGCCGCTCGTCCTCGAAAGACAAGTTGCTGAGAAGGCTGGAGCGAGACGACATCTCACTCTGACTGCAGTCAGAGTACGAGTCGCCCATGCGGTTGAAACCTGTAACACACATGTAAAAAATAAGTCACTTGGCCTTTAAAAAAAAAAAAAAAGCCTTCATGAAAATAAATGTGAAGAAAAAATATTGATACATTATTCTAAAGGATATAAACAAAAAGTTAAATGATTTTAATTCAAATAAACGTAATAAACATTCAAAATTAAACAAAAACAATTATTAAACAAAAATCCAAAATAACTCATTCTTAATTAAAATAAAGGCCAGTAAAATATTGGAAACCCACAAAAATCTAAATGATACTGACAAAAGTATATGGTGACATTTCATTATAATGGTAAGGAATGAGTAAAAAAATCCCAGCAAAACAGTAAATAATGCTAAAATAAATATGAAGTAATATCAAATTTGCATAATTAATTTTGAAAATGAGTATTAATTTCATATAGAGTAGTAACTGAATTGTATTGATCCAATTTGTGACACATGTGCAGTGCACAAGCCAAGCAGCAGGGGGTGGAACTATACCACATTGGTGTGTTTACCCTTCTTGGGGGAGCTCTGTGGGGAGCCGGGCGGAGAGGAGAGCTGCGAGGTGGCGTTGGACGCTGTGGCATCGTCGGGATGTCTGCGATGGCGCTCGCTGGCCTCTTCTGACAGAGACAGGATTTTCTTCAGCGACTGAGGGGAGCTGGTGCCTGAAACAAAGACGCAGTTGTCTGTCTCAATACATTTGACCACATGATATACCTGCGAAAACGCTGAGAAGTTATATGAGAAAACATTTGATTTCTTCTCCCACTATTAATCTTACCAAAGGGAGGCAGGTCCTTTACAGGCACCTTCTTGCGCGATGGGTACAGGGCCACGGCGGGCACCTGCAGGGCCTGGGAGCCTTTGGCCAGTTGGCCTCTCTGCTGGCTGGCCGCTCTGGACACCACGGGGGAAGTGTCGGCACGGCGGACCCCTGAGTTCTTGGGCACTAGGAGGCACAACGCACGTTAGGGTTTGAGACACATGCTGAAAAGAGTCCGATGTATTACATGGGTGGAGTCGGGACTACATTTAAATTTTGTATTACCAGTAACATAGCAAAAACGAATGTAGTGTGTGTGACTCACGTGTGCTGACAGAGGGTTCGCATTGCAGCGAGAGCGTCTGCAGGCTCTCCTCATTGTTCTCCAGACTGAGGTTGGCCAGGTACTGCTTGACCTTGCGAGCCATCTGTGCATCCTCATACAGTTTCTTGGCGTTGAGGAAGGAACTGCGTCGCACGCGCTTCTTGTGGCTGCCCGCCTGGTTAACGTCCAGCACCGCTGCGTTAGCGCTGCCTTGACTTAAGGAGCTAAATAAGACAGAAACACAGAAGAAATAGCCAAAGTAGACGCATTGGGTATTAATAAAGTGCACTCTTGACTTGAGTCTTGTGATGCTAAACATGCAGAAAAGCAGCATTAGGTGCTCCGAAAGGAATTCCACAGTATTCCAGGTAGAATAAAGTGGCTGTGAGTTTATTACTTGCCTTCATAGTTGACATTCTTGTGGTTCGTGTAATCTCTTTTATAGCGTAATTACAACCTACATTCCACAGGATTACAAGCTGATTTTTAACAAGTAATGAGATATGATCTATGGAGATAAACCCCCCCCTAATTAGAAAACATTCATCACGTACAACAACTCGTGTTTTCTCCCGCAGGCTTGCCATTAAACGGTGAGTATGCATACCACAAAAATGTCAAGAATGATGAAAAGGAACGTCATTTGTCAAGAGGCCTATGGGTCTCTTAAATAATGGGGGGGAAATGAAAAAATTAAAGGAACTATTTAGAAAGTAAATCTCGCCATCTACCTTAAAAACATATCTCTATAAAATATGCATAGAAATGCACGTGCATGACAAAATAAGTATTTTAACAGATATAGAAAAATACATAAAAAAAAAAGTCTCAACAGGAATTGTAAAATCTATTATAAAAGAAGACTTGGAGAGCAATGATGGGCATGCATAACCAAGGGATAACCAAGGATCGACTTTGCTGGTGGCAAAATGCTTGGAATGTTATCATCATACTGGTGCAATGTAATTGACATTGTAATGAAATGTTATTACACCAAATAATGCATTATAATATTTAGCATTAACATTTAGTCCCCCCATTTCCCACTCCTGTCAAGGTAATCGCCAGCAAAATGACCCGTGTTGAGAGGGAGTACAGTGAACCCGAGCTATTAGCAAGCCTTGCCAGGAATAGTGAAAATCTGCAAATAATAGCCGCTCCCTAAAAGAGGCTTCTAATTGAATATAGATGCCACAAGATGGCGCTTCAGATGGAGAGGATCGGAATGCATCAACCCCATGGGTCCAGAATGTGCACAATTAGGAACTCATGTTATAACTGAATGAGCACGGGTTCACTGTACTGTATGTAATATTAGTAAAGCCATTCAAGTCAACCAGTTCAAAGAAAAGCCAGCAAAGAAATGTGGAGGCACATGTAAACTTACCCTAAACTTCTCCACTTCTTCTTCCTAGAGGCCACGAACAGACAAGCGTGGGGGGCGGAGGGTGGATGAGCGAGAGGAAGAAGACAAAACAAGCTTTTAAGGACAGGAAAGAGCACCAAAGACCACCAAAGAAAATCAAACGCCACCGCGTAGGAAAAAAAAGCCACCGGAGAGGAGCTTAAAGACCACTTAATGGAGACACTGACATTGGTTTCAACAACAGAAGAAGCTTTCTGAAAGCTACAACATGTTTTTTTCCTAGGGCTTCTGTACCTTGTCCTGAACATGAGGTTAGGGTCCATGTTGACCGAGGCCATGCGGCCCACGTGGCGGATTTCTTTGGCGATCATTCGCAGCTTCTCAAAGTTCACTAGGCCGTCAACTTTGGAGTCGTTACCTGGAGCCAGCACATCACAAATGATTTTTAAATACAAAAATGATGCAATAATTACAAAAATGTTTTCCCATGGCGTACCTTCGTGCAGGAAGGTCAGGTCCTTCTTGATGACAGGAAAGAGCGGGATGATGGGCGGCTGCAGGTTCTGGTTGTTGAGGACGTTTCGGTACTTAGCCATGTTCCTGGAGGGATCGAACAAGTCCTGTAGATCGCCAAAGAGCTTCTCGTACTTGCTGGGCAGCTTCTCCCACGTTCCTCGAAGGCGAGAGACGGGAGCCAAGTTCAAACCGCTAAGGGGGAGAAAAAAAAAAAGGAGAAAAGAATTAAAAGAACTGCCTTAAGGGATTAAATTATTCTATATAAGTATTAACCAACCAGAAAAACAACTACCCAAGCAACTAACTAAATAAGTGCCCAACTAGCTGTAAATGATTAAATAAGTGAGCAATAACCCATCTAAATGACTAACAAATGTGGAAGGGGTACAGGGCGCATCGAACCTGATAATGGCAAACATGGAGTTGAAGTTCTTGCATTCACGGCAGTGCAGCGCAATCTTGATGAAGTGCTTGATGGTCTTCATGCGCTTGAGCTGATTGGCCTCCCGCGTGACCTCTGTGGCCACCCAGAAGGTCTCGGCGTTGATGGCCTCCTCGAAGCGCTTGAGGCTGGTGGCGCCGCCCGCCTTGGGGCGCAACTTAAAGAGGTCGTCGATGTACTCGGTGGGCTCGATGGCGCAGAAGAGCTGGAAGGCGCGCATGGACAGTTGCGTGGCCACCTCCACCGTGCTCAGCTGCAGCAGCGAGATCTGGCCCTCGCGAAGGAGATCCTGGGCGTCCTCGTCCGAGCACAGTGTCTCTGTCTCCATGTTGCTCTTTAGGTAGTACCTGTTTGCGGAAAAATAAGGCATTACATGAGCGTTATATGACTTTTATTCTAGTGCTATGAGACCCATGTTTTCAGTTTGGTTAACGTATTTTCTTCATTACTATGTGAAGTTATTGTTTTTCATGTAACAAACAGAAACTGAAAAAATTTTTAGGAGACAATGCTTCGGTCAAGTTGTTTCCAATTCGCAACTGTTTTGTTATTTGTAACAAAAAAAAGTGTTTCCGAGTTTCAAATAAAAAGCGGGGGAAAAACTGAAACTAAGAATATGAGATACATGTCTTTTTGATCAAAATTTTTTGGGGGCAAAGAAAACGCAAACTTTTTTTCTATTTGAATCCGAACGTGTGTGCTATTCAACTACCAAATTATAACATGCAGTATATGCGCGAGTGTCTACCTTCCGCTCAGCTGTATCCTGTCGGCTAGCTTCGAGAGCTGGTCGGGCAGCCGCCTCTGCTTGATGACGCCCTCGGGTGTGACCGATACCTCGCACAGCGAATAGGCCTCGGGCGCGGCTGTCAGCGCAAACTCGCGGATGGCCTGGGCCACCACCTCCTTGGCTGTGGTGTCCTTGCCAATCATGATGTAACGCGACTGCTGGTCCGCTTTAAACACCCGCAGCACCTGGTCAGACATATCTGCAAAAAGAGAGTTGGTCAAAACCATTGTTCTAAAATGGATGTTACCAGCAAACTGTACTGTTGTTCATTTGAGCTCATTTGCAGGTTGATCTGGAACGTAACTCCCATGATGAATGAACGCTCAGTATATTTGGATTCATGCTTCTCATTAAGACCATTCAAGCAAAGAACATTTTTTTCCCTCCACCAGTAACCCAGCATTCCATGTGATTCCATTAACTAGAGTGATTAAAAGACGCAACCAAAGACCCACAGTAGAAGAAGGCTGGCCTGGCGCTTGACTTGATTAGCCCCAGTGAATGCACAGGCTTTACGCTAAGTAAATTAGCAATAACCGCCAATGGCTATCAAAGGTGCAATTGTGCCCAGGGATCACCAGGTACACAAAGTACTTACTCAGGTTGACCGGCACTGGAAGAACACAAATAACGTGTTGGTAAATATTAGCGCAGATTAGCTGGTTTTAAAAGTGGAACGGGATTAGAGATGACAAGGCTCACCGGGTTGGTTGTTGAAGTCCAGGATGCGGTGGTGCGACTGGAGCAGGTCGGGGTTGGACGACGACAGGTTGCCGCTGACGGGGAGCGCCGGCGGGATCTGCTTGGACTGCTTCATGCCCACGATGCTGTCGTCCTGCGACTGGCCCACGCAGACGTCGCTGCGGGAAACGGACAGAAAGTTGCAGCACGAATGAGTTAAACATACAAAAGTGTTTTTTTCCTTTTGCGCTTCCTGTTATTATAGTTTGGCTTTATTTTGAAACTTTCTTGTTTCCCTTGACACAAACCATGCCCAACTTACTTGTAAGGTTTGGGAGGCAGGATGCTGGTGAGTGTCTTGTCAAAAATCTTCTTGAGCTTATTGCGTCCGCCCACCGAGTTGCTCTTGACCTTCTTGCTGGCCTTCTCCAGGCCCATCACTTGCTCCACATCAACCGCCAGGTCCGGTATTGAGTAGCGGCTGGCTTTTTTTATGTCGCCAATCTTGGGCAGGTGCGGCGCGCCGTTCTTTCGGTCGTGCTCGTCCTCACCATCCACGTCGCGGTGAAGCTCCTGCTCGGGTCTGGTTAGCAGCTCTTTAAACACTGCACAGGGTTGGGCACAATAGATTTGGTTATGTTATGTCAACATGAGTTTTTCTTTTTTTTTTCCTAGCCTAAAGTTTAGTGACTGGTTTCGTCAGCCTCCACAAGAAGCCGATACTCGTCTGACACAGATACTACCTGGTATCAGTACTCACTCATACTTAATCACAACTATCCGTTTAAAAAAACATTACTTACTCAAATATACTGTACCTAGTCACTCTTTAGTGCCTAAAAATTAATCTAGACTTTCAACCTTGAGGAAACAATATGGGAAGAGATTAAGTTTTACAGCAATTCTCAGACAATCAAACACTTAAGAGAGTTAATAGATTTGTTGCAAACACTTTACATCTGTTTTGTGATTTGTGGGGAAAATAATTTCTTAAATTGACCATAATTGTGGATGCAAAAAAGTTGTGTCCAAAGACGATATTTCCTGAACACAACCTTCAGGCTGGGTATTTGACAGCATCCTGAGATGTCAGCAATCAAAAGTCACCAACAGAAAAAGCAAAATGCATTTTGAATGTGCATGTGCTTTTTCTTTTTACCTAAAAGGTTGGTTTTCACAGTTATGGACAAGTGCGTGTTGTTCTTCAGTATCTCATTGGCTTTGCTGAGTTGGACATTCTCAAAGTTCTGCCCATTCACCTCCAAGATCTTGACGGCAAGGAAAACAAGACACAGGAGTGCTCAAGTTAAGACAATGATCTCAAAGACAGTTTTGTGACTCTTGGATGTTCTGATTTTAAAGCCTAACGTTTCTCTTTGTCTGGTTGCCTGCCTCACACACTGCATATAATTGGACTAGAGGTGAGTGACTCCACCTAATTCCCATCAAAGATGCACAAATGTAGCCATTTCATTGATATTGCAAATGTGTCGGACAATTGTAATCTACGACTTGAGAAAAGGGAAATGTTAAAGGATATTAACGCAAGCAAATATTTGTTAGTTTTGTGATAGACCAAAACATTTCTTTTAAGAACTGAGCTAGCTGGTGGAAGCAAGCACTTTGCAGGCTTTCTCCTCAAAGCTGGACTTCGCAAGCACTTTCGCTCTTGCCGATGTTCTGAGCTTTCAAGCTAAAGTCTCCTTAATCCTGGAAACCCATCTTGAGAGTGTCTGAATCTGCGTTAAGTCTCGTCCGATCCAAACATTCCCCGCAGCTCTTCTTTCCGCGTGCTTTGCTATTTTTGCTCGCGAGCTAACTAACACGATCCACCGGGAGTCGGTCCCGACGTTCTTATTAGTCACAGGTGAAGTTTAGTCATCGGCCTGTGGGTACTCGTCCTTGGGCAGGGAGCAGATGCTGTGTAGTCTAGTTGGCTAATTGCCGTTGTTTGTATTTTTACTGGCCTGAGAGGAGCGCAGGATGGCCTTTACTTAGACGACGGTCCAAGGGGGACACGAAAGAGGCTTGTTAGCACATTACGTTTGATCAAGAAAGGTCCCCAAAGGCGGACTCTGGATTAAATTTGGGTGATGCTTTCAAACGAAAAGACATTTTTAAATGTTGCTTAAATTAGTTCAGGATGTTCATACGTGGCTTAGCTTGTTACCTTTGGAGCGGGGGTGTGGGAGGCGGGCAAGCAGCAAAGAACAAAACACAGGATAGGAGTATTTGAGGATGATCATATTTGACCTTGTGAGTGGAACAAACGGGCGTGTGCGAGACAGGCAAGTGGTGAAGCAGAAAATTAAAGAAAGCAATATTTTAAAAACTCATTTGTTCTAGTTGTCTGTATGAAAAAATACCAGATATGCTAAAAACAGGTTTTTGCACGACTCTTTACCTGATCCCCTCGTTTGAGCCCGGCCTCCGCCGCCTTGCTCCCGGCCTCCACGGCGTCAATGAAGACCCTGAAGCCTTTGTCTTGTCCTCCCAGCAGGCTGAAGGCAAGGTCGGCCTCCCTGGACGCTTTCGTCAGCGTCACCAGGCGAGGTTTGGCTTTGGCAGCGCACGCGATGTTCAACAGCCGCAGGTGGCCGCACATTTTCTAAAGATGCATGCAACAACATGCTGTGTGTGAGGAGAACGCATCTTACTTTTCATTATTTGACTTTTCAGAAACGTACTTCTCTCTCAAGGTTGTTTTCAAACTCCTCCAGGAAGTGAGTCATTGCGGCGTCACCCTCAAAATCGTTGAAGTGGTTATTCACCCACAGCAAAACCACCCGTGTCACCTGGACAATAAACAAAACGAAAAAAATTCTTCAGCTAAGTTTTTAAAATAATTAAAGAAAAATGAAATATTTTGAGATTCTATACCTTGTCCCTGAGACTGGGGTCATGGAACCACTCCAGCAGCTTCTTGCCCACCACCATAGGGCTGGATAGGAATGTCCTGTACGTCAACAGGAAGTCCTCAATGTAGGTGGGATCAACCACCGAGTGCTCCTCCACCAGGTGCATGGTCAGACGCTCCGGAGTGCCCTGAGTGGAGCAAGCGTGGCGGTGTTATAATGAAGAAAATCAACACTGCAAATAGTGACGGCAATGTTCCTATGCAGTCACCTTGATGACTATGTGTCCTTTCCTGGTGCCGGTTCGGTCCAGTTCTCTGTGCTCCTTGACCATGACGATCTCGCCTTCCTCTTCCACCTTCTGCATGTTCTTCTCCACTTGGTTCAGGATGCAGCAGTAGTCTTGCTGGGCTATGCAAACAAACTACAAAAAAAGACATCCAAAACTACAAGTCAAATTTTCTTCACGTTTAATCTTGCTTCAAAAACACGATTAATTTGATACATTTTCTAACTTTAGTCGACACTATGTTCTGCCTGATTTGTCATAACTGTTCACGGCTTTGCACTATTGATTTTTATGTACATTTGAGTGTGTGTACGCTTTTTTTCTTGTTTAAGCTCATCGTTATTTCCCTGATAATGTCACCATCTTGAAAATGACATTGTTGCTATGGTGATATTAAACGCGTGATGAGGCTGAAAATTGTTGGAAAAGGTGTTTCCTTTGCACTACTCATCATTTCGAAACAAGAGGTCATCTCGACCAGGCGCGAAAGCGCTGCCTGAAAATGGCCCATTAAGTCGACTCCCTGGAGAGCATCGTCAACAGCGAGGCCCCCAGGGGGTCGTTAGGAGGTGCCAGGGTGAGAACATTAGCTGCAAACGACCTCCACCATTAAGGAGTCTAACAGCCGTTGAACGTGCGTGTTTGGTGGCATGTGAAGGACACGCTACCTGGCAGTCGTCCACCTTGGTCTTCATCGCCCCCTTCATGTACTCCTTTTCCATGGTGGGTGACACCCCAAAACTGTTGCCCATGCACAGGATCTCCGTGCGCCCCTCGGGGTATGTCACCTCCACGGAGCCGTTCAAAATCACGGACCAAGAGTCGAGCTAGAGATGCAACATCACATCACATGATTGGTCACAAAGGCATCGCTAATGCTACACGCTAACCCGTTCAAAGAAATCTCTAGCCAAGTGATTCCAAACTGCACAAATTTAAATTTAATTGGTCAGAAAATTAATGTATGGTTTTCAGCAAAATGGTTGGATACTTCTTCGAAAGAGGTGGAGCATAATGTGGCATTTTGTTTTGCAAAAGAAATTGTAGAGGATTTATTTATTTATTCATGTAACGCGAACATTTTTTTACGGGAGTACCATTGTAACTGTTCCAAGAAAACAATATCTCAAAATCATTACTTCTGAGTTTTGGGGGGAAAAGTTTATAAGAATAAGGTGTTCTGTAATCTTTCTGGGAAGTAGAATTGTTTTCAATTTCATAAGAATAACGTCAAAATCTTTTTGAGATTTAAGTCAGAATTTTATTAAAAAAAAGTTTTTCGTTGTAAGAAAAAAGCATTCATCTTCGAAGTATAACGTGATTATCTTAAAGGGACAAAATAAATCATGATCGTATAACAATACCTTATTAATATTTGTGACCCAAAAATATAATGTGGGAATAAATGTATTATATTTACGAGATCGAATATTCCCACAAAGAAAGGCTGGTGGATCTTGAAAGAACAACACTATTTTTTACTTGATCAAGAAAGGTCACTTACAAAAGTCAACAGTGTATTTATCGAGGCCATTATCATATTTGCCTTGGCACGGATCATTTCTATTAGTTCCTGTGGTTAAAGCCTGTTCAGTCAACCCACTGACTAAGTACAGTTGCGGGGCAAAATTGTGGCCATTGAAAGCCGCGTCTCGCTTCAGCTGCCCGAGGATGTCCACGGGAGACGAGCCGCTCTGCATTCAGCTTTAATAGAGCGGAAAATACACGAAACGGGAGAAGATTCATTCAAGTTTTTCCCCCCGACAAAATAAACGCACCTCCTCGCCGTCGTTGAGAACAATGGTACCGGCGCGCTCAACCACGGCGAACACCATGACGGCGCAGAGTTCACGCCGCACTGACATGGTCATGTTCGCGAAGGCCGGCAGCTGATGCATGAACTCCAGCAATTGCTCTGTGAGAGGGGGTAGAAAAGAAAACAATGCAAAGGTTATTAAAAAAAAAAAAAAAATCCCTCCAAAAGACTCTGCTAGCTGTCCTTAGCTTAATTCTAACACAATGCTGCTAGTGAAACTTGCATCAGTCATGACATCATCAGCGTTTAAGCAAGGGAGGAATAAACACACAATATGACACTATTAAGAGGCATATATTCTTCATCTTCTGCAAAAAAGGATTACTGCAACAAATTGAGCAGCTGTGACCGTCTTTGTGTATATACAGTACGTATCCATTGCAATTATTTATTGTACTTGCCCTAGGGGCCGAGGAGTACACATGGAAAGGAACTGGACAATAAAGTGTAAAATAACAATGCACAGTGTTCAATGTCTTCTCCATTAAATTATGTAATTGATATTTTAATTTGCCCAAGCAATGATGTGGGGAGGAGTTATCATATATCAGGTATGTAGGCACTTTTGAGTGACACAAAAAACAATGATTGCAAATTATTTTGCAAGTTACGGCCCAGTTTGAGAATATGTAGCGTAGTGCTTGACATTCTGTCATCAAAAGTGGCTCTCAGGTCCAATATCGATGCCATCGATGACTTGTGTGGGGAGCAGAATAAGTGCTGACACGTTACACTCTGTGACCCCACTGCAGACTTTAAAACACTGCATCGTACCATCCACTGACCATTTTTTTGTTTTAAAACGTGGGCTCACTAAGAAAGGGTAGGGAACTATAAGGGTGTTTGATGACCACAAACACAAAAAGTAACTACAAAAGTCATGAAATTCTTTGTTTAGGACAAAATGTTAGGTATTTTGCAGAAAAGGTTGACTTGATTGCATACGCTTATGACTTCAAGAAAATCAGACCCTATCCTGGCATGGTTACCTATTTTCCTCAAAAAACTGTTAAAATATTCTTTCTACAAAACGATAAAAAAAAGAGGATGACTTCATTGACTTGTGACTTTCTTGAAAATATATTACTAATTCATGAGATAAACACCACTCACAAGATTTCCTTTTTGTTTTTTTAAAAATATACTTGAAAATATATTGATGTATTTCTTGAAAGAGAAATGTAATTTATAATTTTTACTTTTTCCAAAAATAAATATTTTTAATTTTGAGAATACACTACTTCTTTTCTAGAAAAATTAATACTATAAAAGATTGAAACTTGTTTTTTAAAAAAAAAAAACACAGCAACTAAACCCTGAACCTTAAGACTATTTCATTATTCATCATGTGATCCTGTCTGCCCCGCAACTAGAAAACCCTCAAAATATTTAAACCCAAATTCAAAATTGCAAATATTTGCTCCATGGGTGCGTGAGGGTGTTAGCGGTGACCTCCGGTCGTCACGGCAACAAGCAGGTCTCGCGTCTGCAGAGGCAAGCGTTTGAATGTTTGATGCGCTGGGCGAGGCGAGGCTGCAGGATGTGCCAGGAGTGACCTAGAAAAAGCCTGCTGGCATGGAGGAGGGGAGGGAGGGCTGGTGGGCTGGCTGCTGCGGGGGAGATTAACTGTGGAGATGGAGGAGGACGACAAAGAGGGCACACGCTCTTCCTCGCACTACAGCCGACGCATCGTCCTCCTCCTCTTGTCAACATTAAGCCTCTTCAAACGTGGCTAACTCACATAGCGGGCCACAGCTTTGATGGTGTGATACACCAAAAGTTCGGTGAGGCTATGCGAAAACTACAGGGAACGAGGCATTTATGGAAGGTGTGAGTGACAGCAATAGTTCTTCTCTGTTTTCAGAAAAGTCCAACAGTTTGCCATCTTTTGAGGTAAGTGCAAAATCAGTACAAGTACAAAATCAATTGTAAATTTCTCCGAAATATGAAAAAAATATAATCGTACACAACCCTACAATTGAATCCTTCATTTTTTCTGCTCCCTACTTAATGTGTTCTGTGTAGGAATAGGGAAAGTCCTGTACAGTACTGCTCTGTCTCACCTATGTCGTCATCCGTCCTGTCCATGGGGTCCTTCTCCAGGCAGTCTCGGACAATGTCCCGGCTCATGAGAGGGTCTGACGCTCGCTCAATGTCTTCTTCATCGTCATCCTCCTCAGAGTCGACGGCAGTCTCAGGGAGGCCGCTCAGGTCCATGTCACCCGATTCGTTCTCGGTGGCCTAGAAGGGGGAGAAGAAATCGTCATGGTTTTAAAAGTTGCCTGGGATTTTGGACGAGTGGTTGAAGTTCTGACCAATGAAGTGAAGCGCTATCCTGCCATCACTATTCAGCTCACCCAATCAATTCAAAAATCAACAACACGAATCTACGGATTCCAACCAAACAGCAATTACAAGCTAATGCAAAACTGGGTTACAAAGTGTTATGTCTCAAGTCGTGAAGGAAAAACAAATGTTCTGAGAAAATAGAACTTCAAATAAATAAATGCAATATATTCAAATATCACAAAAAATGGAAAATGGCTTAATGTACAAAAATAAATGGAGCAAAAATAAACCACTATTTAAAAAGACAATTGACTAAGACTAAAGACGAAAACATATTTAGCAACACTACATGAAACGAATTTAGAAAAATAAAATTTAGATACAAGAAATATAGTAGTAACAAATGTTAGTAAAGTAAAACAAAAACTATTACACAAAAGAACAAATTTTGAATAAATTATATGAATGAAATACATACTGTAATATTAAAAACATGTACAATTTGACTGACAAATATTTGCAAAATTCAATATTGCTGAAAAACACAAAAAGACCCCAAAAATATGAACTTAAAATATGCTCCAGCTTCCAGTAAAGCAACAACTCCAAGTCTAAGCAAAAGTGCGTTGCAGAAACGTGTCCCATTTCGAACACTTTCTCAGCACACAACCACACGCCGGCTCTAGCGCTGCATGACAAACAGGCTGCCGCTGCCGCGCATAGAGACAAGCTCATTAACTCCCAAGCGCTTCCCAAGCCCCAGAGTCAGCGTTGAGCCTCCCGGCAACGCCGCGTTCTTTGAAAGGCGTGATGCAATTACTCCAGCTTTGGCGCTACCAAGTAAACAAAATACTGTAGTGAAGGAGAACAGCCATCTTAACAGCATCTTCTGCAAGCTCACCTCATTGGCCATGGGAAAAAATGCAACCTTGGCAAAATTCCCGCAAAATTCCAGTGCCAGACGCATTGTGGTCACAATTCACACTTTTAAAGGTAAGGAGTAGCCAAGAGCCCTCGTCTTCTCGTGTCATCTTCAAATGCGAGACAAGATCGAGAAGCTCATCAATGATTCATCAACACCAGGTCGTCGAGGACGTTTGGGCGTGGACCCACCAGTGGGTGGGGCCAGCCCCGTATGAGGAGTTTTGATTTAAGTTTATTTTTTGTTTTTGTTTTAATCACCATTAATGCAAGAAAAACGGTTATGATAGTCGGTGATGTCACCGTTATCGCAAGAGGAAATATATGTCAGTGATTTCCATATGCAAAGGAAAAGCACAAGTACAAATATTAGTTGTGATGATGCTCAAAATATTACATTTAATATTAGCAAACCAATCAGTAACAATGCTTAATGTTAGATTAGATATTTGAGAAATACAACATGAATAAGTATTAGATTAAAAAAAGCAACGATATGATGTAAAATATGATAATAGGAGATGAAAACCCCAAACAAAAAAACGTTTGGCAAAAACTATAATCTGGACAAATCGTAGCGTAAATGTAGAGTCACCTTTAAACAAAGGACGCCTATCCATGTGTTGCGGGCCCCGCCTTTTTGTCATCCTAAATCTATACGAACGTGCAGCCGCCATTTAAAGTTGGGCGTTAATATTTCATCAGGGCTATTCTTGGATCAATGCTTTCAACGGCTGCTTGAAGGACCAGTGTCATCATTTATTCAGGCACGCACGTAAGCACCAACGCGCAAAATACACACATTCCTGTCGTGCTGTTGACAACGACCATGAGAACGCTTCTCATCAGTAAATGTGTCCGTGTTCAGAATAAATCAATAAAATGTTAAATGGGAGTGAGCGCACACCATTTAAAGTTCCCGATTAAACCCAAATACACCTCAGATGTTCAAATAGACTTCCTGGGTGTGTAGACTTATCATAGCCAATGAGCCAATGAGCTTGGTCAAATGGGACTGTTGTCATGGACTGGCTGGTAAGGGTAAACGTAGTCTTAAATTCTTTAAACAAGCCGTCACGTAATCCTGTTTGTTGTGGAAATGTGCAATGGAACCCCCACTGTGGGCTCTTAAAAATAAACCCGCTGTGGGGTCAGGGGGTGATTATCGCGCAGCAATTACATGTTACTTGTCAATCTTTTTCTTTAACTAAAACAGTCATTTGTAAGCTGTCATTCTCAAACCCAAAGTTTGATCCTGATAAAGACAATCCGCCTCGCATGCAACAAATCGAAGACACATTAAAGTGGAAACACTGAAATATTAGCGAAACTTGAAAACTATACAAGCACCATAATACGGTATAAGGAAAATATTGAATGTAATGCTAATATGGTGGGGTTCCCTAAGATATGGTATTAAATGAAAAAAGAAAATGTTAAATATTAAGATAAAAATATGAAGTTAAAAATTAAAAAAAATCTACAAAAAATAAAATATTAAGAGACAATATAGAGGTATATGAAAGATACACACATACTTAAAAATATTTTTAAATTAATGTACATAAAAGGCAAAATATACACACAAAAATAATAGTGGTAATATTCAAAAATGTAAAAAAAAAAAAAAAAAAAAATATGGGGGAGTTTAAAAGCAGCGTCAGGAACCGTAAACTGACTGTGTGCGCAATTGCCAGATGGCCTTATGATCACTGTCGCACACTGGCCTGTCAAAACACATAAGCACACGCACAAGGTTGATGTCAAGTGATGGTGTGTGTGTGGACTGTGAAATGGAACTCGCAAAGAATGCGACGGTGTTAAGATGTGTAGGAATTAAGAGGATTAGTCGGCGCAAGATTTTTGCGCTCTTTTAAGCCGTTTTATTTACGCCCGCGGGGATGACGATGCCACTTTGAGTTCTTTTATTAAAAATACCCTTCATTAATCCATCAATTTCAAATGCTGCATCAGTCAACCTTTAAAAGTTCTCACATTTAAATAACGTGAAGAAACTATCCATAGATAGAAAAGATTCGAAATTATGAACATATCAAATATCGTGGGTTCACTCTACTTACCTTCAAACCTAGCTATCAGAAAAGTACTGACCAACGCAAAGGAACGCGGTAGTCGGGACCGCCCGCCGTCTGAAGGAGGGCTTTTTGGCGGCGGGGCGGTCCCGTTTTCCCCGTGCCTCACCTGATAGATATCAGACAGGCTGCTGCTTCCCGAGTCGCTGGTGATACTACATCCTGAGTGGCTGGAGGACACGTGCGTCACCTGTGGGTGCAAGCCGTCGGCCAGATGAAGTCGGCTGAAGTCTGCGGGTAACTGCACACACACACACGACACACGTCAGAATGGCGACGCAGTAGGGCCTACAACGAGGGACGTACTAGGAGACCGCACGTAATGAACGTGGTACTAACTGAGACAAACACTCACTGGAAGAATTCACATAGTAAAAATGATGAAAATAAATGAAAAGGAAGTCCTTGAGTTTCATTCCTAAGGCGACGGTGTAATGCAAAAAAAATTGTAAGCATGTTGGCCCGCCACGTCTTCAATCACTAACGTACGCTACTGTGATAGCAAAGTTAGAATCAGATGAGTCAATTATTTCTACAAAAAACACTTCTTGGCCAAGAAAATAATGCAATCCAATGCCTTTTGTTACCTCCATGATCACGGCTGTGGCTATTGAATATTTTTAGAATTATGAATTATTGGGGAAAAAATATTTGGCATAATTAACTACAATACCAAGTATATGTGGGCTGCAGGTATTATTTTTCTCCACTTGAGGTCTCACATTCTACTGTAGTATTGTGACTGAGGTTTTGAAAAGGTGGATTCTGAACTAGTGACTGATGTAAGCGTCAGCACAGAAGACTGTATAGTTGGTTTGTTTGACCCTTTTTCATCTATTTGAGTTATTGTAGCAGCCTTTAAGGTATTGAAAAGCACCTGTCTCTAAATGATGTCAAATGATCGTGAAAATAGAACGTGTAAATATACACATTTAAGACAAACCGCAAAAGCAAACTGAAGACGCATGTAATCAACAATGAGTATCATCGCCATTCCACTCCGGTCCTTTAGAGGGCAGCAATGCATATTACATCATTTCAACTATGATCTATGCCATTTCAACATCAAAATAAAACTTGGAAGATGGCTCCATACTGAATTATTATTATAATTAGTAGTTATAGTATATAGATTGAGACCTCTACAAAATCTAAGAGAAATTGTACTTTTCCTTATAATTCAGCTAATAATAAAAAAAAAAAGACCCATAGCTTTATAAAGTATTCTATTATCGTTACAACGGCCCCCTTCCATCTGTGTATGAGCCGTGATGCAGGGGAAAAACCGATTTACAGGCAGCGCTAAAGGAGCTTTAGTGCCCCAATGTGTTTTTTATATTGTCATTTGGTTTTACTTTCTTGGGGATGACATAATCAGGTAGTTCAGCCCATGTAATAGACATTTATCGCACTAGCACAAAAGTGTCTGGGGCGCAAAAACCAATAATAACGGCACGCTCGGTCGACGGCGGTCCGGGTGAAGTGGAGCAGACGAGGAAGACAATGGCTTGAGGAAGGTTTTTGACCAAGGACGAATCGCTCCGGTCCACCAATTTGGCGAGTGCAGCCGGCCAGATAATTAAACAACATGGCAATTTTTTGACACCAAGCAATCACATTCAACCTCCAATGCACGGGAGATGACTCGATAGCACTCTCATTTTTTTCTGTAATAAAAGCAGGACAGTGTCCATGTGTGGGGAAATGACAGGACTAAATTCAAGTTTTGACACATTTTTCAGATTTTTTTTTTTTTCCCCAGAAGACAAAGCCTTATTCTTTTACCCTCTATATCTAGATTATTTGTGAGATTCAGCATATTTACTCTGAGGACATTTAGAAATTGGCAAACGGGGGTCGACCCATTTCCTGGCGCGCCACATTTGGAATGGCGGGTGGCGCACAGATGTAATATTGATGGTGCACCACATCGCCAGATGCACAGCGGGCCTCCCTACTGGGGATCATCTCGATAAATTCGGTAAATAGAACAGCAGGCAGTGTGAAATATTCATACGCATTGACCCGGTGAACCACTTTTCAACTGTTTGATCACGTGACTCGCATGTACTGTATAACAGTAAGATAAGCATGACTTTTTTGCTTTTTAATTGGAGTAGTTCTAAACACAGATGAAATAAAGTTGAGGTTTTTTTTTCTCTACCCAGCGTTTAAAATTACCACTGGCTTTTTTTAATCTAAACTACTTTACATTTCATAAATAACCTACTGGGGAAAAAAAACTTGTCTCGTTAAAGGAGAGTTTTTTTCAAGGCGATGATAGCATATGTTAGCTTGTTAGCCACGCTCTGACTTTAATGAGGGAACGTCCCTGGCGAATACACAGCATTTGCAATGTTTGTGAATGAAAATTCTGTGAAGCTAACTGTTTTCTACACGTAATAATATTTGCAGTTATACAAGATGAACGTAAAGCAAAGAGCAGGCAAATGCAGAATATTTTGTCACAAGACTCTTGGAGGTAGATTTATAAAAGTAAATATGTAACGCTCTAAATTGAACACATTACTGCAATACAGTACAATAAGTGGCAATAAACATAAAAAGCGCACTAAATGGTTGAAGCTTTAAAAGTCATACTGAGTTTGTGTAGCCTGAATTTAAAGCTGAAAAACATTGTAACCTGATCAAAGTGCAATAAACTCTCACGGTGCAATAGTTCACATTACAAAGTGTGCAAACCACAATTTAATGATGTTTAAGCATTAAACCTCGTCAATTCAGAGCTATTTGAACACATTTCGATACCATAAAAGTTAATCCCGATGCGAGCTAGTTTAATAGCATTCAATGTCTGACATGAATTGTGGTTAGGTGGGTCCATATGAGCACTATGCAAGTTAGTAAGATGAAAGCTATTTTGTGGCGTTATTGTTCTTAGTCATCAAAACAGTTATTGTATAAAATTCACTATTCATTTTCATATTTCATTGGTGCACTTCAGTGATATATTTTTTTTAAACTAACTTAGCTACAGTTGAATCAGTACCTCTAGTTTTGTGCATTTTTACACCATTATCTCTGTGTTAACTCCCTTTCTTTTAGCCATTGACAGCTGACATCACACAGGAAGTAGACATCTTAACTAGTAGGAAAGAGTGGTCGCAAGGAGCCGGTCAATAAGAGTTTTCCCGACTGACCCGATAATTACATCCCCCTGCGTGATTTCCACAATCAGTGAAAGCCCCGCCAACCACGAGACCCTCCCCCATTGGTAAAGAGGATAATAAAACATTTAATCCTTTCTCTACGTTCATTTAGGTCATCTGTCTGTGGGTCAATAAGCCGGCGAACGATCGCTCCGTAAGCATGTGACCGCCTTGCTCGGACAACACGCAACAGAAACAACGCTGCGCTCAGACAATCGCCTTGATTGATCCTACCGTTACGACGGGTGAGATGCGGTCCCGTAGTTTGTCCAGCAAATGGAAAAGCATGTGTCCTATCAACTGTTACGGGCTGGGTCGGGAGAGGGTTGGATTAAGCCAGGCGCTCGCCGCTACTGCTGGAGCAACAGAGCTCACTCACTAGCTAGCCGCGGCCTACATGTGAGCAGATGTGGCGCTCCTTAAATTACACTGCAGACCTAATGACCTAGATCAGCGGGATGGGAAGCGCGGGGCTGCCTTTCAATCTATTTAGCGCCCAGCTACGCTACCGGAGAATCACTGCGAGATGTCCATTACGGCCACGAGAGGCTAATGTGAGCATCCAGTGAAGTGTGAGGGCAGGGCGAGGCAAGACCCATTTCCACCAGGAGGGAGAGCACACAATATTAGATTTTATAGCTTGATTGTCAAATTAAAGCTGCAAATACAAGGGTGGGGGATTTATGGTGACTCATTAAATGTTGCCATTACGCAATGACGGAAATTAGAATGCTTCACAATTTATTGCTTCTCTGTGAAGAACAGTTACGATCGGGGGATGTCAAGAAAAATTGTGAATTGTAGCCATGTGAAGCCCTTAAAGACGTGTTTGTGATTAAGATCTATATAAATAAAAATTGACTTGACAGTATTTCCTTCCTATAGCACTAGCCATAGCATGTTTTTTGTGCAAATCCTCATGGCACAATGCCACAAAAATATCCCGAAAAGTATGCATACTAAAAAAATTCAGATTTTGTTTCAGAAATTTGCCAACCCCAAAATCCAAACGACTCAACCTAAAGCCTAGCCTCCAATCAATTATCACATCCCAAGAATCAAACCCTAATACTAATCCATAACCTAAAACCTGACCAACTCCAAGCTAGCCCCGGTTAGCTTCTTCATTTCTTCGTCATGGCAAAGTCATCAATATTTTACACTTTAGAGTAGAATTATCTTGTTTAAATGTGGTAGCAATAAAGTAGAATGTTTTTTTGGGGGGGTTAGGTCTACAAAGTTGCATGTTGTAAGCAAAACTGACTCTGGACTTACTAGTTTCGTGTTTTAAGGCAAGTGATCAAATTTGCCCAGCAGGCTCAGCTCACACTCAAGGGCGAAAACTAAAATGGTTAGCAATTTAACGTCGCCATCTGTGTCGTATATGTGGTGCAAATTTGTTAAAACCTCAACGACAACTTTGTCTTTGAAGGACTCGAGGAAAAGAAATGGCTGAATGAAAAAGTTCTCATGTTGAAGGACGTCAGAGTCTGGCAGAGTTGACTTGACAGTGCGGTCAGCTGTCTTGAGCCTTAGGGATCAAGAGATTAACGCCTCTTTTGGCAGTATGTCTGATTAAATTGGCCCTATATGCTAACAGGGTTTTTGCCCTCTGTGTAATGGTCAGCAGGTAGCCAAATTGACCTTATGTGTCAGTTGTACCACATTTACATAAACTGCTTTGTGTTGAGGTTTGCGCGACTAAACACGATGCCTTTAGTGGCCACTTTTACGGTCAGGGGTAGAGGGGACCAACTCTGTTGCATAACAATTTGACCGAATTTGCATATTTTTAACATATCGTCAAGAACCTTACCGCGTTAATGAAGCATATATGTATGATCATTTTAATAATTCGCCTTCCGTTTTGAAAACTGTTAAATCTAGGTACTCTCCTCCATGTTGTCACGGTTACAGTAAGAAAGCTTCGGTGTCGGCCGCTGTTTACCCCTCGGCCCCACACCTTTCCTGCCGGGTTGAGTGTATATTTACACAAGCCACAATAAATATGCTAACGACACAGGGAAACAATCAAATGAAGGGAGTGTGACAGCTGATAAGCGGGCTCCCCTGCAAACAAGAGCTGCAGAGAATAAGCCATTACAAGTGTGCAGCCACTGTGCATTATGTGCCCAATATTGTTTTTACACCAAGATAAATGTTACGGCAGCGCTCACTTTTACAGTTCTCTGAAAAGTGTTGAGTCAGCAGTCAAGGGTCCAGTTTAACAAGGGAAAATGACACCAAGCATTGTCTTGTGGACTGTTAGGATTTGAAGCTGTCAACACAGCATCAGTGTGTACCCAATGGCTAGTTAAAAATCAAGAACCCCCTCAAATCCACCCATTAAGGCTAATCTTTAAATCAAACCCTGAATTAAACTTCAGACCCAACACGATGCTACTAATAACCCCTAACACAAGCCATAAGCTCCAAAACCCTAACATGTTTTTGGCTAGGCTGCCTAACCATAACCCTAACTATCAACCAATTCATAACTCTACGCCACCAGCTAGTAAATAATAAAATGCACAGGGTTCAGCAAACTACCGTTTATCAACAGGGTGTAAAATTGACTGTGGTTGATTAAAAACAGAATATGTACGTACATACAAGACGCTTTTGTGGCCCCATAAAGCCTCTGAAACACACAAACTGCAGGGACGATGATGCATTTGCCACCATTACAGTGATTTGTTGTCGCTGGTGAACATGACAATATTGTGGGGTGGGGGTGGGGGGGTAATGTACGGCCTGCGTGGGCGGTTGGGTGTGACAAACACAATTGTTGGTGTTGACGAATGACAAGAGATCAATGCCTTCAAGTGCGCGTGGTCTCAGAGCCTGGGACCAGATAGGTTTCAGCACCAAGGATAGCGACACCACAGACTCTATGACCCTGATGGGAAGGAAACGGCCGTCATTGTAAAATAATACGTGACTGTAGCTATAATTACGACATGTCAAAATGTACGCCATGCATACACTACCATGGCAACAGTCCAGTGCCTGCACTTTTCTTAAAAAGCAGATGATGTGAGTTTGTGTGCAGAACAGAAAAGCACATGGTGTACGTTTCTACTACAAAACTGACACACGTAGTGGGCTAAACTAGCCTTCTAGCATGATAGCTTTAAAATTGTGCCCCAGGAGCTAATTTCACTTAGTAACATGAAATTTGGCTATCATAAGTCCCTCAAGTTAGACAGTTAGAGTGCCCTTGCTACCGAATTTGAACCAAATGAAGTAGACAAATAGATTATTTTAATTTTTACCATTGCATATGGGCGGAGCATGATGTCAAAGTTTGATGCCTCACCATAAAAAAAAAAAAAAAAAAAGACTATAATGAAGCAGCTTCTTTGACAATTCAGCCTCCTGAAGACACTTTGACTGAGCAACAATATGCTGGGTAGGCATGTCTATTATGAGAGGAAATGTCTCAAGGAGCCATGCCCAGAAAGTCAGAAAGTCTGCTATTTTCTTTTGAATCTGCCATTTTACACTCATTATGTCCATTTCCAAAGGTTGCTCAAAGATAAAATTGTCCTATCAATTTTGTCATGTTATTCCCCAATTTGAGTCACTGTCAGTTCGACTGAAATGTGCTCAGTCACAAGTAGGTTGTAATTTTTTTGGATAGGTTTAACTGGCATGCTTGTACCTTGAAGTGAGAAGCGCCTTGTCACTTGGGGTGGTGTCTTTGAAGGCTCTGCTTTTTTCCCCTGCTGCTTTTTCACACCTTAGCTACCTACCATCTTTGCAGTAGAGAAGGGTAAACAGAGATCTTTGAGTGCAATAATTAGCCTACCATTGCTTAGATCAAATCAGATAAAATGTATGCCACCAAAAGAGCATGATATCAGCATTTTGATCTTGCTTTCCTGCCACCTCCCTAAAAACGGCTATGAATGACGTGCGTGGCCGCGTAACAGAAAAGCACATGGTGTCCGTTTCTACTACAACACACTGACACACATCCCAGGCTGCGCCGGCCTCGTTCCCCAAAGAGGGGAGGGTCAAGGACGCGGCCGGACGTCGGCATCGCGCTGCTACTCACCGGCGTTTTATCCTGCTGGCTCGGCACTCCATTGCTGTCTACCGCTGCTGCTGCTAACGGTTTCATGGTGATAACAGTCCTCTCCGGGGCTCAAAATGTACCAAAATTTAACATCTCCCCCTGTTGCACCCCCCCTCCCTGAAGGGAGTATCCGCTAGATTAGACGCTCCAAATCGACAACGTTAAAATCCAGTCCGGAGAAAATACCTCCCAAAAATAATGAGTGGGAAGCATTGAGGTAAAAAAAAAAAAAAAAACGTCTTTCAGTTACTGCTTTGCCTCTGCCGCCTCACCTCCATGGCGACGGGAGAATGGAGCATCCTTCTAAAATAAAAAAACATTAAAAAAAAGGAAAAGAAAAAAAGCCAGCGGTTTGTTTGCCAGCACAGGGGGTGGATGGTTGGGTGGGTGGGTTCATGTGTGTCACGGGTGGAGGAGGGGATGGCGGCTGTGGTGAAGTGGGAAGGAGGAGGAGGGGTGCTGGGGTTAGTATTTTAAGCGCCTCCTTCCTTACGGACGCCCCCAGACAGAAGGGATGGAAAGAGGAGCCGATACGGAAGAAGGAGAAAGCAGAGTGGGCTCCATTACGTCTCTTGGCTGGAGACGGTTGTCATGGCAACAATAAAAAAAGTAAAAAAAAAAAAAAAATAGGTGCTAAAAAGGAGCTCAATATAAAATCATTTTTGCAAGGAGCAATGATGTCACTCTGCCTCTCAGCTGGGGTCGTCCTGGCAACCGGCCCCTCCCGTCACTGGTTTGCACACCCTCCGGGAGACAACGGTTGCCGTGGCAACGGAAACAGCCAAGTGGGAGGGGACTGGGAGGGTAGACTGGGAGAAAAGTGTCACCTCGCTTCTTCTGTCAGCCAGAATTGGCGGGTCCAAAAATGGGGGGGACAACATTTGTCCCCGTCGGTAGCTGTTTGAAGCTCAGTTTGAGCATTTCCGAGGTTCATTCAAATATATATTTGAGCATTTCGGAGGCTCTTTCAAAAAAAGTCCTTCAAGAAATAAGGTTTAACCTATCAAAGATATCTTATTTTAGCTATTTAGTCTTAAGAAGAGAGGCATGAAGAACCTTCTGATTGAACCACATACACTGATGAGACAGATGTAGAACAGGGTCTTTTTGACATTGCGAATGCTAACGAGGTCTTCGAGACTGCCAATCAGTACAGTGCAGACCTCCGCCAAGGCCAAGCAATCCCAATTTGGATCGGCACCAAGCTACTTTTTTTAATGCTAAAACAAGGCACGTCTCTCACTGTTAACAAGTCAAAAACTTTCTGGATGCGCACCAAAATTGAATGGATTTTCGTTGGCTGATGTCCCATCCATCCGTTTCATGGAAATGAGTTTTCCCCAAAACAAATGGCCACTGACAGAGGTAACAAAATGGTGGAAAGGCCCAAAACGTCTGAGCACATACTACATCATAAGAGCAAGGATAGACATAGAACTCATTAATGCAAAACACAGAGGTTCAGAGCCTATTTTCCAACATCAAGCTTTTGCCGAAGATTGCTGAAGTGAAACGTCCCACACGACAAGAATACAATATCACAGTGAGCCAGCCATCACCACGCAACGTCACATCAAGTTTTCATATTTAGTGTCAAAATGAATCCCCCTTTAAGGATAAGACTGTCACTGTCACAAACAATATAAGTTTCTATCCCTTTATTCCAGAACAGAAAATGATTAGAAATTGAGGGTGCAGAAAATGCACAAACAATTCTAATTGAGTGAATGGTTTGGTGTGTAACAAGTCAGAAAGTGTGCAAAAATGTTGATCGTTGTTTGAAAGTAGGTGTGTAGGTCGTTGTAAATGTCGTTTCGTAAAAACACAAATTTGTTACTGTCATTTTCAAGAATTGCCAAGTAAATGTTAATAAGTTAACAAATTCATTCATTGAAATATACATAAAAAAAACACACACACAAACAACAACAAAAAAGCCCTGTTATTGTTCCTGTTCATTGTAAAAGAAAAATAATATCATTGTCTCTTCCAGTAAGAAAGCATGGCAGACAAAGCCTGGCTAGCCGACATTTGCAGATTGGGGGAAGGGGGTGCGCTGTCCCCCTTAGCTCCCCCCCCCCCCCTCCCCGTCACCATGATGTAATGCTTCAAACCATAACAAAAAAGAGCTCAGGTGCTCAGATGGCTTGCGTATCTGCATGTGTGTGTGGGAGGGGGTGCACTAGCCTAGCATATCATTATATCAGCATCACTACAACAACAATGGAGATGGAAGGGGGGGGTCGAGCTTAGGGAATATCAAAAGCTGATGATCCCCTCCTGTTTTTTTTCCGTTGATTAACCACCGGTTAAATGTGAAGAGGAAGAGACAGTGATGGAAAAATATGACACTTGGGTTGTCAGTTGTATGATCCCGGTCTGGCTCTCGACTGCTACCAAATTTGAACAACGTAGTATGTAGCTACTTAACAGACGCTACATGCTAAACCTGACGCTACGTACATAAATGTGAGTTTTTCACAGTGATTTTAGGCCAATCATTGCGAAATTGTTTGATAGCTCATCATCAAACACAAAATTACAAGAATTACAAATCACCATGTACAGTAATAAGTGTCTTGAAGCAGTGTTCTACCGTGCGAGTGAGTACGTTTAGCTTTATTACCCCCAACGTTATCTTATTGGTTTATACGGAAGAAGATGAGGTGCCAAAACGACACCCGCGTAAAAAGGAATTTTGATTTTAATGAGGCGAAATCTAACGGAGACGCGGGAATCACTAACGTTTTGAAAGTAAAGAAATAATCAGAGATGAATGAGCCCTGACCAAATCTCTCTCCCTACCTTGTACGTTTACAGCAACTTTTGATATACAGTAGTGTATTCCTGCTAACAAACCGAGAAAATGAATTTAACTAGAATTTGGGTGAATTCTCTAAACAGGGTTTAATGTGAGTTCTAGTATGGTAGACGTAATAATATATTGGGGGGGAAAAACATGTTCATGTAGTGCTTTGACGGACCAACTGGACAAACTAACCAGAACATGAATCACACAATAACATTCTACAACCTACATCAAACATTTCTGGGCATGTTAAGGCCCAGAAAAGCAAAGATTTGTGGTTATGTAACTCTCGCAAGTACACATCTAAATAGCGCTGTTAGTGCAAGAAAGACGACGTAATAACCAGGCTGCGTCCCGTCCCCCAGGGACCGCTTCATTCATCACGCTGCCATTGCCTGGAAATAATCAGCACTAGTACAGACAGCTGTTTTTTTTTTGGGGGTTTGCCCCTTCGCAGGTTGACGGCGGGGGCAAACGCACGACCCGCCTGGTAGCATTAATCATCCACACGGGCAGGTAGTTCCGAGCCGTCGCGTTTGAGGTTAACAAGTAACTAGAAGCTTCCGATTGGGGTTGCGGACCAAGGTGTGCTTAGGTCACGAAGCGGACGTCGTTTAGCTTTGCTCGGGGCAAACTGTTCTCGACTTAACTGAGACGAGGATGACTTTTGTGGTTAAACAATGCAATGGGCTAAATGAAGCACAACTATTAGTCACGGCAACATGTAGCAATAGGAAATTTGAGCAATAGAGCAAGTATTCATATACACTGCAGTTGTTTGCTTCATTCTCAACAGCTCATCTATTTAAAACATTCTCGGTATGCGCATATTTATTTTTATGACGCTAGTGACTAGTCTTACTGCATGTAAAAATTGCTGCTGTATATTTAATCCTGACCTCCATGGATGCTACGTGGTGCCTATGTATAGGTTTTTGCTACATGCTTTTGATTACTCTTCCCGTTCACATCTCTTCTCTATATGTAATCTAAAAGCGGTGGTGTTTATTTAATTCTCAAATGCTTATCTATTGACCGTTTCTTGATCTATTGATAGTTTGATTGCCGCATACAATCCATTGCTCCTGACTATTCTTGCCCCAAGTATAGTTGTCAGGAGACTGCTGATGTTCATGAAATTCCCCACATAATAATTATAGATTCTTTATTGATACCTGACACGTAGTGCTATTTTTAGCTACATTTCGTAAAATGCTGCTGACTATTCCTGCTGTTGTTCACTCTTGCCTGCTTATACAGTAAACTTAGTTTTCTACATCCAATTCCGTGGACTATTCATGATGCAATTAACACTCACAATATAGTAACTACTGGTTGAGGTACAGTTTGTCGCCAACAGTACTGTGCAATGCCTGCTGTGAATACAATAGCTACTTTTGTATTTTTAAATGTTATTCCAACAGCTGTAAAACCCCAAATCATGCCTAACATATCTAACAGCAGTGTGATTGTCACCCCCTTCCCCCCCGTCCCCCAAAATCGACTGAATAAATGTCATCTGACAAGCTTTTTGAAAATACATTGCAGTTAATAATAAAAAAAAAAGCAGCTGAATGTCAACGGCAACATGAAACACACGTCAAATGTCAGGCCGGCGCGGTGGGAGACGAAATGGATGCCGAATTGCAGTAAAACCCCCTCCCCCTCATTTGCATTTTTGGCACTCATCCAAAAATATCGCTTCTATTTCTATCCTGGCTTTAATGTTTGATGGTGTGCTATAAATAAGCATAAACGGCGGTAGGGTGTAGGGAGGAGCATCTGCATATTTGAGCAAATTTGACACTAAAATATATGCCACACACTGTACAGGAGACACCGTCTATATTTTTAGTTTGGCATCACATGACGAAAAGCACGGATCAATCACTCGGCTTTTCACAGCCAAGCACTTCCTCCGCCGTATATTCAGGCCGGTGCCGCCTTTTGTATGAGAGCCGTGCCCAGGTTGGTCACAAAGGACGACGCTAAAAATAGAACAGCGGTGGATTTGTTGTCGACCGTCTCACAGCAGGTATAGGCGCCAGACACGTCTATAAACGACGATGTGAGACTTGACAATGATGTTTATAAAAATTGTAATTATAGGATTATGATAATTTAGCATTGATGCTGTTGTAGAAGCTACTGTAGTTTGAAAAGGGCCACTGGAACCTGCCCAAAATGGCAGCTTCAAACTAAAATGGTAATGATAGACATTCCAAAGAACTAACTAAATTCTGGTCGTGGGCTCATATTCAGCACAAACATTTTCACATTGAGTGTTTTCCAACATATAAAAATCAACCATAAAAGCATCCATTAAACAGCTGCATCAAGTTTGAATGGCCACAATTGGTCGCACGCTGTAACCACACCCACATATAGCTCGCAACACTCACAGCCTCAAGACATAAAAAACAATTTAGACGTGCCTCAATCAGCTAAACGGCCGCTATTATCTCCCCGTTTACAAGCCGCCACGAGCCATGCAAGCGTGTTGTTGCCATCCGTTCTCTTATTCGAGCGATCGCGGCAGATCACATAACGGCTGAGACGAATGGGTGGACATTTTTTATTACAGTAAAAGCGGAGAGCTGGTTTATCTAGCTGGATGGAATGGAAGGTATTTATGAAAAGGGGCTAAGAACATACAGCTAGGGAACACAAACACAAACACACACACAACATGATTAATAGTGAAATGTATGGTACCTTATTGCATTCCTAGGAGCCATGAAAAGAAAAGAGAGAAGAGATGAAAGTTATCAAAATGTTCCAAGCCAGCTCAAGCTTTGGAAGTAGCGTGAACAGAAAACTGAATGTGAAAGGATTTGAAATTGTAGAATTTTATGACTCAATCGCACAGAAAAGAAGTATGACACAAAAGGTGAAATCACACGAGGGTCAAAAAAGTATTGCTAAGAATTCCCCCAGGTTTTCTGCATGTATAAACGGTTTCTGTGAACAAAACGTTAGCTAATGCTAACATCAAGAGGTTTAGATTTATTGTTGAATAATTTTAAAATATAAATGAATATAAAAACCTATATGTAATTAACTAATCCAAGAAATAAAAATAATCTGACCACGTAATCAAATTATTGGATAAAATTAAAGTAAAAATAATTTAAAAAAAATAAGAAGGTTGGTCAAAGACTCATCTCCCTTCATTCATTTTAGTTAAAATGCTAAACTAATTTAGGGTTGATTCTCGTGCCAACATCACGCTGAACAGTTACTTTGGCATTTGTTCATGCTAATAACAAAATAAATACAAATATACTACCATTAACTGATAACACTGATAAAAACGGATTAAAAAAACAAAATGCAAACAGTATAATTGATCGTATGCTTGGAATTGAACAAATACAAGATCTAAAAACTACACAACGACAAAATGAACGAGGATAAACGATGTAATAATTACCCTTACAGATAGCACAATTTATATTTGAAATGAAAAAAATACTGCATTAAAACAAAAGTAAATGTATACAAAAAATTTAACCAGAATACGTCTTTCCATTAAAGACACGTTCAGTTTCTCCTTATCACCATTTGGTTGCCATGGTGCCCTGCTTCCTTCCCATTCCTCTCATCCCTCGAGTGCAGCGTGCGACGAAGACAAGTGACCATGAGAAAGTTGAGTGCAGGCCTTTTTCATGACCAAAAACGCTGCTCTAAATTTAGGAAACAGGGCGCGGCCTCTCAGCCCTTTGCCGCATTCTTCCCCTTTTTGGGGAGAGTGGGGGGGGGGGGGGGTGTTCACAGCGTTCCAGGAGGGATCGGGTACACGCCGGGAATGTACGGAATGCAGTGAAATTGTGCAGAACAGGAAAGGCACTATGCACAGACTGAACACTGTGAGAACGCCTCGCTTCTTATTCCCAGGAAGAAAAGACTCAAAAGATGTTCACCATGCAGTACTGTACACTACAGTACAATGCAAAAAAAACTATATGTGCCCCAAATTTAAATGAACCGAGTTTACAGATGAAATAGCAACATTTCCATAAGTTATGTGGCATTCATGTTTCAAGCATGGACTTGTAAAGGATTGATAATGCAAAAAACAGGTAGCAATAGTGACAAAAAAAAAACACTATGATTTAAACCGAAAAGAAACGGGCAATTTAGATGCAATGTATGGATGGATAAGGTGAGGAAAGAGATGTTTAGACTTACCCTTAAGACAACCAGGGCTGCCACAAACTACTTTTTGTTAAGTCAACTCGTCACCAATACTCGTGAATCACCTAATTGGTTCATGTGTAACATATTGCAGCGGCAAGCAGCTGTTCTTTCACAACCAATATTCCCTTGAATTCTTCAACGTATGTCAATATTAAAAAGAGACAAGATATCACATTCAACTTTCAGTGACCTTTGGAACCCGTACTGGCATTTCTTACATGTTAGTTTTTACCATGTATATAAATGAGAGAGGGAGGATCAAGCAAAAATAAGCATTTGAACACAAACACACCTTAGCAGAAAAACTACAACACAAGTTGTTAAAAGACACTTCAATGAACAACACTGAGCATCTGGCAAGGAAGAGACAACTACAACAACAACAACAAAAAACTACCAGGGTGAGCTGAGCTACTTCCAAAATCCTACAAAACAGCACAAACAACAACACAGCAACAGCAGCGGTGATATCCAGCACAGCAAGGGTTAAAAATGGCTACAAACCAGCAGCGCACCCCCCCCCCCCCCCCCTCCCCTCCTTAAACTCACCGTGTGGTAGCCCCGGGCCATGGGCGGCTTCCCGGCGGGGTACGGATCCACTGTGTCAATGATGGTCTGCCGCTCGCCTTTCTGGTTGATCTTCCGAAAGCGGCGGCGGGACTGGCGGTGGGAGGCTTGTCTCTGAAAGTACTCCTCATTCTCATCCATATAGTCCACCTGGGAAGCATGCAGAGAAGACGATTACGGGGGATGCCGGGGCAGGGGGTCGGGAAATGGCAGTGCCATGCCTGAACTCGTCTGTGATGGGAGAACTTATTTTTTAATCAAGCTAAAAAAAAAAAAAAAAGTCTTAGCTCTGACGCACAACGATTTTGTGCAACCGGAGCAAACCTGTTATGAAACAAATTTCAGGTCATCTTCTATTTCCCATTGATTGATTTGGTTTTTCACTTTTTGATGACGTACTTTTGAGAACTGACGTGCTAGCGTACATTTTAGTAAACGTCAAAAACAATTAGAACATGATAGAACTGTAGTCACTGAAACAAAGATGTACAGTCAGAAAATCAATTCAGTTTTATGAAATATTGTATAACATATGTAAATAAAAAAGGCAGGTCGTGATTGTAGGCGTGATATTAAATGACTTTAGTGATAACGGTTGAAAGTGGAAAATTGTAAAAGCTAAAATCCCGGTTTCCACTTCATGGTAAAGACAGAAAAAAATTCAGAGTATAAAAGTGAGCCAGTCATCCTCTCTTCACGACTTCTCTCTTCATTTTTCTTTTTTCTTTTGATTCCTCTCCGCTTCACATTCCGACAGCGACAGGGATTACACCACTGAAATCTCCCTCTTCCGCTACCATGACAACCGTCTCCGGTTGCAAATCTCGCTGCATGCAAAACGAGCGTGTCTATTTTTTTTCCCCCTTGCTTTTGCGCGTCCATTCCAAAGTTAGGGATCATCTGGATCTATTGCAATAGCATTGCATAGGCATCCTACAACAGCAATTAGAGGGCTAGATTGCGCCTATTACAGCAAACAGCAGCAGCGAGTGTTATTCTTACTAGGGGAAAGGGGGGGGGGCTTGGTGCTGGGGGTGCGCTGTGTGATAGCTCAGTCAAAGCACAGCAATTACGGCTTGCGAAAGGGAGATTAGTGGGATCCGTTGCAATCTGACGCGCTGCCGGCCAGCTGTTATTTGGTAGCATTGCACGCCAATGCTTCGAGAGAAGCGGCTCGAGAGGCTACCATTGCATAAACATGACGACAACAAGTAAGAAGAACATTGCCCATGCAAACTCATCTAGTGGACCTATTTCAACATCAAGCACAGTGCGGTCTTGAGTGGGCCGAACATGTATTTTTCTCAAACAGAGTTGTATGGTTTAAATACAGTATTTATTTTAAAGTCGTATGCTTTCAAATACGTAACAAGTATGTCAGTAAGGAACTTCGCCAACCACAAACAGCGGACGCATTCCAGCACGTATACCGTTAAATTTGCTTTGACCACAAACATTTCAGTCAGGAAGACTCACCACAATCATCTCTGATGGTTCCAGGACGATGCACTCACATCCACGCCTCAGACTGCCTGCCGATCGCTTGCCGAAACTGCCCACAAAAAAAACGAAATGATTAATATCTCTTCTACAACCAACTATATCATTTGACACTTGCTTGGCTAAAGACTCAACTTTAAATTGGTACTTACCTTTACACATTTATAAATCTGCACTTCAAAATGTATTATTGAATACAAGTGGTGGGAAAGTACTATAGACACACTACCAAGGCTAATAACTAGCTAGCATGAATAACATCAGTTTGTTTCCACTCTAAAGGTGCGTCACAATGCACACCACAGCCGGAACGTACCAACTCAAGTACTACATTTCTTATTTAGGAAAGTGTACCTGTATTTCCACCCAAATGACAAAATAATACATTTTAGAGCCGTAATTGCAATACTGTAAATCTACAATATATTTCTTCACAGTTAGCATAGCATTATACCTATGCATGTGAACAAATATTAAACGTAATTAAGCAAGAGTTGATGACTTAAGACTTGTAAAGTAATGACTTGCTTGAAATTTGGTGGGGGCTTCTTGTGTAATTTTCATCCCAGTAATTTGGAACTTGCTTGATAATTGAAGGTTAAGACCCGAGACGATTTGCGCGCAATAGTTACATGCACATTTAGAAATAGTGTCTGTTTGAGGCCAACTTTCCAATCTCGCTTTTTACAGATTTGTTCCGGAATTTCTGCATCAAGTCATTCAAAGAGCAGCATTGAAGTGAGGATAACCCCCCCCTAATTGGGAATGGCACCGCCACTCGTCTCTGGAAAACTCTACTAGAGCGACGTCACAATTTGTACTCACAGCTCGTGAGGCGGCAAGCAAGAACGTATTAAAAGACCCCAAATATCCCAAAGAAGAGCAGCAGCAGTGGCCTTGGAAATTCTGGGGCGGTTTTGACGAAGAAGGCTGCCTTTGTTGGGACACAAGGACTTCCTTGTTTGACGCTTTTAAGACGGGTCTTCATTGAGAATGGGAGCGGCGCGTCGTCGATTAGCCGATCGCCTCGTTGGATAAACTTCAGCGACACAATTACTGATGAAACCGAGTTGCTCCATAACTTAAATCCAGTTACAATATTTCCCAACTTATTGTAGCAAAGGCACATCATTTGGGGTGAAAATGCGATCAACTTATCACCATGACATAGCAAATGCTTGCATGTTAAGACGTATCAGTAGCTAAGAGATTGCTCAATTCAAAATGCTGCCTTTTTGGACTCGGGTTATCTATTTGAGGGGGCAAAAATGGCGTATGTTAGCATTTTAGGTATTCCAATTGAAAATAGTGCCTGAATACAAGGCCAAATGGAATGCCTTTATGAATCAACCAAGGTTGGGATCTTGTGCTGTTGTCATTTGAAGTAGTACCTAAACACAGGCCAAGATTTAAAATCTCAACAATCTGCCTCAGCGATTTTTGCACTCAGGTTGCTATATTGCTATGAGTTGGCCTACAAATTATTAATAGCTTTTTAGCAGTTCAGCATTTTCCTAAGAAATCACATTTTCTAGTTTCTGCGGCGGGCTGAAGAGATGTAATAATTCAGGTTTATGATTCCAGGTGCATTTATTTCCGATGTACCGGTATGTTTTGCGACAGTGCGCCAACAGATAAGAGGATGACAATGATGAGGAAGGTGGCCAGATGCCGGTGCGGATCATAACTCTTTGAGACGAGCGTGCAACTCTGCAAAAAGATTAAACTGTTTTTGTCACGCATCGCCAGCCAACATTCAGATGTAAAACTCTGTTAAGCCCAGCAATGCTGTGTGTTTTGCGCAATGAGAATACAGCCTGTGACGGACGGCACAGATGGACATAGCAAAAATAATATCATCACATTGAGAATGACGTTTTTTTTACCCCCCTTGAGAGATTGAAAATTACCGCCTTATAAATGACGCTGCATCAATGACCTTGGCCGTCTTAGCACGCAACTCTGCATCGACATTCAAATCGAGATTGGAAACTCTTAAGATAGCAATTCCATAGCAGAAGCCATGAATATCAGGAATACCAAAAATGAGAAGTTATGGAACATTTGGGAAATGAAGAAAATTGGTCCCGTTTTGTATATCTCTCACGTATCTCACATTTCAAGTCTATTTACATTTAAATATATAAATATGAATAAAAACTGCTAGACTATACGACCAATAGAAACAACTCCAGCCATAAACCGAACCTCAACCTCACCCGCAACTTTAAATCCAAAGGCCATACCTAATCTCAAATACCTAACTCGAACCCTGAGTTCTAATTGCCTAGCAACCGCAAAAGAAGATGAACTGACAAATTAGGTGAACTCTGACAATTTCTCACACCGGTGGTGTCCGACAGCACCCTGGCTGGGACTCACTCCTCTCGGGCATGAGCATGCAGGAAAACAGATCCCTCATGCCTTTCCTCACTGTCATCAGACTGTGTCGTTCATGTCCGCACGTCATATTTGTAGACGAGTTCATTGCTCGATCAGGTGACCGGCACCCCCTTGGCGACCTCCTGTTATACAACGGGCTCGGGTTGTTTGGAATGTCACAGCGCATACATCAGCCGCCTTTTCAGTCTGTGAGCCCGGCGGCTCACCGCCAAAGCCTCAAATCCATTCTGCTGTCGGCGACTCGACCGGTGCGCCGCCTAATCCCGGCTGGAAGAGGGCGGACGAAAAGGGAGGGAAGCGGGGAGAATTGGGGGTCTAGGCTTTTACGCAAAGCTGTTTAGTGGTGCGGTGAGCGGGTACACCAGCTTTTTTAACTCACTTGGGCCTTTAAGAAGGACAAAGATTAATCCTGTTGGTTACGAAAGATGGAGAGGAGAATTAAAAACCCAGATTTGAAACCACTGTAACACTGCCCCCCCCCAACCTCGCTCAGGGTAGCAGCTGACCACCCAACTGCCTTTCAGTTTTGTAAACACAATTCCTCTAGCCACGTGGAAGCAGATAGTTCACGGTTTGTACCTTCCGGAATAGACTCAGGTCCCACTGGCAAGATTGTACCTCGGATGCATGACTACTTTTAGCTCCTCAAAACAGGCCAATAACCAAGCTTATCTAAGATGCTTTTGCTTTTTGCTCCCTATTTTGGGCAAACATCCAAATTCATTTCAGCATTGAAGAAAATAAATTGGGTGTGACCTTAACTAAGAAAAACAACATATTTAAGCTGTGATATTAATGTTTGTTTTACTGTATGCACATTATTTGGGACAGAATTTATTTTAGAATCGTAAAACAAAAGACAAACAGCACTTTCCTAAAATCAAGACAAACTATTATTCCCAAAATGACAAACTACCTGCTGTTGCACATTCCTAAGCAGATGACAAAGTACTGATGATGCACTTTCCCAAAATGAATACAAAGTATGGAGGCACTTGCCTAAAATGAAGACAAAGGGTGATTGATTTGACACTTTTTTAAAATTGTTACATTTTCTCAAACAGAAGACAAATACGTACGTGCTGTTGCAAGTTCCTGAAAAAACAAATTGACGTTTGGCTTTCCTAAAAACTATTGTTTGTTGTGCATTCCTGAAAAGAAGAAAAACTAATAACGTTGCATTTTTTAGTAAGAAAACCAGCATTTTTGTACTTTCCCCACGGACAAAATGACAAAAAGAGTGTTAAGTTTTGTTTTAATTTAACTGGTGAGCTTTTTTTTTTTTTTTAATTGTTTACATTTTATTTGAGAATCTTTCATTCATTAAAGATGACAAAATTCGGATGGTGCACTTTCCCTAACGACTTTGATGTTGTGATACCCCAAAAAAGATTCATTATTGCATATTTATGATTATAAACCCAAGACGGGCATAAACTGAGAACACCCCTGTTCATTATAATATTGTAAAATCCATCAAAAAAGAGTTTGGAAAGTTTTCTGGGTGGTATCAGTCAACTCTTGTTGCACTTTGAATCTCCTGCAGCAAGGAACCTTGTCTTTTAACATTTGGCTTCAAAAGCGTGCTCCAATCCAGATCCAAAATAGCTCCCGCTGCGCATTCCACACCCTTGAAGACTTTACCCGCTCCTGGCTCACATTTTAACATCACAACCAAAACAAGCCACTTTTTTCCAAGGCACTAGGAGTTAATTGACGCTTACCCACCCGCCACCACTCTGCTGTCGGAGTGAAGCCGCCACCTGATAAGATTAGACGATCCTCCTTCCTCCTCCTCCGGAAATATCCCGCAAGGTTAGTCCCTTAGTTAAGTCCCGCGGACATGTTCCAGGTCGGCAGATTGCGGCGTATATCCCACTGTGCGCACCCCTTCACCACTACTGTGAGAATGAGAGTGCGTAGCTGGTAGATCAAACCCACGCCCCCCTTCGTCCAATGGCTCGGCCCCTTTTACGCCAGCCCCCTTTACCCCTCGTAATACGCTACGCAGCCGGCATTCCAGCACACAACTCACTTCCTGCTACAATGGAATCAAGAGGGTGGAGTGTGTCATTTGTCAAGGGGAGAGAGGGAGGGAGGGAGAGAGGGGAGTAGGAATCCTCCCGCTATTCGGTAGAAGTTACTCATGAATACCATGTTGTAAAAACAGTCAATCAACCGGAATGATGCCTTGTGAAGTAAGAGCCTTTCCCAAGCTTTTGAAGCAACCCTCCCTTTTAAAGTTAAACTTCCCAACATTGGCGCACCCCAAAACAACCAACATCAGTAAAGCACTTCACTAAGTAGCTAAAAATGTGCAAATATGCTGAGTACAGCTGGCCTTTTGTGTCAAAACTAAACAGTCTAACATAATTGTAATCACATTAATAAATCATAGCAAAATATTTACTCTCACTTGTCACCAAGTTACTTTAAAAAAAGGTTCCAGGCAAAGGATGCACATTCCCATATACCGACAATTTGTCTGTCTACACTTAGAAAGTGAATTTGCTGAGATGTAAATGATTAAGTTCGGGCAAAGCCAGAATAAAGTTTTTTTTTTTTTTTTTTTTTTTTTTTTTTTAAATAGCGTTTTCCTGGGTTGCTGCATCACGACTGACAAGAACCGGTGTGAACTCTGCTAACCTTTACCGCAGCACTTCATGGCGTAACATTCCTAGTTCCCATCAGGCAGTTGATTCGCTTTTACTCGCCTTGACAGGAAGTGATGTATTTTCTACGAATTAAAGCCCAGACCAGCGCCAGTCAGCTGATAGTGGAGATAAATTTAATAAATGTCGGAAGTGAAACCTGAATCAGAATGAGTGGAATGCTTTTCATCACTGCTTCCTCTATTAGACTTTGGAAAAAAAAATTGAGAAAGAAGCTGGTAGAGCTTCCATTGTCAAAACTTAGTTAATGTTTGGGAAAGTTTACATATATTTATGCAAGCAGTAACTAAGTATAAAAAAGTGCAGCTACCAGCTAGCTTTGACAAAAAAAAACGACAAACTACTGCAACGATGTAGTAAGTATATAGATAAATAAATGCAGGGTGTGGCTCTTCAAAAAAGGGCTCTCTAAAAAAGACAAAACAAAAGAATATTTAAACATTCGTAAAAAGAACAAAATATTGATGCCGCACAATCTTGAAAAGATCAACTATTGATGTTAGATGCGAATGTGTGTCACCCACTCGTCAGGCTCGGCTTATCTGGGTTACGTTTGATGTTACACCGGCCTCTGGGATAAACAAACTTTTTAACTTTTAACGAGTCAACCATTGTCAAACGGCTCCGCTGAGAAGCGCCGATAGAAGGCGAATGAAGAAGCCAACGCCACCATGCCGTTCAAATCTCCAGGAAGATATCTTCTCACTGGACTCCTAGAAGTTTGTCAAAAAACTAATTCAGCCCTGAGGCGTTGTCGCGTTCCCTTGTCGAGTCATACAGACTTTTTCCAGAGCTGTCAGAGGTGGGGGATTTAATTTAAGTGTGCAATTTGGGTTCAAATTGAAAAAGGCATAAGTGGAGTCTTTTCTTCTTACCCTAGCTATTATTGAAACTTGATTTTGACTTGGTTGAATCAAACGCAAACTGCTGCCTTCAGGTATCACTGTAAAAAACTATAGCTTTTTACAGACATTTGAATCTCACCACCATTCATTATAATGAACGTTTGACTTGATGCCAAGTTTAGTGGAAGTGACAAAACGGTGATGACTTCAGGTACCCCTGTAAGAATGAGCAGCTAAAAAAGGTATGAATAGTAAAATGAATAGTGTGCAATAAATTCTAATAATACCGGCATCACGCTTACAAGCATTTTCAAAGTTAAAAGGTTAGCATTAACAGTTTTTTGGGCTTTCAAACGCCTCCCCAACTTCATCTGAACGACCGGTGAGCAACTCCCACCCTCGACCCAGCCGCCCAAATGCTCTTTTGTGTGTTACGCAATGCACAAAAAGGATCGCCCACGTTGGTCGGTTCGAGCAACAAAGACAGTTTTTTTTTTTTTTTCTCCCCAACAATGCTACGGGCCTAATCAGAAGAGACAATCACTTTAAAACAAACCCTCAATGAGCCCCCCAACAAAACAAAAAACCCCAAAGAAAAACAAAATGGTGGACAACCTACCTGCTTCTGGGCAGGAACATGGATTCCTTGATGAACACAGAACCTGACAAAAGGATGTACCAGCAGCTTCCAATGTCATCAGGGCTGCAAGGGGAGATTAGAAAATAATAAAATTAATAGAGGATTAGTGCTAATTCCGACACAAAGGATCAAATATATATACATATTAACTTGCATCAAATAGAATAAATGAAATCCAAGACAATGTTTTATTTAAAAAAAAAGGGGGGGGGGGGGGGAGGGGAATACTGAATAGAAAAGAGTAGTGGAAGACAAAGTGTAAACCACTGGCAACACAAGCAACCTTTTTAACCATCTTAAAATATGGTTTTGCTGGACATTTGTCAACAGTCTTAGTTTTTTCATTTTCATTTTCTATTTAAAAATAAATGACCGTTTGTGGTTTCAATTTTTGGAGCATTGATTGATTGATTGATTGATTTTGGCATGTATACAGTCACTTCATCACGGTTTTCCTTGTATGCACCAAACAAACAGAAGTTGCCGGAATGGGAAACGGGATAAAGCAAACTTGCTCATCGTTTCAACCAAGGATTTTGTTTACAAGGCACAATATCATCGTAGCATCATAATTTAGGACTGACAAATCGTCGCTGATTAGTGTCATCCTTTGTTTTCTACAATGTATTTCATGTTCTGTGTTGGTTTGAAACAGCACCTCTGAGACACTAAGCTAGCAAGTAACTATAATTATAACTATAAAGGGTTTCGAATTTGTAAATAAGAAGCTGTGAACAGTGTCAAAAAGTGCAGACGGGAGAACTGTGAATGAACCGGCAAGCGCGCCGCCATCCGCCCACATCTATTACAGCGCCCGAGGAGACGAGGAAGCACAGACGGGAGTAAACTCGCGGTGACCCGGCGTGATGACGCCAACGCCGTCGTTGTTGGCTGGCACAGCCTTTTGCAGATAATTGCCAAACAAATGCGCTCGCACTCTCCCGGTGGGAACATTTTGACAAGTTAATCACCAGACTTTTTCAGTTCAAAAGCGGCTCCTGCGGTGAACAACTACATTAGTATTATTAGGGAGACACCCAATGAGCAACTTGAACTATGGAAGAGTGTGTGCAGAGTCTGATAAGGAATTTGCATGAGAAAGATTTCTTTGCGCCGTTTACAAAGCCTCATTGCGTCGACCACAAATCAAAACAATGGGAAACTTTGCAGAACTACGCTGTGAAAGTCGTTAAGGGCAAAATGTATAGGAAAACAGACAAATATACAATTTTGAACGTTAGTCATAATTATGAAAACATTAACATTGAAAAAGAAAAAAAAAACACATCAGTAGAAACAAAACAAACCTTTAAATAACTGGCAATTATCGCAAATATCACAAAAATATTACAGAATACCGAAAATATGAGTAAAAAAAAAATAAAATGAACAAATTAGGGGGGTGAAAAGGGGGTAAAAAATACAAATACTTTGGGGGGAAGGAAACAAATTCACACAAAAAAATGCTGAAGCCATGTTTTTTGGAAAAATACAAAATGACTTACAAAAAGGGGGAAAACATTATGGAAAATACGAGGACTTACAATACACAAGCAGAAAACAAACATTTTTAAAATACAGACTACACAAATATTTCTCTCCAAAATTGATGAACAAAGAACACATTTGATATTTTTATATAAATAGTATGGAAAAAAAATCTAAATATCAGATGAGAATGACAAATACCTCGGATTTTTTTTTTGTTGAAAGGAATAACAATTTGAAGAGAAAAAACAAGAACTGCCGGTCGGAAAAGTTGCCTTGGCAACAGTCTGCCATCGGCGCCGTAATGGGATGCCGTCTGTGAAGAAGCGTGTCTCGCAATGGTGGCACAGACACGGTTGTGAAGTTTGCTAACAAAGAAATTGTAGTGAGCGAACAAGCTGACAGCTTGACTGATTTGGGCCACGTGTACGGGAAGAGGCGGCCAATGCGGGGGCGTCGGACGGGGATGCTCAGTTTGCTTTTAACTGACACAATCTTTTTTTATTTTTTTCAAGAATAATGTCAGTTTATTGTTTAGGAGTGACATGAGTAGTTCTATTCGGGATAGTGTGCCAACAATAGTGATTTTTTGGTAAACGCGCAGTATCAATTGTATTTCTTTTTACAAAATTGCAACGTTAGTACTTTGTCTTTTCAGGAAACAGCTATATCAGTATTTTGTCATCGCAGTAAGCCGTCGTTTGGCATCTTTTTAACAAGCAAAAGCAAATATTTTAAGTTTTGGACACTACACCGCACTTCATGACTAAAAGTAGTTTTTACTGTATTTGACTTATGTAGCTCTATTGCACCGCGGTTAACTTTGCACTCCTTGTGACAGTTTAAAATGATAAAACAGGAACGGTTAATAACAGTTAAAACTTTTAATATTTGCAATTACAAGTAAAAAAAAAATCTGTGCCGGAGAGTGAACAAGAGGTTTCTTCATTTTGGACTAAAGCAGCCATTTTGAACTCCTACTTTTATGGGTGCCTACTTGAGAACTTGGCCAAAAGAACTAAAAAGGAAAGCCACTATCTGTGACAGACGCTTGCTTAAATTGCCAAGAAGCACACATCAAAGTTTGATGATCATTTTGAGGACTGAAACGAACCCAGACACTTGTTTTATTGGTTGACACAAAATTGGGCAGACATGGCAACATACACATAAAAAAAGACTCAAGGACCCATGACTGAAATCGGCCATTTTGGTTTAAGAGAGCCATTTCGCAAGACTTACTGTACTTTGAAGAACACCAACTAGGGAATTTGTCCAAATGAGTTACAATTAAGTATCCAAGACAGATGGGTCAGGCTGGAGTGTGAGAAATGATTTTATTTCTTATTCTATTCTCAGAGCGCCGTTCCCCCCCAAAAAACAGCTAGAGAATAAAAGCTGTTTGGACTGACAAGATGGAGAGACGTTTGACAGGAGCGTTGCAGCGTCCGATGCGAACCAAAAGCTAAAAATATAACAAGGAAAAAGTTTGTTTTCGACGCTTTCGCCATGAAAGGCGCATGGGGGAGAGTCTCGGCGTGGCAACGTTGTTGTCAAACTAACTTTTGAGTGTTCCGACAGCATCCACAAAAAGAAAAGTCTATCCAGTAACGTTTGTTTGGAAGCACTTTGAATGCGCTGCAGCAACATTTTCCCTCTTGCATTTGCGTCTTAAGGAGAACCAAAGTGACGGCAGCTGAGGCCTACGTTACTATTTTTTGTTGTTGCTGCTCTAGAAATGCACCAAACTACACTTGAAAAATAACAAAGACGACAGGCAATGGCTGCCGGCTAGTGTACTTGCAAATGGCGACACTGAAGAGGTTAAAAGGCTGATCAGACGATAGCAACCTCAAGTAAAAATGTGTCAGGTCAGCCTCTTATCTGCGAGAAAACTGTAATCAGCGGACGGTAAATCCTGCAGGGTTCTGTCTCTTTTGCCATACAGGCACTTTTGCAGAAGCTTTGGATTGTGCGTGCGTGCCAGCGAGCGTGCGTGTCGCTCAGTGACATCAGTAGCGCAAAGGTACGATGAGGTTGTTAACTGGGTCATAGGTGCATGTCATTCTGTGTTATGTGATCTGTATTTGGGAACAAAAAAAACTTCATAAAGACCCAAATGTGGGACACCTCATAAGCAGAATGATTTGGAGCGCCACCACATTTTTTATTAAATACATGATGAACAAACACGAATTTTTGTTCCATTTTTTTCCAATTCAAAGCAAAAGAAAACGTCCCCTTTAGGTTCGTCAGTGATAGACAGGAGGCTGCGCATAGCCATGTTTAAACCTCCGCTTATTAAATCACGTGTGAGCGTTGGCGTGTCAAAGTGATGTACAGCAAGCACCAAATGCACTTCCATAAAGGTGTCTGTCAAATTATCAGCATCCGTTCAAACAACATCACATTACGTTTGCACTTACTAGTAAAGCACTTCGTTGGCTTCGTGTCTCTCGTAGCGCACCGTCTCGCACATGATCCTGCAGGGGTGAAACGTAATTTCAGAATGAATACTTCCTGCATATAAATGTGGACGTGCCTCCATTCCATCAAATTTTCACATCATTCAACATTTATTTGACCGACATTGCATCAGATTTATTTTTTCCAATTTTTCAAGATAAAATTCATACATTTTTTACTTTTTTCTGTCTGTATAAGGACTGGGCAATAATGCTTGTTCCCCAAATTCAGCTTTTTGACTTATCGATTTGTCCCTTTCGATAAAAAGCTAAACTAAATATCACAGAATATTTTTTTAAATTCCACTATATTTTATTTCCTTCCTTACAGCGGATTCTACGCTTTTCCGTTGGGCATCGGCTAAATTTCGACAGAAATTTCATTTCGTAGTTGTGAACGCATTCAAAGAAAACTGTCTCGTAATAACATTCAACTTCATTCATTGCAACTGAAGTTTCTGTGCGGGTAGTGAATTCCCTAGATGTCATCTGCATCAGGAACCATCCCCCCCCCCCCCCCCCCCAATAGCCTCCAGAAAGAACACTGCGACATCACAGAGTGTGTTGTAACTCACAGTAGCTCATCTAAACACAGCTGAGGGGCACACGCAAACAAACACTAGCCTGTCTGTGTGTGTGTGGGGGGGGGGTAAGCAACACAAAAACAACACAAAAACAAGATCTTTAACATAATCCTTTGCTAAGTGTGGTGTCTGACTGGAAAGTGAGTGCTGGGAAAGGGTCAGTTACTGCGTGGAATGTTCCAGCTCACAGGTCATGTACTTTACATTGTTCCCTCGGCGGGATAATCCACATGTATGCACACACACGAGGCATGCTGGAAACGCAATGGCTGCCGGGAAAGTCACGTGTATTTTCCACAAAGATGTTTTATTAGTTATTTGGGAAAACGCTGGTCAAATTTGAGCCTTGACATGATTTTTTGGATGAATTTCATTGTTGTAAAATGCAATGCCCACCTGAGCTGGTGCTCCCGCAGGTTGGACAAGGCCTCCATGCCATGGAGGTAGGAGTAGACAATCTCCAGGTCCTAAAAAAAAAAAAAAAAAAAGAAAATTCACATCAGAACGGGATGTAGTATGTTAAGACGTAACCTAAAATTGAAACTAAAAGATGCAAGATGAGGCTTCCTTTGCTTCGCATATGGACAACTAAGCATGACAAAGCACTGCTCCAGCGCCCCCATGTGGACAAAAGCACATTCAGAAAGCTACAATGACAACAAGGCCACCACTATAGAAACATTTCTAAGTGAAGCAACTGTTATAGTGTAGAAAGAAAGTGCATATAAACTCCCCATTCAAAGTCTTTATAAAGTGAACCAGTGAGTACCGGTGGCGGTATTTTGGAATGGGATCCCAACGAGACAGAGGTGAAACGCGCCACTGTGTTGACACACTCTGGGTCATTGACCGCGTATGTGTGCAAATGCTTACTGGGCTGTGCAGTGAACTAGGGATGATACTACCAATATTTTTAGGATCGAGCATTTTCTGAATTGTCCCATTTATTAACCCGTTAGTCGTTCTGCGTGTTGAGCGACTCGACGCGAGTTGCGCCTGGCTATTGGTAGCTATTGTCTGAATGGTTATACACTGTTTAGAACTATTTGTTTAATATAGCAATTATCCAGTTTACGAATCACAAATGACACTTTTTTTCTCCTGTGGAATGTAGACTCGGCTATTTGTTGAAAACTGGAAAAAAATGTTTGCTCTTTCTAGAATGTCCTCAAAAAAGCCTTAACTAACAAGAATGTAGTAATGATGAAAATGTAGTGCTGATGTGATACAGTGCATCCCAACAAATAGACTATATTTACCTAAAAATGGTAAAATGGGTTATTGTAATTTGATTTCAATTAAGGTCAAAATAATTTCATACTTGATGTATCACACATACTGTATTTTATTCTTCTGCAGGGTTCTGTGTAAAATAAAATTAGTGGATAAATGCTGAGTTCCTCTGTGACAACTCTGACGCAGTTATTTTGTGTAAACCAAAGTGTCCTGTCCATGCAGGAGTTTGTTAAGTCAACATTGCGTGTGCGAAACTCCTTCAGCAGGGCTCGCTTACGTCACACATTCCCAACATTGGCACTACCAAGCTGAACCTTCAGTCCACAACGCAGCAGCGCCTGAGGAGCCAGGTTTAGTCAGCTACTGCCACCTGCTGGCACACAGAGCAACTTCACCCTTTAAGGTGACCCTAATGATTTCAGAAAGTTTATTATCCCCCTGGGAGCAATTTGTTTTGCAACAGCAGAACAACACAAAGTCACCATTCATTAATAATATTAATGATATAATTAATGAGTGGCACTTGGGGTTGAATATGATTATAACGTACATTTTCTCCATTCATACTGATTTGTTTGGATAGATTTTATGCAAGTTAAGGAAATGAAACGTGTTATTCCCGCAGGTTGCTGAGGACTGCAAAAACATTTTTAACTTTTTGTTCATTAATCAAACTGCTCGGGTTGTAGCTGAGGCGTCCACAAAACTGTAACTAATAAATGACTGTTTCACATCATTTAGTAAGTGCATAGGAACGACAAGTGCATTTTATTTTTTTGGGACCAATAGCTAAAAGTGCATTAATATTCAGGAATAAAGGAATAAAAGCTGTGATATTACAGAGTTATGTTTTTGGAATTAAGTTTTAAAACGAAAATTTTCTTCCCTTGTTACACCTTGAAATCATTATATTCTTACTTTATCATGGAAGTACTTAGCTTCATTCTTGCACAATTATGAATTTTTGTCCTGATTAAAATCCTGATTTTTTTTATTGACAAAATTGTGACTTCTAAGATAAGACAGCCTCTGAGTCCTATCATGGGGAAATTATAATAATTTACAGATTTTTTTCTGGCCCAATGTTTTCCTAACACCAAAATTTTTTCCTAAAAAAAATACATGAGAAAACAGTCAACTTTTTAATTCCAATGGCATGGAGGAGTCCACACACACTTATGTTTAACGGGTGTAAAACGGTTGGCCCTGTAAGGAGGACTTTAGAAATTCCCAAACCCGGGAGATGTAATTTAACATGGAGTCCACTAGATGGCAGCCTCGCCAAGTTACATGACAATGAATGGGCCTCCACCAACACTCAAGCAAGCAAAGCGCAACTATATCAACCCATCAATTATGGCTTAGCTTTCCAATAGTTTTGAGATTGGTTGTATGGAAGGAATGTAAAGAAGGCCAGCTTTCCTACTTTCCAAAGTTGACTTTTTTAAAAAAAAAAATTTAAACTGTCAGATAGACCCAATTGCCGCAAAAATGCTTGTGAATATTTGCAGTGGTGAGGATGCATGAATGCAACCAGGATGTGGGCACGTGTAGGAAAACCTCCTTCAAACTACTACAAAGACGAACATATTACTTCTTGACAAACGAGTGCAGATATAAGAAGATCACAATCATCATATTAATGATCATCATGCGTTCACAAAAGGTTGGTAGACCTCAGCCAAAGAGAATCGGGGCTAGCAACAATCACTCCGAGCTCCAACATCCATTCAATCTAAAAATAAAAATCATAAATGTATCCGCAAGAAGTTGGTCGATCTTGAGAGCAAGAATGTCATCCGTGACCTAAACCTCTAACACACAACATTTAATCCCCCCCCCCTCTCAAACTAATCCTTCCAGGAATACAGGTGGTCCTCGCTAGAGGAAAAGAACATTCCAGGATGCCGATGCGGATCAGGCCTCAATGCTGAAATGGAGCAGGCATAAGTGCAGTGCTCGTCAACTGTTTTTTACCCCTTCGGGTATTTACACAATAAATGTTAATACAAATAATAGTTTAACACCCAAAACCTGTTTTTGGTAAGAAAATAATGAAATCAACAGTTAGTTATGTAGCATGAAAACATACAGGTCTCCTCCACATGACCTGCCAAAGCTGCAAGCACAAAACATGACTGGACTTCTTACCTTTCCTCATTCTTTGCCGATCAATACCGTAAAGGCTCTATGCCCCATTGTACGTATTAAACGAAGAGCCGACCTGCCCTCCACCATAGGTGAAAATCGGTCGGTCTTATCTGGGACCACCATGGGGGTCTGCTAGCATAGATTACACAAGGCTTCCCATTCATTGCAGCTCTGATGGTCAATCCGGGTATTCATTCGGGTTTAAGGCTGAGAACAGATAGCAAGCAGCTCCCCATGCATCTTTTAGCCAGCAGAGACAAGAATCACACTGAGGCTTGCAACAAGAATGGAGCCATTGCTCCCGGGGCTTGCAATTTGTAATGTATACTTAGATACTTGTCTTGTGGGTGGACTGATTACGATGGCTAATGAGATCAAGTTTGAATTTAAATGACGCTGGTGAGGCCTCTAAAATCAAACAATGTCTAAATGATCAAATTACAATCAATATCAATTACTACTATCAATATTTATACACTATTTGCAGCGCTGTGTATTTTTGTGCTCTATTAGTTATGCCCTACAATTGTACAAGACGGCGTCAAAGCACTGGATTACAAAGAATCCGTTATTTATGTCAATGAAGTTGTAATGGGGAACCGCGGTGATGCGTACCGATACTTCTGTTTGTACTTGGTAGAGAAAATTACCTCATCTAAGGTAACATCCAAAGAGTGTGTGGAATGAGGAAACTTTTAATGGAAAATGGGAGGAGGAGAGGATGAACACCCCACGGTGAGGCAAACTTGTAAATTAAGGATTTATGATGGGTGAAAATGTCTTAATTGTGAAGCGTGACAGTTTGGTCGAGTGAAAGCTCTTCGGTTTGCTCTCCGTTGCTTGCTAACGGGTTTGAAACCCAAAAGCTACAGCGGGGGAAAGCGTCTGTTCAAGAAAGAAGAAAATGGGCATTTTTATGGGCAAAACGTCTCTGCCTTGCATTGAATCCTGCCGCTCAAAAGGCCTTGAGGGGATGTTGTGATTTGTTCTGTTTTGGAGAAAAAGAAAACTTGCTGGGAAAAAAACCCAAACAAATTAATCCCCCAAGCCAGGGCGGCCTAGTTTCTGTGACAATTGCTGACTTGTAAACTATAGAGCTGGGGGATTCATGTCTTTAACCTGTCCTGCTGAACTTTTACAAGGACATAGTGCTCGGCAAAACTAATTTCAAGGGAGTCAACTTTCAGACACGATTGTTTTGTAATTAAAAATCCGGCCCAAAAAAAATCTTTAATTTATATTCCAAACGCTTTGCGTTAATTCTTTCAAAATGTTCTCTCTGACCCTTTTGTCTTCTTTTCAAGAAACGTCTTTCTCTGCTTGGCTGCCCAGTTTCCATTCAAAATATCTACCTGCTCATACGGAGGCCAAAATTCGGAGACATCAACGGGTCAAACAGCTCGCCCTAACACACTCATCCCCTGAAATGAACGAAAAGGAAATTCCTTTGAAGCGTTGACCTCCTCCATGGTTGCTTTGAAAGCCTCCCCCCGTTAAGAGTTGCTGTGGTATTCTTGGCAGGATCCTGTTACGAGGGACAGCGGAGAGAGGCCGTTTTGGGTGTTGAGGCTCACATTCCTCACATGACAGTGGGCCAGATAATGTCTTAGAGTGCCCAACCACACATGGGACCACCTCAGCGACTCGTAAAAAGACAAGGCAAGTCGTGTCACGCAAATGCAAAGTCTTGCCGCGCTGCTGAGACGGACGGACGGGTTGAACCAAACCGGAGTCAGCATATTTGGCTGAAAATCATTTTCAGCATTTTGAAAAAAAAATATTTTTTTTACATGACCTATGAAAATTCCAACTTTAAGTGTGGTCAGTAAATAAAAATAGCACCACCAGCAGAGCATGTGGGGATTACGTTAAGTCTCGCTGCAAGGCGAAAGGCGCACCTTTCTTAAACGCATTTTCTGGTCTTCTGGCACGGAATCAAACGTCTTGTCGATATCAATGCAATTAGCGGCTCTTAACAGCCTCCGCTGGAGCCGTCCTAACGAGGTAAACGGAGAGCCGGGCCGCCGGGCGGCCAGCGTTGCGGGTCTGAAGGTCATCCGCTAATGACAATATATGGCGGTAAATTGTCAGCTCAGCAGGCAGAGTGCAGCGGCGGCACTCTCTTCCAAATGTCATACACCTCCAGCGGCCTCCGTATGTGCGCACGGGCGGGTGTCTTTGTTTGTGCATTCCCCTGTTAGCAGCTGCCCTTGAGTCTCTCGATTGACAAGATGGTGTCGGGTATTTTTATCCATTAGAGCAGGTGGAGGCAAGGCGGGCGGCGGCAAGGTCACGACGTGACAACATCTGCGGTCTTTAAGGACATGCGGCGAGGTTTGCGAGTCACTTGCGCTATCGTTCGTGGCTAAAGGGTTTATCGACGCCGGCGCAGGATTGTTGTCAAACGGTACTTTTTTTCCCTTGCGAAAGTCAAAAGCATTCACTGGGATTAACCTTGAGCAACCGATACGTTGGATCTGTTTGCAAACCGCTATAACAAGGAGGATTAATGGCGAGCAAAACATAACAATAGATGGTGTAATGTTTAGAAACAACACTAGAGGTCATGGTATGAAGCAGCAAAATTGTTAGAAAATAGGCCAGACAAAAAGTCTAGTACAGAACTTTACCAGGTGAATCTCAAAACATTTATAGTTTCATTTTAAACTGGTCATGTTGAAACCCGCATAAAACAAAGTATATTTATATACTTTCAATGAAACATGTCAATACAGTATGAATATTTTTCCCAACCTATCGGCAACCATTTTGCTTTTGTTTGAACCAGACGGAGCGAGTCTCATCAGGTCGGACGGGCGGCTTTGTTCTTCCGCGACGACAACTACGTTCAGTTGATGACGGGTGGCTTAGAGAACCCCCTCCTTTTGTGCCCGCTACTGAAGCCACATTCAACACGCTTAAAGCAAATACACTGCAGCGTTTATCCTCTATATGTATTATTTATCTTCGCAGAGAGCAGCAATTCCCAAACTCTGTGCTGTGGTGAGGGCAATCATCCAATCCCGCTTCATTGGTTAACTACAATTAATACATCTTCATTTATGCCAGAAAGGTATAGTGACAAGCAGAGCAATTAATTCTCTTACACGAGATGGCAGATATCAGTGTCGTTGGCTGCAAGAAACCAAACATTGAAAACCAAAACTCTCCAGTAAGAAAGTTGATATACATTTTTTTTCCGTTGCGTTACATTCCCAGAAATGTCTGCCATGGCATTTTTCCTTCCAGCCTCGGCTGATTATAAGCTATTAGCTGCAGCCGTGTTCAGCACATGTGGTCTGTGCAGGAACCGGCGGTGGGATCGAGGGTCCGGCGGTCTGCGTTGAATGAGCTGTGGTCTGGGTGGTGGGTTTATGGCGCGACACATTGGTTTTATGGCATCTACATCAGTGCTAGACCGTAGAAGTCAGCGTGTGAATGATCAGAATGGACGGAACCACTACTAGCTTAATTTGAACTTGGGGTGGGGGGGTGGGGGGGAACATGCTGTTTAACTAAAAGGTGACAGAAAAAAGCTTCATGAGGATGTCATGATGCTGTATAAAAAAAATCACTTTGTGCAAAAGGCTTTCTTTAGCTGTTAGCTATTAGCCCCCGACTCAAGAGATGGTTTTATGCTAGCAGCCCAAGTAGGTGTAGCTGTTAAGCTCATTCACATGCCTCCCTGATTCCTGTACCAGGACGTCGCCATGCTGAGCAGCTGCTGCGTTTCACCGGGAAATAATCAACATCTCACCCCCGGTTCCATCAAATTGTGTTAGCGGTGGTTATTCCGCTAGCTGTCATTTACTTCCTGTTCATACAACAGCTGCGTGTTGTCTCCATCAACAGGTGCATGTGTAATTCAAGATTTCGCCAGGACCAGTGAGAGCTAAACACGTTGAGTTGGGACTTAAGCGCTTAAAGTCGGTAAGGAGGCTAATTAGCTTTGTGTACTGCGCGACGACTCCATTTGACCTAATACCAGCCATGACCGACAGTAGAGGACTTTCTGAAGTCATAGTCGCGTCAAAAAATTTGACCATGAGATATATGCGCAAGAAAGAAAAGTTGACTCAGTACCTCTTACGATATACAACGACATGACAACGAGCTGAAGAGTGTCATTTTCAGTAAGGCTACAATTTCGTATTGTATTGTTGGCTCTTGTGGTGCGATCCGGATACACACGGCAACATCAGATGTCCTGATTTGCCCTTGTCGTTCGTCTAAGCCCACGTGAAATATTCATGCTATTCTTCTACCATGTATCTTTTAAATCTATGCCGCCTCAGCCGTGCTCTCTCCAGTACTAATTAATTCTAGCATTACAATGCGACTCCTGGGGGTTGCTAGGCAACAGGCTGCTTTCACTACGGCGTCGGGCCAGCCGCATTCCATTTATTGGCACATTTACATGATTGCGTTCACGTTTGTTCATTCACAAAAAAAAAAAAAAAAAGGAGCCGACATTTGATACATAGTAAAGTTTGAAAAAATCAAAGTATGAAACTCATAAAATACGTCTTAGCTAACTGCTAACAAGCACATAATCAACCGTGTGAGGCACATTGTTACTTTCATTACAACTTCACATAAAAATGTGTCCTGTGTCGACAACCTCACAGAACAAGCTTGAGGGATTGCTTCATTGCATCCCGATGATGTCATTCTGACAAATGAAAAATGAAACTAATTGATGATACACAGCCACCTCTCAATGGAAAGAAGCTGTAGTCTAACAGGCAGTTTGTCTGTGAATACAAAAACTTGCATGTAAACAGAAAACGTCAAAATGATCAATCATCTGGGTCACAGGTAAAAAGTTGAAGAAAGTCTCCTGAGTACATCAACCCCTCTTGTGATTGTTTTTTTAATCAGTGAACAATACTAAATAATAAAGCACAATCATTTAACAGTAACCGTGAGAATTTTTTCCCAATTAATCATCTGAATACTCGTTTGATTCCAAAAATATTCAATTGTGAAGGCCTCCACTGTGCATTACACACTGAATGGGAAAAGTCAGCATGAAAGGGGCTTGCTTGCTTGTTTGTCATTCTGTGCTGGCTGACGGCAATCCTCGAACATTCGGTTTCTGCGAAGATGATCATTTCTTCGTTTTTCAATGAGGTGCTAAATTCCTCGTCATTTTCTTGTGTCAGGGCTTCTGCCGTTTCTCAGTAAAGTTTCCTGTTTACGGCGCTGCGCACATCCCGCTCGGGGGGCCTTCCCGTCCCGGCTCGGGAAAACAAGAATGCCTGGGCCGAAGACGGGCGAGGGGTTTGAGGCTACATCCTCAGGATGTTGCACAAAAGGATCGCAGGGGGATGGTGGGGCCATTGCTGACAATTAGCTGGACTTCATATGGCAACGTCGGTCCTTTCCAAATTGAATGCTACCATTTTGTACTACATTTGATTTGTCCGTGCACCAATACGTCCTCTACATGCATCTGCAACAACAATACTGGGTGACAGGCTCTAAAACTAAATAGGATCATTTTTCCAATTTTTTGGATATGGGGGAAAAAATAAAAGGCCAATGACATTTATCAAACCGAGATTCGTTTTTCATCCCGGGATTTACAATTTCTCGAAACTAAACCGCCCTGGCAAAGGAAATTGAAGTAATTGATCAAATCAATCAGCCAATCTGCTGCGACTCCCGAATGCTAACCCCATACAGTATATTCATTTTGAGGCTTTATTCGAGCGAAGTGGTCGCAGCTGATACATTTTCAGGGTAAACACTATTATTCCTGGCATAGCTGCCGTGTAATTGGCGTGACCTTAAGTGCTTTTGACGGGCAGAAGCTGGCTGTAACAGGGGCGTCATTGTGTCGGGTGCGCATCGCACAGGCGGCTGCGACTCAACGCATCTTTGCCTCCAATTTCGGTCGCATTTGGGCTGGCTATTTAGCGCACCGCTGCAAAGCATTCCAGAGACCGCATTGCCTTCCTTTTCCCCTCATCCGTACATAACTCACTTTATAAACACTGTCGTTCGCACATTGCTGATATGTTTGACTACATTTGAACACTGTTGATAACCAACATTGACACAAGGAGTGCTTGATCCAAATTGTAACACACTGCGCAGCAGCTAATAAATGCCTCCGCCTGTCTACAGTTGAGAAAATAAACGGTACAAATGTATTGCGAGTTGTAAACAGTATGAATGGATAACTTGCATAATACATCATGTTGTTTTCAGATTAGCAAGTGATTCTTTTCCCTTCCACACAGAACGTCAACCTAATGATTGAACGGCAGAGGAAAAGCACGCACTTCCTCAAGTATATTACACAAGCCCTCGAAAGAGAAGTGCTAATGTGGCGTTATGCAAGCCTCTTTTCGATACTTCTTTGTTCTGCCCAGTGTACACTTGCATGCATCCAAATGGAGATCGGTATGATTAATGAGACCGGGTTAGAGGCAGCGGGAACAGGTTAAGTGAGGAGGAAACGTGCAGCCAGATGGGAGAACGTAGGGTCAATCAAGGTAAATGTTAATTAGAGCAGTCACAACCGGAAAACTGCATCAATCGCGCATAACAAAGAAGAGAATCACACAACCTGCCAAACGAGGTGAAAATTTAGAAACGTTCCTGGTTGTGAATAGGGATAAAAAGCATTCCATTCTAAACCCAAAAATTTTCGTGTCCCAGCGTTTGTGCTTTTTACACAGTTCCAAAACTGCTGCACTGCGTTTATTCACCAAGTAGGTGTATGGCTCGAGTGGAACGCAGTTAAACTATTGGGAACTTTGCACAGCAAAATCTAGATACAAATATATGGACCGTGACACGAGTGGACCTGGATCCTTTTTAACCCAGAGCTATGAAAATGCCAGTACGCATGTGGAAATAGCCTTCGTGATGCCAAGTCTTCCCAACAAGCAGGAAGAATCCGGTCACGTTGAGTCATTGTCCATTTTCCTTTTTGGGCAATGGAAGACTACAGCGCGCAAAAAAACGTGACCAAGCAAACCCCGAAGGATCAATTACCTAGATAAAGTTTCGACACGACAAATCTCGACAAGCAATCTGCACCACTGCACACGCAGGAAGTAGAACAAACACAATTTCTCTTACAAGGAGACAACAGCTTTTTTGAAAACTTTTTTCTGATAGCGGGAATAAAAGCAGCTGGTTTTGGGATCCTATCGCCTGGTTTTGGGTGCATGACACGAGTCATCACCTGGTTAGCATGACTCGACACTTTTATTTCTTTCATTTAAGTGGCCGTGCACCTCCACACAAAGAATGCAATTATTTACTGAACAGTGAGTCACTTCCGACAAATGCGATCCATCAAGAATAATGTTATGAGTAATGCCTACTTCCACTCTCTCTGTAATCTACAGATTTTTTTACGACATCCACCTTTTACGCGATTAAAATCTACGTCCACTTTTTTTTTTTTACATGATTTGCATCCATCTTTTTACATTATCTATGTCAATGTTTTAACAAAAAACAAGACATCCATGTTTTAGTGTTGAACGAATCCAGATGGAAATATAGATAATCAAATACTGGAATCGATTTCCAGTATTTAATTATACATTCCATACGGTTTGTGTCAATATGGCTGTACTGTGGCACAAGGGTCCTCATTGGATGTCAGAATAATTTTTAAAACTGCTACTATGCGTTGATTCAATCAAAACTAAATAAATTGATACAACCCACTGATAGCAACATTGCAGCTCTATCGACCTAATTTGTGTCTCTCCGTTGTGAGCAGCACTGTAAACAAGCATTAGAGGCGTGCCGGAGCCATATTCTGGGATTTAGGGACCTCTAATCACACTAAATTAATCAGCTCGCCATCTGATGCGCGTCATGTCTGAGCGCTTCGCCAAGAGGCAGATTATACTGCAGATTATGTGGCGAAGTGCAAGCCTGAAGCTAAATTACGGCTAACTCGTCATTGACAACATTTTATCTAAGCGTTAAAAGAAGAATATCTTGATCCACACTAGGATGGTGGTAGCTGTTACCATTTTTTTTTTTGTCCAGCAATCAAAAACTGCAGTCTATCTTGACCAAATGTTTACGTAGCATATTTTTCTTTGGGTAGACTCGACGTGACCAGCCTCAATCCAACAATATACATACTAGCCTATACATCTTATTGACATTCCATAAAGCGGTCTAGTTTGCTGTGGTAGAATTTAGAGCGGCAAATCTTGATCTAGTTCAATTTTATGCTGTCGGCATTCTCTGTCCGCTAAATCTACAGACTAGTGACTGAAAGTGGACTTGGCTGATGGCTCAAGTTAGCAGCTGGCTGTGAACTGGCTAACCATTAGCCAGTCTTTCTGAATGTCAATTGTGAGCCTTTAATTACTAATCAATTCAGATAATTGATATTATGCAATGTTCTGAACTTGTTTCCATGCCTATTACATGAGTGAAGTGTTTTGTTTCCATCTGCTTAATTTCTCCGAACGGCGACCTTCCCAAAATGTCAAATAAGAGCTGCCCCTACTTTCATGACGAGCCTCACAGTGCAACTCAATCGCGTCCATGTAAACACCAAACGTCACAAAGGGTTTATCCTCTGTGGCTTGGCGGGTCTTTGGGCTAAGTATGCAAAGATTGCGGTTCCCCCTCCGTGGTCGCGAACGGAGCTTCGGCTGCCACTTTCCGCCATGAAGGCCAATGGAATTTATGGCGCCTCCGACGGCCGAGCTGTTTTTCTTCCTACTTTATAAATATCACAAGGAATGCGAACAAAAGCAACTGGCGTATGAAACTAGTATGTGGGTGCGTGTGTGTTGTTATTGAGTGGGGTAGAAACAAAAACACAGTGTGACCCTGACGGTGACAAGATAACTGAACGCTAGCATTCAAAACTACAAACCAGCACAAGGTCGAGGGTGAAAATAATCACACGAGAAGAAGGCGACGCACATCAGTCGAGGCTGTTTGACCTACATACATATACATAACCCGAGAGGTTACAAAGTCCCTCCTCCGTTTGAGGCGGGACATTAAAGCACTGCGTGGAGAACAACGGAAATGTTTCCTTACAAAAAAATCGGGCTGTTGCAGTTTTAAATGAGTTGTTTGTTAACTCCAAAGTGCTACAGTTCCAAATCCTGTTGGTCATCTTTTCTCAAATAGGGGTCAGAAAGCCATAATTGGTGGGTAAGCACAATATTTCGCAATGTTATTTCACAGCGTACATAACTCAATGACATCTCCCTACCTTAGCTTTGGGCCAATAAAAAGCATTGCTGTGATCGTGACCTCTCATTAAAATGGCGTACTCTGCATTTTTCAAATTGTTACCAACTGGCAAAACAAATCAAGAAGACGACGATTCAGCCAACTGTGTTAAAATGTACAACGTTAACAAAAATGAATTCATATTTGTGCTACGACCCGCTGGAAGAGTCCAACTGCTCCCCCTTGTAAATTTGTTTTCTGCCATATTCAATGCTGTGCTTAACTGCTAAATACAACTAACAAAGTCACAATGTCATACACAGTCCTGTCAAAGTTTACAGAGTACACTATACAACAGTAAAGAGACTACCAAATCATCCCCAATTCAAAAGAAAGTTGGCCAACTAGGAATAAAACTGGAAAAGTCACACAGTTCAAGAAGAAACTAAGACTTGAAGCAGAAGCCAAGAATGACATCAAAAGTGTGTCGGCACGACGCATTCCTGAAGTAACATTTCATAGGGAGTGTAAATCACAAGTTTCATCACCTACTCCGACAAATATGCAACGCTCGCATAACTCAGGGAATCCGTTGAGCATCCACTCGCAGGATCGGAGAGCAAGCAGTCTCAAGAGACGCATTTGAAAATCACTTCGTCGTGACGTTCCCAATCGCCCCACGTGGACAAACGATGAGCTCATGAGTACATTTTTCAGGAGTCTCGCTGGACTGACTTGCAGCGCGAGGCTCACATGTTGAACAGATGATCACGTTGCTTGCATGTTTTGCGAGCGCTGTCACCAGGAACTGATGATTGGCATAAAACCAGCCAAAATAGACTTTGGAAGACTCATTTGTTGAAATTGAAATCATACGACCACAACCAGCTTAAAGGTGCAAACGAATTTCAAAATCGAACTCGCGTTCAAGAGCTTTTTTTTAAGGGTTCTGTGCTACAGTTGATGCATTGTTCGCCTCAACCCCAGTTTAAACATAAACTAGTGTGTGTATTTGTCTAGTCGCGTGTGGACTTTTGAGCACAAAGGAACGCTGGTGTTTGAGAAGCTGCAGACAGGGTAAATGTGGGACCTGGCCACACTGGTGAACACGTTTGACATTTCCGCAAAGCTATCCTTGCAAACTGCACAATCAATCATTTTAATTGAATAATCGTGTTTACATGGCCTCGGGTGATGTTTGACGAGCATACGATGACCCCACGATGACAACATTTTTATACAAAAATCGTCTAAAAGTATCACCCCCCTAGATTTAAACAAGGCGGGAATATATCAGCGCCAACGTCTGTGGCATGCAGATGCAGTACAGTTCCAAAAAGAAGAAGAATGTGACATCACTCCAAGACCCGCTAGAAGTTTGGCGAATTAGAAAAGTCCATTGTCGCCTGGGCGGGATTAGACTCCTTCAAATCTTGAGGCTGCTGCCAAACCGGACAAGGAAGGAAGTAACAAACCCACACCCAACTTCAGGGGGGTAAAAAATGGAGGAAAGGTTGTTCTATTTAGCAGCACTTCATCCTGTTTGAGTTCCATACACATCCTGACACTTTTCCAATTTACCCTAAATCCTTTTACAACCTGCAGCGACCACTTGCTGTTGTTTTTTTTGTTTTTTTATCAATTATTGCTGTTGGGATGCTAGTCGAGTATCGCTAGAATGCGGCCTCCTCGGCAGATGACCCCACTTGCGGCCTTTAGCTTTGGCCACCTGGCTGAAGACGACCAGACGTGAGAGGTGACAGGTCAAGGTAAGCTTCAGGACAGACTGTCTGCATCTTAAAGACTCTCTTTAACACACAACAGTGAGCTAGTAAAAGCTTCGATAAAGTTACACCTGAAGCCGACAGATATATTTATTCGCCGTTGCCTTTAACACGGAATCTGTTTTTCAGTTCATCGCCGGTGCGAGACCGAGGGTCAACCGGGGCCAGTCTTGAGCCTTCTGACGATTTACTAATCCCACCAAATGGATGTCGTCAACACCTTAAGGATAACGCGGTTGCTCCAACAGTCGGATAGGTGCTTCTATTCATGGGGGAGGCAAAGGTGTGCCACTTCGGCTCTACTAACGGTGGAAAGAGAAGTGGGACTAACACTTTCCGTATGTGAACGCACACCTTCTTTTTTAGCGTTAGATTCAAACAACACTACGAAAGATTAGCATTCAATTGAAAATCTTGACTTGATTAGCTAGGGAACAAAAGCTCATTACATGAAGTGTAATGTAGTGTCTGATCATTTCAAGATGAATTAACCCAATAATGTTTGGTAAAAACTTGTATCCAGTCCTAATTGAGTGACCAAAATATAAATACTGTTGACTACAGCTGTCCAAAATAAGCAACCACAAGGGCCTTCTTAGCAATTATAGCAGACATGACATAACGCGTCGCGGCAAAGCTTGGTTTAGCTTACAAGCCGGCACTGTTGCTTCTGAATGCTTTGCCGCCAGCAGCTGCTTCCCGCTGCGTCGAGCGGTGGCGTATTGATCGTCTATTGTGTGCAAAAGCAACATCCATTTGCAGCGCAAGCGGCACTCGTGCGGAAAGGAAGAACTGACGCTCGTGTGAGGGGATAGTCGCTCTCTAATGAAAAAGCATTCACCTGCACAAAATGAGATTTTTTTTTAAGCAAAAAACATCAAATTTGGAAACATGTTCAAGCTTCTTTAGTACTTCCCCAATTCAAATGCACGGTGATGACATCAGTGGTAGTATCATTGCGCACTAATTGCCTATTGGCCATTTTTTTTCCCACGTAGTTAATAATAGATTCAATCTATTTGTGTACTGTTTGTGTTCTTCAGGTAAGCTGTCATATTGTCTTATGGGTTTAATTCTATCTTTTTGCTAATACTTTAGTTTTTTTTATTAATTTGTTTGTGGGTATTTGTTTTCAGTCATGGCATCGATTTCTGGCAAATGTATCAATTTTAACAGACACAACGGCAATTAATATGTTCCATCTTTTAAGGGAGAAACAGCCGTACCAGTGAGTTTGCAAACAACAAAATCAATTCCCTTTTCTGTATGTCTGTAATCTGCAATGGTTCAATCGAGCCATAGGACTTCTCTTGTTTACGAAATAGATTCAAATAGGATTCCGTCTCACACCTATAGAGAATTGAGGTCCCAATGAACTTTATAGTAATGTGGGACCGGTTAACTGGTATGATACTAAACTCCACGAAAGTAGGCCAGAGCCTAGATTCGAACATAAACTGTGAACAAGAGGTCCAAAACACTTTCTGCACCTGGTTGCATTATCATAATATCCTTTCTTATTGTGTAAGCAAAGTTTCAATGGCATCAAACCGGCATTGAAAGATAATATCCCAGTAAAAGAGGCCAATGTTATCCAATGAGCGATCTTGTTCGCATAGAATTAGCATTTAAAATGTTACCTTCAAGACATTTTATTGTTATTGGCAGAGTTGCACGTCTTGCTATGCTAAGCATTGGCCGATTATCTCCCCTGATAGGCGGCTTAAGCGGCATGGAACCATGCGCGACCCGAAACATAAACACTTTAAAAACCAACATGAAATACTTTTTGTGTGTTTTATCTGGTGCTTCGTAAAATGATAAAAGGTCAAACCTGTTGCGTTCTGTCCGCCGGGTTCATCATCACCGCTTCCCGAAAGCTGTTATCCACATAGGACGCCATTTTCATCGTCTTGGAAGTGGACGGTGCGATTTAATCCTGTTCAAAATGTTAATTTAGCTCCAAAAAGACGGGAGGGGCAGAAAGATAAAGAAAGGCCTCCACCTCTTCCTCCAGGATCCGAGAGCCACTTGGCCGTCTGCCCGAAGAGACGAGTGGGGCTGGAGGCTTTGGGAGTGCCCCGGAGCCCCAGGCCCAAGCTTAAACCCCCTGTACAAACACTATCCCCTCGGCGTGGACTCCTGGCTTCAGCCCGGCACTGGACCGAGTGACAACCGAGAATCGCCAAACTTGCTCTCGACTAAGCTCGCCTCCCCTTTTATGTACTGTTCACCGCCATTCTGCTCGTTGCTACCAAAAAAAAAAAAAGACAAAAAAAGGAGGGGGAGTGGGGCCAGAAAGACTAACCCGCCGACAATAACGCGGTGCCCATTTTTCCCCCTCTATTTTTCTTAAGAGGCCAAGCCACTCACGGACGAAACATGGTGCTCCGCTTACGGACTCTCAGAAAAGTGTGGTGCGTGTTAACTCCACCGCCGCTCCCACTGTGCTGATCTGTTGTATGCCACCATGGTGACTGAATAGTGGCAGCGGCAGCAAGAAAGAAGTCAAACACCGTGACTTGTTCCTGCACGTATTTTCGAAATAAACTTAGCAGGAAGTACGTGTTTTTGCTAATAACAATAATAAGATGCAAATACATCATGCTGGTTTTTATATACACCGAATGTCGTTATTTTAACCACCTGTGGAGGATTTTCCACTTGGTAACATAGAACGATTGCGCGTTTTTTTCTTTTAATCTGATGGAAACTTCCGTCATTTTCCGTCTTGGGTTACGTCGGTCATCGTTTTACCGCTGACTTTACACGTGTGGAACCCTGACCGATTGCAGCCGCGTCAAAGCGTGAGATAACATTTCGAGCCATTCCGGTAACAACTTTACAATATAAACGACCAGTACTACAAGTATTATTAAGTCTTACATTAATACATATAAGTATATAGTCAAAGTATTATTATTCATCTTCCAAATAGATATGTTTACAGTGTTCAAGAACAGAGAATTATTTTGGAACTATGTAGAAGTTAAGGAAGTCTCGTACTTCAAGAACGTTACGTGATGTCTACTATGCTTCAATAATGATGTAACTAATGCATACTTATATTGTGCCTCGGATCGACTCTGTTACAGAAAGAGGGGAAATTACAGCTATGATTTTTAATATGACAGCTATAGAATTTCTAGTCGTGGAGTCAAGGTTGGGTTTACATAATTTACTTTGAAAGAAACCTCCGGTCACTTCCCGTTTGGCAGGCGGTGATCTTTCTGCCAACCCCACACAGATGAGTGTCACGGGGAGGCCCATAGACGAGTCCATGTAGCAAGACAGAAGAGGGGTGCGGCTCGAAGTAGGAAAAACGATGCTTTAGCTCAATCTAGTGGCAAGATATGGAACAAAATGATAGTTTTATATTTATTTCTGCGTTCTGTGATCAAGTAAACACACGCCTCTTGTTGTTTAATCGTTTAAAAATGCACTTTGAAGATAATTGTGTATTTTTACGTCATTTACTGATCATCAATGGTGCTTTATTACGTTTACTAATTCTGACAGTTTTACCCTCCCTCCCCTAGTCACAAAGTAAATGAGGCCATCAGCAGTTCGGTTCCCATGCCAACCGATCATGACCCATGGTCACAGAGGAGGACCTCGCTAACGTCATCTCTCAGCGGGGCCCAGTCCTGCGCCTGGCAGAAACGTCCCGAGGAGGACATCATGCAAAACTGCAAAGAATCTGCAGGACAAAGAATTATTTTTACAGGTAAGACAGAGCTGTCATTAAGCTTCAATAAAACCATCTTATTAGAAGTAGTTATGGTGGTATAGTAGTAGTATAAAAGCATAAGATGATATTTAACACAACTTCAATCATTTTGGCTGCCTAGACTGTATCAATTTATTAGATCTTATTTGTTAATTCGAGAATGAACAGTTATTTGTCAGCATTTTTTTTTCCAAAACATTCAACCATTTTTTAAGTCTTGATTTTTTTTTTTTTTTTTTGCTGTGCTCAGAAGAACCCTGACGACATTCAAGCTCCTATATAAGTAACTTGTATTAATGGGTGTATTTTTTTTCCTCACATGCTCATTAAGGGCCGGATGGTATCGGTGACTACCGCCCGAGGTTCAATCAGTCCCCTGGGGCCACAAGCGACCTCTCTTACCTGTGGAGGGCAGCCCCGGACGCGCCCCCGCCTTTACCCAAGAATGGCTACGTGGGTGAAGTGGGTTGGTGCTGGCAGTACAATTCAATGTTGAACCACAACACACTACGCAGTGGCATGCAAATTAAGGTAAAGCTTCAGAACACATATATGATCAAAATGATTAATTAAATACTAATTACAATACATAACTCAAATCAATTATATCAAGTTGGCATTATTTTTATTTGTTTACACATGTTGCTAAATTCCTTTTAGAGGGGCATGCTTAATTTTAAGTCTGTCAATGTAAAATATATTTTTAAAAAATCAGTTTTCTTTCAGAAAAGCATCACACGAATGGAAGTAGAGGAGCAAGCAAGCTACAAGTTTTTGCAGCAATCGTAAGTCAACAAAGACCGTGTGTTTATTCGGCCACGGCTGTGCAGAATCACATGACGCATGCCAAATGGTATGGCAGTGTTGAGTGTCTTGTGTTGTTAGCTCAACTCATCCATAATGCAACACTACACTTTGGCATCCACACACGCGCAGAGCATCAGATAAGAATACCGCAGCGGATAACCATGTTTCCTCCTTCAGCGAGATAGTCATTTTTAAGATTTTGCAGTTTTGAAAGAGGTTGGGAGCAATAAATCAAAAGCTTCTTTGCAGTCAAGTGGAGCTGATGGCCTGTCAAAATGGATATTATGATGAATTTTTGTTGTGTATTTATCCTCGAGGGTTTGAAAAGATTTAAAAATGAGGAAAAAGATTAAATCAGACAGCACTATCTGAACATGTTTAATGGAAATTTTAAAATAAGGAAAAACACATTTTTAAAAAATGCTTTCAAAAGAACAATATTCCAATTGAATGGAAACATCTTTGAGAATCATTGTGTTTTTGTTGATTTTTTTTCTTTTGTTTTTATATCCAGATCATATACAAACGGGCCATATAAAAGAGAACATTTTCATTTTATATTTTAAATTCAACATGTAAAATCCCATTTAATCTTTTTTATTTTTATTTTATTTTCCTGATGCCAGAGAGAAGATGACCGCTATGCAGAAAACTCAAAACAGAGACTGGCAGTAAAATGGCAAGCAGGACCAGACACTGGATGATTAAAATTAGATACTACTAATGTTCTTTTCCTTTAACACCAAAATATAGATACATGGCTCAGTTTGATGGCTCCTTTTATGATAAAAGTGTTAATTCAGGACAGAAGGGACTTCTTATGTATATAGAAACATGTCTATTTCTGTGGACATTGTTATAATACTGTATGTACATGTACAACCACATCACGATTGTGTGACGCCTTCAAAATAAAGTTGTGATGGGCTGAAAAACCGCGTAGCTCTTATTTTGATGGACCATACCAAATCTGCTACTTCCGGAGTACTTCCAGAACTTTCCCTCTTCCAGTCACACCGGCCGGCCGCCGTGTAGCTAGCTTAGCATAGGCTAACGGTTCAATAGTGTTTCAAAATGTCTCACCCAGTGCCCACCAACAAGCCGTCCAATCCTGAAAACCCTCGCGTTTTCCTCGACGTTGACATTGGCGGTACTAGAGGTAAGAAGACCCATAAAATTTAATATAAAATGGTAGGAAATATCGTAGTTACCGCTAGCCTTGTTAGCTTAGCTGGCTCGTGCTCTATCGGATAAACTTGTTCATGTTAATGTGCCAAACAGTGTAAACGGATTTATTTTAAATTGAATTAGTGGGCATATCAATGTTTGCATATGGCTTGCATACGGTATGTGTGTAATATTCCACTCCATGCACATGATTTGAATTTGGAGAGGCAGAGTGCGCTCCATTCATTTCCTTCCCGAATGCAGAGCACTGGCGCAAGGTTTCCCAATTCGGTGCGCCTAGTGCGGTTTTTGGTTCACTCTGAATAACTAATTGAACGTCACATTTGAGCAACGCTTGTCAGAGATGGTGTTAAACTGATGTTCAGGTATTAACAAGCACGTATTATTTTATAACTATACACTCCGCAGCTTGTCGAAGGAGGTCAAATACAATCAATGCACTGAAAATATGGCCTCGTACATAAATAATAAAAATGTTTAAATACCTTACAAATGGAGCTCTTGTACTGAAGTGCATGTCTTGTTGTTGTTTTTCCTTAGCTGGCCGAATTGTTTTGGAGCTGTTTGTTGACGTCACTCCCAAGACGGCTGAGAACTTTCGAGCCCTCTGCACTGGAGAAAAAGGCCTGGGGAAAACCACAGGGAAACCTCTGCATTTCAAAGGCTGCCCCTTCCACAGGAGTACGTGGCGTTACCGTGGTCAACATCCTGTCTTGGATTACTGTGCTTTTACTATTGAATTGTAAATTGACTTTTCTCAACAGTTATTAAGAAGTTCATGATCCAGGGAGGTGACTTCTCCAACCAGGACGGCACAGGTGGTGAGAGCATCTACGGGGAGAAGTTTGAGGATGAAAACTTTCACTACAAGGTAATAGAGACAACGCTGGTCTTTGTCCACAAAACCACAACAGTAATTCATCAGATGGAATAAAAGCGGCCTTATTGTGTGCATGTTGTTGTCAGCACGACCAAGTGGGCCTGCTGAGCATGGCCAACGCAGGGCCCAACACCAACGGCTCGCAATTTTTCATCACCACGGTGCCCACGCCACATCTGGATGGCAAGCATGTGGTCTTTGGACAAGTGCTCAAGGGGATGGGAGTGGTTAAAAAGCTCGAGGCGATCGACACCCAAGACAGCGCTCCTCTCAAGGTAAAGGAAGAACAGCGGCGCACCTTTGAGAGTGAGACCATCGCAAAATGTCTGAGGAGCGACCCGTGACTTTTCTTCTTTCAGCCTTGCGTGATTGCTGACTGTGGTGACCACAAGGACGGCGACAGCTGGGGCGTTGCCGCCTGTGACGGCACGGGGGATGCCTACCATGACTTCCCAGAGGACTCAGATGTTGACTTTAAGGATGTACGTCTGCTTTTTTCCCTTATTTTGTCCACACGCACACACTGACTTTTAAAAGTATTAAATTGTTGCACAAGCATGGAGCATATATATGTATGTTAATACCTTAAATGAAAATGGTGCACTTTGCTAATTCAAATTTCCTCAAAATTGATTGTTTTGAACTGTTTTCCACCCACAGGTGGACAAAGTTGTGTCAGTGGCCGAGGACATTAAAAAAGTTGGAAACACCCTTTTTAAGAGTCAAGACTGGAATGCTGCTGTCGACAAATACAGCAAAGCTCTCAGGTTTCTCAAGTTAAATCATCAACCACTTGTATTATGATTCCAGAAGACAACAACATAGCATCTTTTCCCACAGGTATTTGGAAACGTGTGGTGAGCTTTTGGAGGATGAGGGTGAGGAGTCTCCGGCGCAAAAGAAGCTGGTGCCCGCTGTGCTCAGCTGTTACCTCAACACGGCTGCCTGCAAGTTAAAGCTGCAAATGTGGCAGGAGGCCATGGACAGCTGCAACGAGGTTTGGCGTTGACAGACTTAGCCACTAGGTGGTGATACTACGCTATAAGTATGCTCAATCGTCTCAATTTGTCTTTGTAGGCTCTGGAGCTGGACAAAGGCAACACCAAGGCACTTTTCCGCAGGGCTCAGGCCTGGCAGGGTCTCAAAGAGTATAGCCAAGCCATGGTAACATATTTGATAACCTCCAAATTGTCTGGAACCAAATTGGTTTGTCCTAAGACCTCCATTTTATTTGCAGTCTGATCTGAAGACAGCTCAGGGAATAGCGCCAGAAGACAAAGGTGAGTTTTTGTCTTTGTTGACAAACTGCAAAATAAGCATGCCAGATCGAACGCAGCAGTTGGAATAATAATTAGGTCTGCGCCATATTTACACTAAGCCCTCTGATTGACCCTATTTAATGAGCCAGGCACCACTAATTTAACATTTTCAAAGATAGATGGTCTATGCACCTCCTGTGCAGGCCTACCATATTTACAATTCTGACACCCCAAATGCATCATGTTCACTCCATGGTCTGTGCCTCTCTAATGCAGCCGATTCACATTCACACCAGCAAAGTGAAAAATATAGAGCGTGACTACCATCCTCAATTACTCATACTTGTTAACTTTCTCCGGCAGCCATCAGCAATGAGATGAAGCGTGTGCAGCTCCAAGTCCAGCAGGAGAAGGAAAGAGAGAAGAAAATCTACGCCAAAATGTTTGCCTAAATGCTCCCCTTCGTTTAATCCGCCTACTGATGTAACGAAGCCCAAGTCGTTTTTCTATACTGAATGGCAAATGTGGTCACCGTTTTGTCCTTGGAACGAACGTATGACAAGATCCTCAGCGAGCGCACAACAGTCAACTAGTTTATTCACTGATGCGACATTATGTAAAGTACAACAAACTGTACCAGGAATAAATGTTAACTTAACAAAAATGCTATCCGTAAGTCCGTATTTAATATACTTCAAGGCCACTACTATGCAAATATGTTGAAGCCTCATTTTTTTTGTGTGGTAGCGGTAGTGTCACATCATAAATAAAATCCGGGCTCTTTAAACATGATTTGTGTCCATATAGTACATACATAGATACACTACCAGTCAAAAGTTTGACCACACTTGTGATACAATGAGACAGCATATCCAAACTTTGGACAGTATAAAAGCAACGAGGCACATTTTTACTGGCGAGAGGCCCTGAATATTCTTTCGGTCGTGGTTCAAGTTTACCGTATTTTCCTGAAACGGTGACCGGGCCAGTGTTTACATTCCATTGTAGGCCGGTCCACCTCCACCCTCGGGAACCACCCAGTTGATGTTCTGGCTGGGGTCCTTGATGTCGCACGTCTTACAGTGTACACAGTTCTGAGCGTTGATCTGCAGCCGCATGCCGTCGCCTGATTCCACGGGAACGTACTCATACACGCCTGAGAAAAACGTGGAATGCAAAGTATGGGATCAGGACATGTATTGTAACTATAAGATCTAATTTACCACATTCAAAGTATACATGTCTGTGCACCTTGAATATTTAATGGTCTTTGCGCTTCTCACTCGGACCCCATGTTATTTCAGGGTCTGAGCGCAGGATATTTATTTACCTGCCGGGCAGAAGCGTTGTTCAGGCCCGTCATAGATGGCGAGGTTCCTGTCGACAGGCACGTTGTCGTCCATGAGGGTAAGGTGCGCGGGCTGGTCCCCCTCGTGGTTGGTGCCGCTGAGCGCCACGGAAGAAAGCAGGTCAAAGCTGATCTTCCCATCAGGCTTGGGGTACTCGATGGGTGTGCAGTCTTTGGCTGGCTTCAGCTGGTCGGCGTCGCGGCCTGACGCGCACCCAAACCAGATAAGGCGATTCTGATAAGACGAGGCCGAACCATATTTCGGCAAATAGTGACTCACCGCAGTGTTTGAGTGTCCATGGCTCTTTGCCCCTCAGGATCCAGTAGAAGAGTCCTGTGTAGACCATGCCGCCATACAGGCCAAAGTAGTTGTGGAAGGACGGACGGATGTTCCTAACGGCGTGGAGCTCCTTCCACACCCACGATGCTTTCAGGGCCTCGGCGTATTCGGGAACATGCAGACCTAAAGGACCAAATTTCGAGCCGCTGAAGAGTTTGTGCACTACTAATGTAACGTTTACATCTCATGATCCTTGCACCATCTAACACACATCACAATTTGGTTTGCAACTCCTCAAATGTAGCACGGTGTACTGACATGAGCTTCAAATGGCCGGTGAACGTTCAATGTATCATATTAATAATATTCAACGGCCAGTACATCAAATGTACCTCTTTAACGGACTGTGCACCGCTATTGTATTTTGTACCTGCGGTCTCCGACCTGCCGTTTTCAGCCGCTGCCACCAATTGTGGGAAAATAGTCTCCGCTGCCAGCATGCCGCTCTTCATGGCCGTATGCGTTCCTTTGATCTTTGGCACGTTCATAAAGCCGGGGCTGCAGCCGATCAGTAGGCCGCCCGGGAACGTCAGCTTGGGGACAGACTGCGCCGATCCCAGACAGGGCAGACAACAATAGTTTTAGTTTTCCTAAATTACCTGAGGGCAGTTCGTAATGTTGAAGTTTGATGACATGACAAAATATAACACAAAAACAGTTTGTTCACCATTTTGCAAATCAAGCCCACAATCCTTCAAAGATAATCTTGTCCTCAGGTCAGGCAGTTTCACTGATTAACGTTGAAGTTAGTTTAGTAAGCCCCTACATGAATTTTCCCAATCAACACAAAAATGTACTGTCGATCTTAATGGGATGTGGAAAAAGGCTTCAGGCCTGCAATTGAACCGCTATTTGGTGTGAAGAGGCCATTTTGGGCAAATTCCAGCACTTGTTCTTTAACAAATTCAACGAAAGAATTCAAAAAATGAGCCACGACTCGAAGCAATTATCTTAGACTGTTTTGCACCAAGGTCGTCCAACATGGTTACCGCGGCAACAGTTGAAGATCATTTTGAATTAGAGCAATGAGAAAGTTTATGATCAGTCTTGTGTGTCGGTGAATTTCTTCTATAGCTCAAACCTTACCTGGAAGCCACCCTCGTTCAGGGCGCGGGCTCCATACGCGATCCTGTTGCCTCCCTCCAGTGTGGGGGCGACAAAAGGATGATGCTTCCACCGCTGGAACTCCCGGAAGGGGCTCAGGTAAGGGTTGGAGTAGTCCAGACCCACCTGTGTGCAACCATCATGACCATTTAACAGGGATTGTTTGACTTCAGAATTTTTTTTTACACCAATTCCAACTCACCACAAAGCCCAGAGCCACCAGGGGCTCTCCTTCGTTGAGGTGATACAGGAAGGATCCGCCGTACGTGTTCCTGTTGAGAGGCCAGCCCACCGAATGCTCCACTCGGCCCGGACGCCACTTCTTCTCGTCGATGCTCCACACCTCAAATCAATGCAAATAATCATCATGCAAAAGATTCAGAAGCGGTCCCCGCAATTTAAACTAAACTGTGAATGGCAGTTACCGCATGCATGAGATTATTACACTACGTGACCTTCGAGCCGCCGAGATGTCGGTTACCTCCTTGAGACCGATGGCGTACGTCTGCGGCTCGCAGTTTTCCCGCAGGTTGAAGCGCTTGTAGAGCTGCTTGGCGAGATGGCCGTGACATCCTTCTCCAAACAACGTCACCTTCGCGTGGAGCTCCATCCCCCGCTCAAAGATGTCCTGGACACAGACGCTCATTGGCCGCAAATTCCTTACATAGCCAATAGAATTTGGCGTGTGCTTGTAGGGTACCTTCGGTGAGCCGTCTTTGGCGATGCCGACGTCGTTGGTGGCTACTCCTTTGACGCTTCCGTCTTCGTGGAACAAAACCTTCACAGCACAAGAGACACAAAGTGAACAAATATACAGACAAAACAGGATGACATGATATAAAACGGATTGCTATATTTCATTCAAAATGTCAAAAGCGTCACCTCGGAGGCGGCATAACCGGGATACAACTCCACCCCGAGCTCCTCGGCCTGCTCGCCCAGCCAGCGGACAAAGTTGCCCAGTCGCACTATGTAGTTGCCATGATTCCTCATGGGCAGACCTGTCTCACACACACACACACACACACACACCAATCCATTTAGACTCTTATCGTGACACAATTGATACAGAGCATATATGCCACCGACCAACAGTACCTGGCAACATGGGCACGGGGATCCTGTGCTTCTCTGTCAAAATGCTGAAGATATCCTCCGTCACTGGCGTGTTGAGCGGAGCCTGAGGCAAGAAAGAGAGGAGACACACTCTTCATTTTAAAATGATGATCATATGCAAGGACAGGCACGGCTCCAAGTCAATACACAAGTGAGGAAACATTCATTCAGTTAATTTTTGGGGCGGATTTAACTCAAGGATGGCCACCACCAGATAGACAGAAACCTTATTTTACAATATGTTGGCGAAAAGTACAAAATGACGCTATAAAAATGTTACAATAGAGGTACTATTTTAATTCATGCTTTCATCTCATTCATTAGCAACTAGCTTTAGTTCTTCAAAACAGGCTTTCAAGCAGGGTTACAAACTAAGGTTCAGTTTAGAAAACGGGCTTTCAAGACTGTTCTCAAATAAGCGACTTGTGATTTGCGCAAGCAGACTTCCAATGGCAGCAGAGGTGTTTCCAATCAAACCTGGAAAAGCCTCCGATGCTTCAAGCTGCAAGAAAGAGTAAAGTCGGCGTCAGAAGCTCACCCCTCGTTCCTTCCAATCCGGAAAGAGTTCGTGGAGTGCGCTGGGCTCCAGGCAGGCCCCCGACAGCGTGTGCGCCCCCATTTGAGACGCCTTCTCCACCAGGCACACGCGCAGCTCCTTCTCCTGCTCGTTAGCCAGCTGCTTGAGGCGAATGGCGGCCGACAGACCGGCGGGACCCCCTCCCACGATCACCACGTCTGCCTCGTCCGCGAACCTTTCCATTTCCACGCCTGAGGAGAACCCACTTGTCACTGACGGCTCTCGCATCGCATAGGCAGAATGACTGACAGCTCATTACACTGGCTTCACCGCGGGCTTATGTTAAATAACTCAACAATATGGACTGGGATAAACCTGGGACATCTACAAAGCTCAGGAAACGTTTTGGAATAAAATAGTCTTTCCAGTCACCTCCCTTACACAGTGCCCTATTAGCACCCTGTGTTAAGATTTTATTGTAGAACTATACAGAAACCTGTAGAAATGGTTCACAGAATCAAGCTCCTCCTATGGCCATTTTTGTCCACAGACCTCGAGCTTGCTGTGGAGGAATGAAAAAGTGGATACACCCCCCCCCACACACACACACACACACACACACCTTTTTTGTGCGATATTACTTTTGGAAAAATAAGTATAGAGCGCAGTGTGTATTGACAGAGTAACTGCAACTTCCACCCCACCAGCAATTCATTCTTTAACCACAACACACACGTTGATGGACCCAGCCTCCGCTGTACACACTTCTCACAGGACCCATACAAAGTAACTGACCTTCCCATCTTGGATCTTTGTCCCGAGGGTGTACGGTATAGTGTGTTGTGATGCGAGGCGCAGACGCCGAGGAGCAGCTCCGTCTGTGTAATGTCGCGTAGAGCTGAGGTGACGTGTGCTCTCCCTGCACCGTCTTCAAAGCCCTGATACACCTGTGGGCTGTAGGAAGAGGACAACAGTTAAGAGCACATCGAGCTGCTTGCCAATTGGACCAAGGGTAGCCGTTTTATGATCAAGGGTCATTTTTTAAGTCGGAAAGTCCTCTGAGGGCATTGCATCAAAAAAAATGTATGACGCAGGTATTCAATAACAATGAATTCCAAAACAGATCTTCGATTATTATACATGATTGTGTGATAAAATACTAGCCCGTTGGCCCGACCTCCTGAGCAAGAGCATTCCCCCCCACACACACATACAGACATACACACACACAAACACTCTCAAACGATTGTTGATGATAGGGCATGAAGATATTGCAAGGGATCCGGCAAAGTGTGAGTTAGGAAAATATTTTTGGGGCTGTAGAGATCACTCCGTGGACCAAGCATCACAGTGTAGTATGCTATGGAGGTTCTTTCTAACATTTTGATCAAATTGGGAAAAAGTCTCACAGGTTAAATATTAACTTTGGACTTGAGTTAAATAAAAAAAAACGTGATTGTGAACGTGTTTACAACACTGAGCACAAAGTCGTAAATTTAAAAATATAGGAATGACCAATACTGTATGACTTGACATACGACTTGCTTGAAAATTAGCGGAAGCGCCCCCCCCCCCCCCCTCACTTGTTTACCTTTTACTAGTAACATGGGACCTGCTAGAAAATAAACAAGTTGCACTTGGAAATATGCGAGTTACTTTCTATCTTTAGATAACACATCCCATAACCTCAAGCAATGCATTTGATAACTGAGCAGGTGCAACATTGGAAAACACAAACTTTGAACTGGCCTATTATTTTTGGTTAAAAATGTTTTACAAACCCCTCCCAACAAGCAAATTATTTTATTGTTGACATACCATATTAAAAGGCAACAACGAGTATACGTGATATACGTAAGCAAAGTTGATGACCCATATTCCAAATGAACTTTACCCTACATTTTAGCATGGTGCTAAAATACATGCTAATGCTAGCACATACTGCAGCATTTCTGTGCGCGTCACACACAAGGACATAACTTCAAATAAATATTATTACATATAAGAGAGCGATTTAATTTTCTAAAACATGGCTTCGTTTCACGTCTCTGTGAATTAGCAAAGGATTTAATAAGTTTGCAGCTAGCCCGACGTACCTTTACTCGAGTATCTGCTAGCTGGGAACATCTCGCCACAGCTGGTGACTTTCTGCTAGTGTTTTCTCTTCGAGGACACTAGAAGCTTCTGTTGTCCCGTAGTGACCGACAAGTAAATTAAGTAAGCAGGTACGACTGACACGTTTCAACCTTAACGATTGCTTGTCTCATAATACTGCCATTGGGGAGGAGTGGGGGCACGACGCGAATGAACCGCGCATGCGCACATCTATAACTTTACGAAACAGAACCTGCTTGAACCGACTTGTGGGGTCCTCCACGTCAGTGTCCACCGTAGATTTGATTTGAGAAAATCATCCTGTATTCTGAGCTTCATGTAGTCCTTAAAAACATATAACGTTCTGTGATCATTTTAAAATGCATTAAATTTTGCGTTTATATGTTATAGGCATTTCCTAAATGTATTCAGGACCCAAATATTTTAGACCAGTAGAATGGTAAAATCCGTTCTCCGGTTGACTGTGAGCCAGAGTAAAACCTAAGTACTCAAGTTATATGTTCTGATTACTTTGTACTTGTCAGAGCCCAAGTTGTATTGTTTCAAATGTGCTGCAGCTATTTGATGTACTTTTGAAGGAGTCCAGTCAGAAGACCATTGCAATACTCAAGTCTACCATATATATCTATATATATTTATATAAGCATGGATACGTTTCTTCAAATATATATATATACATATATAAGCATGGATACGTTTCTTCTGGTCTACTCGGACTTAACAACCCTTCAGTCTGGATAGCTTAGTCATAGATTATGCAAAAAGTGTAATTACAGACAAGAAAACTGTATCCAACTGGTAGGCCAATCTATTTTTTCAGAATTTTGCAGCCTTATTTTGTATATTTGATGATTTTCGCATTCGTTCAAATTTTGCAGGCTTCTTAACAAGTGGTTAGAGGTTGCTGGTGTTTTTTGCTTGACCATAGTTTTTGTAAATTCCTATCGTTGACTGCAGAGCCGGTTCAGACCTCCAGGGGGCCCTACGCAAAAATATGTCAAGAGACCAATTTTTGTCATTTTAATTTGTCACAGTACAGACAACAATTAAAGCCACAATACACATCAAATAAATCCATCAACAATCCCCACAGACATGAATTCAAGAACTAGCAGATAAACAGTCATACAGTAAAATGCTGAGCCTCATACACAAGGAAAACTCAGCAACAAATGTTTATATTTACAAAGTCTGGAGAGAAAATGATTTCCATTGGAATTCATATAACACAGTGTGCTAAGAGCAAAGCATCCAATGCAAAAATATGTTGTCATGATCCACAGCCAAAGCCCAGTCCAGCTGGGGAATGTAACCAAAAATCCCATAAAACCCTATTAAAACATTTTGAAAGCATGACCAAGCAATGCAATGAAATCTGTAGAAAAATAACCATACCTGCTGGAGTGTTACTTAAACTAGATCATTCACTATTTTGTAACTGAGGAGTTGACTTTCACTTTAAGTTAAATTAAAAGTTGTGTTTTGTGCATCTTCAGATTTGTCGCTAGCAAATTATCGAATTACATTTTGTACGATGACACCGCATTTAATTCAAAATACATGACCTCGCTCTATCATTGATTTGAGGTAATCCCTGAAAGCTTGAGAAAAATTGATTAACCAACATAGCGAGTCACCAAAACATCATTTTTCCATTTCGTTTTAATTTGACAAGATGTATTAATCAATTTGGACGGGCAGTTTATGATGAAGTAAATTGGGCACACTGCATTTTAAACACAACTGAAATAAACAGACTTATATATAAAATGACATTTTCTGAGTTCCTTCAAGGCCGCTGTGGAAGCATTCCAACAAGCCGAGGTAGCTGCTGCTTGAGTTGCAAAACAACAAAGAAATTGATTATATTAACAATAAATGTTAATCAGTCATGGAATTTGCCGGAGGCTAGAATATGTAAGATGTAATTTCATTTGACATTTTTTTTCTTTTCCTGCAACACTCGCAGGTGGCCAGGTGTGTCTTGCTACATGAGCACATTGGTAATGTTAATGTTCCTATGCTGGTTGATGAGTGTGACCCACTAAATATATTAAAAACTAATGCAAAGAAAAATATTTAATCAAGAAAATAAAATAGAAAATAAAATAATGAGGCCATATCCTCGTTTTTAAAAACATTTTAAATAAATATAGAATTTGAGCGGAATCATTTTGACCCCCAAAATAACACACGGGGGGTTTTTGAATCTGGAAGTAATCTACTCATTTTATTTGCCTATTGTAACTTACAAAGCCCCTAAAGTGTAATATTGTGAGTGAACGCAAAGTATTTGTTCTTCTTTCTAATCACCAATCCTCCACTTTTGTGTTGTAACTTTGATTCCAGAACAAAATATAGCAAGGTCAAATTCAGCGAGCACAGGCGATGGCGGGCATCTTGATTGAGTTACCTTGCTTTTCTTAGCTTCATTTTTATTGCACAAACCCAAATCCGTACAACCAAGGCCACAGTGAAATTGATTAGAACTAATCTTTCCATGCATTGTGAAGCCTGAAAGATTGGTACATACCTACTATATTAAAAAGAACAAGAAGTTTTATGAGTGAAAGTGGATGAGTTTAAATCACTTGGGGTGAACTGTCCATAGTAATGGAAAGTGTGGCAGAAAGGTGGAGAAGAGAGTGCTGGCAGATGGAGTGGGTGGAGAAATGTGGCAGGGGGGGATCTGCAAGGATGAAGGCGAAAGTCTACGAGGCAGTAGTGCGACCAGCCAGCTATGTTGTGTGGCTTAGAGACGGACAGTATTAGGAATGAACATATCAGAGGAACAGCTCAGGTGGGGAGACAAAGTCAGAGAGATGAGACTTGGCTTGGACGTGTGCTAAGGAGAAGAGGGAGGCCAAAGAGGAAATTTATGGACGTGGTGAGGGAGGACATGCAGGTGGTTGGTGTGTCAGAGGAAGATACAGAGGACAGAGAGAGATGGAAACGACTGATCTGCTGTGCCGAAAGAAGAAGATTAAAAAGAACATAAAACGATGAACCAAGAACTAGCTGCGCTGTGATAGGAGTCGCTAAAAAGACTTATGCTTGCTATCACACTGCTTTTTTCCCTGATGTTTTGCTGACTTGCTGTCATGTGTAGAAGGTACCAACGTAGGATGGGTCGTTCAAGTCAACTTGCAAATTTGCCACATAATCAAGATTGCTCAACCTTGGTCGAGATCAGCGCCCAACCAGTTCATTTCCAATCGAGCGCACTGCCGCTGACTCTGTAGCGGATTCACACAGGAACGCCGGTGTCATTTTCCACGTGGCTGACTAGCTTGGCCGGGTTGGCCTCGGTCCCATCCCTATGACGTCCCTCCGCTGGGCTGGAGTCCTGCAGTGGCCACATTTCCTGCCAGGTGAGCGAGGGCTGATGGATGGGGTGACTTGCTACCACTGGCCTCCGCTGCCTATAGTTGGCCCACACCTGCATCAGGGTCTCCTTGAAGGGACGGGTGGTCAGGGTGTAAAGGATGGGGTTAAGGGCACTGTTGATGGGCAGGATGAATATGACCACCCATGAGGTAATCGTGCCTACAGGGGCAAAAGGAAGGAGGTGGCACAAAAAGCTAATTAGGGATTATAAATATGGACTTACCTATCGCCCCATGTGGTCATTATGCCGTTTGCTTTGGAGGATACCGTTAATTAGGCACTTCACTCAAAAACAATCTGGCCACATAATGAATTCACCACATCCCAATAGGGGTTCTCATTAGGAAGCATGCTAGATAATAAATTAGCACTCCAGTTTACAGCCCCTAACCCATGCAAACACACTGAAAGTGGCTCTTGAAAGGAACTGAGGCCCTTTAGGACACTGAAGGTACACATGTGCAAAACAGCACTTACACTAATCCTTAAAACGCATTACCCTAACACCACACACAACACTTATCCTTAAAAAAAATAAAAACTTACTTGTACCCTTACAACCCTAACCATTAAAACCTCAAATTATCGTTAAACCCAAACAATATCTATTAGGCCATTCAACAATCCTTAAAAATCCTCATCTAACCTAACATGAATGCTGAACACCGCAACCTTTAGAACCCCAAAAAAAAAACTATGTAGTACCCTTTAATTCCTAAAACTGCGGTATACTATACCGGGAATCTCCACCTGCAGCAAGGACAGTATCTTGAGGACGAAAATGGGGATCCAGCAAAGCGAGTCTGTCATGACGATGGAGAAGAAGCGTTTGGCGATGGTCACCTCCTTCTTGATGTGGTTGCTGTACTTGGTGGTCTGCGTACCCGTGCGCTGGATGTTGTAGAACATGCTGGCGTATGACAGCACGATGATCAGGAATGCTACAAGGTTCAAACCTGTAGGGGGCAGTACAGACAGAGACAGTGATCACAGTCAAATGTTATCTGACCGTCAACCGTCTAGTCTCATCAATGAACCTTAACACCAACCCTTGAACTCCAACTCCTACCTCGAAGCCCACTCACCCAGGAAGATGACGATGGAGTAAACGTGTGCCCAGAGCGTCTCGGGCTGCTCCGAGTGCAGTGGGAAGCACACACCGTTGGTACCATAGAAGTTCCGGAAAAGCCCCTTGAAGGCCAGGGGCAGGAATGCCACCATGAAGCCGAACACCCAGATGCCCAGGAGCACCGTCACGGTACGGCGCCAACCTGGTGTCAGGTAACGGAAGGGGTACACGATGCAGATGTACTTCTCCAGAGTCAGGTAAGTGAGCAGCAGGACCGACACCTCGGTGGACAGCATGGCCAGGGAGCCGATCACTTGGCACTGGCCGCTGTCCATCCAGGCCTGGGCGTGTCGGTTGTATTCGCCGCGGAACTTCAGGTCGTACGCCCCAATCATGAACAGGTAGACGCCCATCAACCCATCTGCGCCTGACAAGGGAATATGGGATGAGTATTCACCAGTAATATCTAGCACGTAGTAGCGTTTGTCATTCATTCGATTCATGCGATTCGAACGGTGCACGGAATGAGAAGAGTCGCTTGCAAAAGTGTTCAGGCCCACAACGGCGCAAACGCCCATTTCTTACTGCTTTGGTCTGTGAAAATAGCAAAAGAAAGAAGCGGGTTGGTGATTAATGCTATAATGTCAGATGTCAAACAAATTAAGAAGGTCATGTCTGAATTCAGACCAAAGGTTGTGTGGGGAATCAGTGTAGCAATTAAAGACGGAGCTCCAGGTATGTGACAAATACAATAACCATATTAAAAGTGCAAAGGGTCAGAAATGTAACAACACAAAGGAAACTAATTTCATGCAAAGCGCTGACGGTAAAAAAGAGGATTTGAATGCAAGTGAGTAGTAAATGATATTGGATTGATGTAAGTCAGTAGCTTAAAGAAAGCCGTGTGCCCTTTTTAATTTTTGCTGGCACGTCATTGAAACTTGTGAAGAACGCCGTGCCGTTATCAGCCAATTGATGGCTTTTCGTTGGCAACACACATCAAACCCGCATATGGCGTTTAATGTAGCAAGAAATGTCAAGGTAATAGGGTTTAAACCGGATGTGCTACTGCTGGCCCTTTTTTTCCTTCAAAGACAGAGTGAAAAAGAATAAGCTGGGAAATGTAATAATAGAGAAAAGATAAAACTGAGTATGTTGAAGGTATGGCAAGAAAAGATATGGAGGAGGGAAAAGAGCTCCCAGATATTCGTCAGTCTGCCATAAGATAAACAACAAAAAGCATTTAGTGGAAATTCTGCAGAAATCAGTGCGATAAAAACTGGGAAACACCAAGAGAGAAGAAACCAGACTTGCATGCAATGCAGCACGTTACACAAAAGTTTCTCACTACCACTACAGCACCTTCCACCACAGGCGCAGTTAAGATTTCTTGCCTAGGGTGTGTGTGTGTGTGTGTGTGTGTGTGCGTGTGTGTGTGTGTGTGTGTGCGTGTGTGTGTGTGTGCGTGTGCGTGTGTGTGTGTGTGTGTGTGTGCATGTGCGTGCGTGTGTAGTGGTGGTGCATAAAGGTTAATTAGGGTTGATTATATCTTATAGTAACCACAAAACCAAAATTAGAGGTTAATTAGGGTTGGTTATATCTTATAGAACCCACAAAACAAAATCTATTTTACAAATACAAAAAAAGTCCTAAATTTGTCTTTGATACATATTTAATATACAGTCAGTGTGTTAACAAGGATGGATGTAAATGCTGAGGGAAAAGAAATCAGAAAATACCCACAAAGTCAATTATCTTTGGCAGGACCCCTCCGGTCCCCCCCTTTAGTTCTACCAGTGCTATCCACATGCTGCTTCACCTCCGAAGCAGGTCTGACTCTTTTATAGTCGTCTCGCAAGCTAATATCTAAAAAAATGTAGCCCCCATAGCGAGTTTTATGTAGAAGCATGAACAATTGCCTAGCATGTTATTGTACAAGATGATACAAATATTTCGAAGCAACAAAATCATTTCCAGAAGTCCTCTTTGTGTATTTATTCGAATCAAATGACCAGTATGACTTATGCCATTGTGCAACTGCTTCTGCAATTTAAGTGCAGAAAAATGTGTATACAATTTAAATCACAAGAATGCTGCGATTTTTGCAGACCACCTTCATGACTGAAATTGTCATTCTGTACAAAGGCTACTGTGATTACGATTTTTATCCAGATGAGGATAAAGGTTGAGACTGACAAGGAATTTGAATGGTTGACAATGACACAAATGAGCTGTCAAATAAACCAGTGTAAATCCCATACATAGATCTCTTTCTATGGGCACAAATGGCTAAGCGTGATGATAATCTGCATTATCAGAGGCTGAACAAATGACAGTTCAGAGGGTTATTATGTGCTGTAATCACACAAATCTAGCATTCTGCTAAAAATGTTCAGCTGTGGGGGCGTGACAGTGAAAAACATCTATTTTTGACTTTTTGGGGGAAGGGCGGTTCCATCCATCCATTTTCTGAACCGCTTCATCCTCGCGAGACATCAGTAATTTCCTGAACTGATGTCTTTGTGATAAAACATCATTAAAGACCTCTTTGAAAAACCAATTGCTCAATATATATTCACTTAGCCCAAAATAAAAGAATATTAGTTTTAACCTGGGAGGAGAAAAAAAATCCATTTGACCAAATTTTCCAAAAATGGATGTCTGCTGTTCTAATGGAATTCTTCCCTTCCACTCCCCATATGTAGAAATGAATATCTATAATTACGTAATATCCTTATATAACACAGCCTTATCATAATCCATAATTGAGGCGGCAACTCACAGCAGAGGGAGATGATGCACATGGCGTGTAGCTTGTTCTCGGAGCGAATGTACGAGCGCATGCAGATGACAAAGATGTTGCCAAAGCAAGTGGTGGCCGAGACCACCCAGACGAAGACCCTCAGCACGATGTTGGCCAGCAGGTCTTCGAAGGACGAGATGCCGTCCGTGTTGGGCTTGCAGCTGCGCACGTGAGGCGCATAGCCGCAATACTGGAACTTTTTGAAGTAGCTGCCAAGCACATGCACGCACACACGTGTTCTAGTTAATTACACAAAACATAAATAAACAACAATAATAAATTCAAAATAATTAGGCAGCCTGTTGTCGCAGTACATTAATTTCTTGTGGTGAGATTTTGAGCGATGACTGGAAAGATTGAACATTTGCGTTTCAATTATTTTTCCTAATTTTAAACATTACAAAAGTCGTCCATGGAGCAGTAGCTCAAACAGGACGCGGGCATTTAATTAATAACGTGTCTGGGAAATACTCTCGCTCAAATACCATTCAGTAAAGAATGTGGTGAGCAAAATTTCATGCTCACAGGCCACTTTGGATTTGTTGATGAGATGAAAAATAATAAAATACTAACAAATTTATCTAAAACATTGTTTATAGGAGCCCTCAAGGACCTGAAGTGGTGACCCCTCGATTACGTTGTCTTCCTACTCTCCTGATTGGTGGAAATGTTGTACAGATGAGCGAGTGAGAATGGCTTCAAACTCACATGTGGGTCAAGTGTTTAAGAGGCTCGAACATTCGTCGTTGGATGTTGGCAATTTCGATGCCCTCGATGCTTCTGGAGAAAAGAAAAACACACGGGAACATGATTTAGAGACAAACAGATGCAAGCATCAATGTATTGAGTGTATTCCTGATTAGTTTAAAGTTTTCCTCATTAACAAAATAGCAATTTTATTTTAAAATTAAGGACTAATTTTTAAGTGACCCCAAACCTTTGAACTGTAGTGTTTGTATATACTATAAATGTGTGTGTGTGTGCGCGTGTGTGTTAGACAAAGCACAACACTCATACTCACAAGGACTTCAGTTTAAGTAGCTTGTCAAAGTGGTCCACCTGCAGCTCTCTGATGGGATTGTAAGAAATGTTTCTGTAAAATAAAAGAAGGTCACCAGATCTAGCTGGTGGAAACATATCCATAAAGGCTGAGAGACTTGAAAGACATTTAAAATTTCACATTTCTAAGTTAAACAGGCCTTGGGTTGAATTATATTTAAGAATCCTTCAGATGGCTATGACGTTTTTTATGTGTATATTCATGATTGACATTGCTACCAAATTTCAAGTTGCTAAGAAATTGTCTTTGACTGAGAGAATGTATTAGATAACCCAATAAATACAGATAAAACTCACAGTTGAAGCAAATCCCCAAGAGGGAAGAAGAGATTAAGTGGGATCTTCATCAGTCTGTTGCTCGACAGATCCCTGTGTAAAAAAACAACAACATGTTACATCAAATAAATAATAAAACATATATGTTTAATGACTATTAAAAGTCAAACTCTTACAACTCTCCAAGCTTTTGGAGGACCGAAAAGGCTTGTTCATGTATGTAGCTGATCCTGTTGCGTTGGAGAACCCTTAACAATAAAAACCATAAGGAGGATTTATCATAATAAATAAATAAAAAAAAAAACAATAATAGATAATATAAGTAAAAATACTTCCAATATAACAAATGTGTATAATAAAATGTGCATTGAAGGATAACTAATGTAAATATGCACTTTAATTAATTAATAAAAAATGTGCGATCGACTAAGCGTGAACTTTACACATGTAAACAAGTCAAGGCAAATGTATTTGTATCTGTAAATCCTATAATAACCACTAAAGCGTCTCAAGGCACTTCAAAGGCCCACACATCATTAATTTTGAAATATGCCCTAACGATGAAAATCAACATTACGTACAAGACTGTCAGCATACTGCAGGAGTAGAACGACACATTCTCCAAGGTCTCGATCAAGTTTCCCTCCAAATCCCTAAATAAAATAAATATAAATATGATGCACATATGAGTAAATACTACATCTCTCTCTCTCTGGGTTAATAATTTTTTTTTTTTTTTAAAGGAATTTAACTGATGACACAATTGGCCACATGGCTTCATCCAACTGTCTCCGATTCATCTTTTATTCCCTACACATTCAGCTTATTGCATTTTCTGGTTTTGTGGCGGCTCAATTTTCTACCCAACTTGCACCAGACAGTGTGATGATGACTTTTTGCACTTACAGCCAGTTGAGTCTGGCCATCTCACGACAAATGTCATCTAGCTTTGTCAGAGTGTTGTTCAGCAAAGCCCTGTCAATCAAAGTGAGGACACATAATTCAACTTGTCATACAAAATGATGCTTTCAAGGGTCAGTACAAAAGAAAGGAACTCACAGCAAGACCAGTGAGTTGAGCCCTGAAAAAGCGTTGGACGAGATGTGATGGATGTTATTGTTCTCCAAGATCCTACAACACATAATTTGTCTATCTGATTGTATCGTTGAGTGCTAAGAAAGCATTCCCTCCAGTGGAAGGGAATGAGTGCTATTCAACATTCAGCGGACATACAACCACTCCAGTTTATGCAGGTCCCTGAATACACCGGGCATCAGCATGGAGATGCGGTTGTAGTTCAGATATCTACAAAAAAATACATCAAGAAATAATATAAGATCATATTTGAAATGTAAGCATTTTTTATGAAATCTCTGAGCTCTACTATACCATAGAAGCATGAACACTCCCTGCTTTTATTTTTATTTGTCATCATTTATTATGTGGGAGAAAAGCCCTGCTGTTAATCTTTGAAATAAATGTGAAAACCACAATTAAAGGTGATTATTTTTTTCCCATTAAGTCAAAGTTAGTGTTGTGGCACGCAACATATCGTAAATAGATTAAATTAAAAATTAGCCCTGGAGCCTCCTGCTTTTTTTAATTCTCATCAGGATAGACACACATTTGTTTCGACAGTATTGAGGCCCCTCAAAAAAGGGTATGCTTGTTAAACAATGAGAAATTCCTTAGATCAAGGCCAAAATGGCTGCTTGAAACAAAAATTACCAACTTTCTGTTCAAGTTCAGGCATGGGTCTTTGAGACGTGCACTCAAAATGTCGAGACTAATATTTAAAAACTAAATATTCATGTTTTTTTCTGAAAGGGGGTAGGGGTTATGCTCACAAAAATGAAATTAATTAGACAATACACGCTTGAAAATCTTGGGGATGTTTTGTTTTGTTTTTTCCTCTGAGAGGAGCTCTGGAATTCACCCTAAATAATTACGTTCAACTGGAATTGCAAACTTTCTGTTCAGTTTCTGACGGACTGACTCCTCAAGACTTTTTTTGTGCATCTTTCCATAAATGACATGCCAACCCAATTTCGTCTCCATCAGTGAAACTGTCTAGGGCGGATTGCTATCTCGACTCTTCAGTCTTTAACAATGTCCCCGGAATTGTTTTTTCATGCGATATGATGAGACTTACAGCCTGGTGAGATTGTACAGTCCTCTGAAAGCAGTTGGGCTGACATCTTCGATCTCGTTGTGTTGCAGATATCTTAAGAAACACACACACAAACCAAAATACAAGATGTACGAGCACATTGGAGAAACTGCACAGTGTACAGTGTATCTGGAAAGTATTTTTTATGTTACAGCCTCATTCCAAAATGGAATAAATTCATTCTTTCCAAGGTCTCGTGAAGGATTCTCGCATATGAGAAGGAACATTTGGTCTTTGGCCAGGTGGAAAGCAGCACTCATCAACGACCATCAACAACGACTCTAAGCACACAAGGATTGGCTTTGGGACAACTCCGTGATTGTTTTTAAGTGACCTAGCCAGCGCCCAGATGTGAATCCAATTGAATCAGCTCTCTGGAGAGAACCGAAAATGGTTGCTGGCGGCAATTTCTGCCAAAATTACACTCATTGAGCAAAGGCTGTCATTACTTATGTACTTGTCGTTTAAAAAAAAATGTCATTGTTCAGGAAAAATCAATCCATCACATTTTGGGATGTAACATAGAATGTGGGAAAAAAAAAGAAACATTGTCTGTGAATGTTTAATGCTATTAGTTTCCGATCACCCAATTCGCAAATCTCTCGCTGTTTTGGCCTGAAATGGAACTGCCTGGAACAATTTTTGCGACGCATTAACGAGTGCAATGTGAAACTCACAGTTTCTGCAGGTTATGGTAAATGAAGAAAGCGTGTGCTTTCAGCTTCTGCAGGTGGTTCCTCTGCAAGGACCTGATAACACGAGACATACGCACATCACTGTACGCACACACCGTGACAGCTCGCACGTCGCAAATGTATACTGAAAGCTGATTTTATCAATATTTGATATTTGACGGATGTTTCACATGTCAAGTTAGATTTTAGAAGGCACATGTGGTCTTCAAAGCAATTAACAGCGAGCGCTCCTTACTCACATCATGGTGACGTTCACAGCCACCACCGGCACGTCGCGGAGCTGCGTGCCGTCACAGTCCAGCTCCAGATCCCGACACTGGCACAAGTCCGGAATGAGGCCAAGCACTGGTGGGAGGGAGAATTTGGGTCAGTGCAATCATATGTGTGGTAAAGGAGGAGCCAGGGTTGTTAGCATTTATGGAGTCTTCAATGCATTTCAACACAAACAAATACACAACAGTGTATTCTGAATTTAACAAAGCGAGGCGAAAAATAAAAAAGAGAACCCACGGCACATGTTGGATTTTGTTCTGTCACTGCGGTTCGGCATTCCAAAGTACTTGTCAAAGAGGTGCGGCCATCCGTTGTTATCTCCTGAGGAAGGATGAGAAACATTCCATCATTTTCAATTTTCAAAAAATGCTCTTTGCTGTCAAGTTCTCTAACAACTGCATATGGGTCTTTGATGTTTACCAAATTTACATAAGATCTTTAAAACAGTTTTTTTTTTTTATGTAAAACTCATGTTAGGGTCTGTGAAGACTAATTTATCTTCTACGTTTACAAGCCCAGTTCAATAGAAGAGTCTTCTTTGTTGACAACTACATATGTAAGCATCACGAACGATTCTAAATGCTCTTTGATCTCTTGAAACATGCAGAACATGTCTGAATAGAAAATGATCTCTACCATATTATATGGAGGGCGACTGTAGTTCAAGGTGAGCATCAATAGAAATCACTGTCTGCCGTTATTTCTGCGGCGAGGACATCTTTTGTCTTCATCTTGGCTTTTTTATCGAGTGCGTCACCCATCACGCCATTCACATTCATCGGGTTCCCGTCCTTCATTTCCTATCCGCCAACAATTAATTAAAGCCCAGAGCGGGGCGCTTCAATTTGATTTGTGCTTTGACCACAGGGACTCAATGCATGATGAGCGATTCAATAATGTGTTGGAATTTTTTTGTTTTCGAGATTCCAGATTGTCTTTAATGTTAAGAACACGGTTGGTAAACGGAAATGTGAAATTTTACATGTACAGTACTTTATTTCTTTTTGAAGAGGGGAGCTGCTGTGCCTGATACCCCCTCTCAGGTGGATCCTGAACCCTGCTGAACCCCTTGGAACAATCTTTCAAAAACCTTATTGAGCCAAGGAAAAATTTACGTTTGAAAGATGGATGGCGTACCATCCAAAAGTCACAAATTGTATATGCACGAACATTACGACAGTTTCATTTCAATTTACTCCGAAACTCAGACATACTCCATTTGAAATGTGGGTCATTCTTCAAAAGCATTTATGGCACTTTTCGATTGCTTTATTCTTTTGCCGTTCATACAATTGCCTACGCTTTAACAAGAAAGGCATTTTTCCCAAAGAATGGATCTCCTTGAAGCGAGCCATCATTATGAGAAATGCGGAGAAACGCACAATGAGCGCAGGAATATTTCAAGAAGTGAACAAAAGACTTTGCTGGCCACCGGGAATTTTGCATGTTTGATACAGCAATGGCATTACTTGTATGGATAACCCAAGACATGTTCCGTTTTTGTTTTTTTTTCTCCATGATGCAAGGCATGCATAATCATAGCATCTAAAGATAATCTGAATGCGGTGAAGACAATGCATTTGCCTCGCTAAAATTTCTTCCCTGGAGATGTAAAGGTTTTATCTCCTTATTTATTGCTGCGGGGATCTCAAAGCCCATGAAAATTGAATCTTGTGTACCAACATTCACATGCATACTAATTTATTTGTACTTCTTATGGCTGCAGATTACAAAGATGTGAAAGGCATGCAAATATACTGAATAACGGAATTATTTTTGATGTGAACAAAAACATGTATGTCAGGTTCATTTGATGATTTTAAATGGTTTTTGAACTACTCAAACAAACTGCATTTTCTGTATTGCAAATGTACGGTACTCAGCAAAATCATACCATTGGCAAAGAAAAAGTATCTCGTGATTTTTAAAAACAATACAATTGGTGAAGAGAAAGGTAAATACGCAATCTAATATTGGAGCTTGAACTCATGTAAACAATTAATTTAGTGCAACTGGATTTTTTAATTATTCTTTTAACTTTTTAATTATTTCAAGCACTCGGAAATTAGATTAGGTTGTCTTAATTACTTACATTCCCTAACATCTGTTTCGTGTAGTTAAGGTATTAACACTCTCGTTGCTACAGTGATAGCACTATGGGTATTTTTAACAACGAAATAATTTTATCCTGACAAACAAGTGATTCAATGAAATAATAATTTTAGACTTGGTGCCTCCACTTAGCAGGAAAATAAAAGAACCTTTGACCCGCCTAAGAATAATGAAAAACACCAAACAAATTGTAATCAAGCGTGAAGTTAAAACAAAAAACGGATCTGAATTTGTCAGTGCTGAATAGGCTGAAAAATTATTCAAATGAAAATTGAAATGTCGTACAATACTGTTGTCAGATCGCTCCATTTGGGTCCTTCGGTACTGTCTTTCATATATATTCAAGGTTCATTTTCCTCGATTTTAGACTAACCTATAAATCCAAAACCTTCACGTAGAATACATTTGAGAGTATATTACAGGGCTATTCGCTTACAAATTCAGTTGGTCTAAATTTTCAACAGAATAAAAATCAGCCCTAATGGTGAACTTTTAACATGCGTGGGTTCGCTGTAAACGCACCAAAAGACTGAGCAGTATGCAAGTGATTAAAAAAAAAAATCCCAGAGCCGGCCGGCTTTGCCTTATTGTTTTGCTTTCTGATCACAAGTGCTTTAAGCAGTGCTTAAAAAGAACTTTGCCGATGTATTCCCGCTTGCTGCCTTTAATGTCTTGCGGCGGCCTGATGGCCGAGGCGCACGTCTTCATTTCCATATTGATGGACAAGTGCTGCGAAAACAAGTGCTTGCCTTGAATGAAAGCGTGATAAAAAGGTACCGACCGCTATGCAGCCGCATCTGCAGGGATAACAAAGAAGCATGCTGTCGTTTTTTTCTCTTGATTATAATCTGAATTATAATTTAGGCTTTAATTTCTGTTGTTGCCTTTATCAGAAACGGCATCTTCAATCAACCTACGTTTTTAAAACATCAATGACAAGGCTCAATGAGTTTTCTCTATCGTCCCGGTTCTGTCAAAGATTTCACTTCACTGATTCGCTTCACACTGAGACCTGATTAATCCTCTAACTGAGATGGATCAGACCACCATGGAAAACTCAATCTGTCGTCGGTAGGACACATAAAACAAAAAAAAAAGTTATTACCGCTGACAGACAGATTTGTTCGGCATGGACGGCTGCCTCTTTTTAAAGTCGTCATCATTTTTAATATTCATAAAGACGTCAGACTTCTTGAAAGTTTAAGCATCGAGAACTTTTGGATGGTTTCTTTTCTGCATCTGATCGATGAGCTAATTTTTCTTCAAATTTCTACTTTTAAATTGATATGTTCATCAAATTCTAAAGATATAAAAGCACAAAGAGGCTGACGCACCAAACCAATAACTGAAAACAAAGAGGTGGATTATCTGCGGAAGCGCTGGTATGAAACCACGATTTCTGTTTTACGCAAAAACTCATTCCACTTGATAACAGCCTCCCCAAACATACACAGACACACACACACGCGCATACACACATACCACCACTGCGATCCATCTCTCAGGAAAAAAAAAAAAAGCAGAGGAAGGCTACAGTGTTCCCCTTTGCGAAACATGTGAAAGCGAGTGAAAATGAGTGCAGATGAAACATTCATGGCTTCCTTGCCAAGCACCTGCTCCTCTCACTGAAATGTGATCATTACTCTAGCTGTGGATAATCAGATGAATCTTCATCGTAGATTCACTTTCGACCAATGCCATCTTTTTCAAAAATTATGAGAAGAGCTGGCCGACGCCTCGGGGGACCATGCGTTCATATCAATTACCATGTGGGTTTAGCAGGTCAACGGTTAAGACGGTGGAATCACAGCAGGAATGTTCCAGATGGCAAAAGTAGCTTTCAGCTCAGCACTACCATGAACTCGACTTACATACATGACACACTTACATGAAATTTGAAAAATCCAAGGAACAAAAAAAAGGGTTGATGTTAGGAAAGCGTATTTTCCTGACCTTAAAGTTTGAGTCTCAATGAAACCAGAGCATACTGTAACTCTGTAAACAAATTAAAAAGACATGATAGCCTTTGATTTGTTTTTGATGCCTTTTCAAATATTTTGGTTCAAGGGTTAACGTGTCTTTGATATGACCTAATACTTCAAAAAATCAAAGAAAATTACTGTCTTTTTTTCAAAAAGACCCATTCAAATGTCTTGTAAGCATCAAAGACACTTCAGTCTAAGTCAAGTCAAGTCAAGTCAAGTCAAGTTTATTTGTATAGCCCTAAATCACAAACAGTCTCAAAGGGCTTCACATAGCCAAAATTGACAATTATTCTCAAAGCATCCCCTGATCATAAGCTCCCAAAAGGGCAAGGAAAAACTCAAAAAACCCCTACCAGGGGAAAATGAGAAACCTTGAGAAGGGACCACAGATGGAAGGATCCCCCTTTCAGGATCACCAGGTTATAATGGATGCAGAGAGTACACAAGTAATACATAACATGAAAATCAATGAAAAAAAAATGGATGTCGGAGGTGTCCTCGATTGTCCTGGCAGTGCCCTCAAGGGGGCCGAGCCGCAGCTCCCCTAAGATCAATTGCCTCAACTAATCCTTGTATACATTAAAGACCATTTGGTCTTTGATGCATTTTTGTGAACAAAAACAAATTTGTCTTCAATGAATATAACATCTTGTAAATATCTAAAAAAAAAAAAAAAAAAAAAATTGTCTTCTTCTGTCCAGCTACTCAAATGTAACTTTTATGGACTTCAAAGATCTTGGACAAACCTAGTGTAGTTTCTGTGAACATCAAAGATACTTCAAATATTCAATTGCCCTATCATGTATGCTTTTTAACCGTCAAAGACCAGATGGTCTCCAATGACATTTGGACAACATCAAAGAAGTTAGTCTTCAGTGAATGTAGCATACAGTACATATTTTCTAAAGATGAAAAACATTCTATTTTTTTTTTTTTTATCAAATGAACCCATGTTTTAGTAACTACATTCACTGTACATGCGTGTTTTTCTGACCATCAAGGGCCAGCCTCCAATTACATGCCAATCGACCGAATCCACAACCCCCTGCAAGTATCGTTGGACCTCAATGACATGAAAATATGAATCACCGTAAAGCCTCATCGACCTCACTGTGCCTTTGCTGCTTTTCTCTGGGAACATTAGCGCAGCAATTTCAAAGACCAGATTCAAGTGAGCAGTAGGTGTCCACGCACATTACGGGATTAATTTGAGTGGGCTTGGTTAGGCCCCCTGAGCATTTTTAGATTGGGGAGACACCGTGATCTTTTGTCGCAGCATGTTAAGTCAAAATCAAAATGTGCCCTAAAACTAAACCCCGGCTGTCTTTTGTGTGAGTCGCTGTGGCGATATACAGGTGGGATACAAATAAGTGACGCCACTTCAAATAGCCTATGAAGAATGCAACTGGAGACTTTGAAGGCATAGAAAGTCATCAGTTGTTTGTTTGTTCATTTGTTGATCCAACCCGCTTATCCTTTCTTTCTTTTTCTTTCTTTGAGAAGACAAACGTAGAGGCAAAAACGTTTTGTACTTAGTTGAAGGCAAAGAAATTATTTTTCTTGGATGTACTGTATTGATTTTCTTTTCTCAAACAAACTGGAGACAAAAGTCAAGGCAATAAGAACAACAAAACATCCCTTTAAAAATTGGTGACTGCAGAATTTACAGCAGACTTCATTGACCCCCATGGAAATCAAAGTAGTCTGTGGAAAGTTGATTTGAGAATATTTTTCTCTGTATAGAAATGGAACTTAAAGCAAGCAATGCCACAAACAAGCGGTTCGTAAATACATTTTGATGACTTCAGGTGTGTGAAAATGTCAAACCAAAATGTCACATCAATCTATGCTGTAATTGTATTGTGAACCATGTGTGTGTGTGCGTGTGTGTGTGTGTGTATTTATGTAATTATATATATCTATATCTATATCTATGTATATATACACGTATATATACGTATATATATATATATATATATATATATATATAGTATATATTTATCTATTTATTTATTATATTTATTTATATATATCTATATATGTATATATAGATATATATATACATATATATATTTCACAAATATATAATCTATATATAATATATATAATCACAAAAATAAATGTAATGGATGGATGCTAGATGTTTGGAATCGATGCGAGACCAATACAGGGAAAACTCTACTTACGAGGTTGTAGGTTGAAGCAATTTTTAGAATGAATGCAAAATGTAAAATTAATGTTTAAGAGCTTTACCTTGAAAGACGTGACAAATTGCTATAGAAGTAGGCGCTTAAGAAACAGCGAGTGGGAGGGGGGAATCATATACAGTTTGCTTAATTCCTACATTCGATACACCCTCTTCTAACTATGCTCGATGTTATTTGCACTAGCTTTCTTAGGAGTGACAATAAAACTACGGAGGAACTATGGATGAACTTTTCAATATGATAACTCGCACACAGGAACACTGGAGCTGGCCGAGTGAAGGGTAGAAACACGCACACAGGTCACAACGTCACCTGACACGCTCTGACAATCGCTCACAGGTTCGGATATTGAATTTGTTTCGTAAGTAGAGGTGAAAAAGTCTCAAGGCTCCCGTTCGTATCTCAAAACGTTCGTAAGTACAGCATATCTGTACTCACATTAGTATCGATTCTATGAACTCTTGGATCTATCCGTGCAGCTCCGACATAGATTGCGAGATTAAACATGGCTTTGCACATGACACCACCCTGCAAAAATTAATCATCATCATCACTACTTAAAGGTCAGTGAGAAAAAAAAAAAAAAAAAAACCCTCCACATCCATCACATTTGGGAGGGATAATTGGCCTTTCATGCCGAAGGCGGGGAAATTCAACAAGCGTAATTAATTCACTGGTATGATCAAACCTTCAATTAACTGCACTGACTTTGTTTTAACTAACGGGAAGAAAAATTAGCCTTCGGTGCCTTTTCGGGAATGGCTTGTTGATGCTTTTTGATGGACCCATGCTTGATTGACAGGCCAACCAAATTTCACATCAATAAGTAAAGGTTTAGGGGAAGAAATTTCAACATTGAATACATTTATTGAATTTACTGAATTTTGAATTTGCTGAATTTAGAGTTTTAAATTAAGCCTAAAATGTCTGCCTCAAACCAAAATAACAGACGCCTTTTGTTACTCTGGGCATGGCTTCCAGAAGATTTTTGTGAATCTATTCATAATTTCACATTTGTTCATTGGATGCAGAATTTTCAAAATAGTGAAGTTTCTACATTAAGAGTTCATTAAGAGTTGCATTAAGAGAAAGACTAAAATGGCGGACTTCTTATGTCTTCCCGGGGACGTTATTGTAAGACTTTTTTTAATGCTTGATGTCATCTTGCATATTCCCACCTGTTTCTTTTTGAGCATGTCTTTTAAAGACTATTTTTGTGGGTCTACTCATAATAAACATTCCCACCAAATTTCATGGCGCAAAGTCAAATGTTTGAGGGGCTGATTTTTCAAAATTGTGGCTGGATTGAGAGAGCTGATCGTGAAGGCAGCTTTGTCCCTTGTCTTCACCTCCTTTCCAAGTGTGAACACAAAAAAAAAAACTCGAACTCCCACCAGGCTGCAGTTTGTTGTTGTCAAGTCAATGCTGCCTGCCCCCATTTTTCTACTTAACAACCTTGCCACCTTCTGTCTATGTACCTCCAAACCTACTATTTACCTATACAACCAACCTACTGGCATAGACCACTTCCGACTACTTACCAACCAGCCTACCTACCTGCTTGCTTACCTACCTACCTACCTACCTACCTACCTACCTACCTACCTACCTACCTACCTACCTACCTACCTACCTACCTACCTACCTACCTACCTACCTACCTACCTACCTACCTACCTACCTACCTACCTACCTACCTACCTACCTACTATTTTATAGTATTTTCAACTCTGCACTCTGCCTATTTGCCCTTCCACCAACCAAACCCATTTACCTATCAACAGACCTGCGACTGACTTATTTACTTACGTACCAAACATGGGAAACTGTAACATGCCTCTGTCTGACATTTAGTCTAAATAATACTCTAAGTTATTACTTGGTAGACGTTGATGAGAAACCTCCAGAGAGACAGCTGAGTATCATTTGTTCCATTTATTTTTTTTGCCACTGCTACAATCTAAACACACCTCCAAATGCGCATTTGGAGAGACAATACAGTCCCTTATAGAGACGATCAATAGGGTTTTATGTTCCTGTTACCAAGCAGCGGGATATAACATGCTACTGTGACATTCTGTGCAGGAAAGGCTAGTTAGTTTCTGACACAAGCAAGAGAGGATAAATACTGAGAGTACGAATGTCAATGTATACGTGTAGGGTCAACATCAGTCATACAAAACAAACGATGTGTCCGACTCTTGTGGTGAATTCCAGAATAAGAACCAGGAGCCAGTAGTGTCTGAAAGATAAAGCGTTCCCTTACAGTCAACCTGGGCCCTAATGCTAGGTATACTCCAGTTTCCATTTTGTTGCATCTGACCGTCAGTCTCCTCTTATATATGTTTTCTTTACTCTACAAGCTCTCCTTCAACCCAACAATGTACCTATCTATTTCACAATTTCTTGCCTACTAACCTAATTAGTGTACCAACCAACCTCTTAACTAATTTATATACCAAGCAACCTGCCTAGCTATTACACCCACGCTCCTACTTCCTACCTCATTACCTGCCTACCTGGCAACCCATAGGCACAGTGTTGCACTTGTTGATCAACAAGAAGGAACACTAATGTGAGTGAAGGAGGGATCAAAAGCTTTGGCTGAGTTAATTACGGCTCAATCCGAGCACACAGATGAAATGTGATGACACATACACTGTATGTGGGAAAGGAAGTGGTTAGCTGGCGGGTTAACTGGCTCACCGCAGTTCTCCTCGTCCGCTTGGTTCCCACAGTCATCGGCACCGTTGCAGTGCAGCACTTGGGGTAGACACATGGTAAGGTTGCCGCACGGGAAGAAGCCAAGAGGGCACGAGGGCGACACTTCCGTCACGTTAGCGGCTGGAAAGTAAGCAGCGATGAAGGATAAGTTAGTAATCGGTAGGCATGTACGTAAGCAGGAGTTTGTCGCCCTATTGCAAAGTATTATACAACACAGACATCAATAATATTGAAGGAAATATTCTCAATTGGAGTAAAATGGCTTAAACAATCCAGTTCAAAAAATGCAGTGAGACCGATTGTTGTGGCTGTAGTCATGCAGATCTGTAATTGATTTGATTCCCTCACTGCCACAAACAATCAGTCCAATAACAATATTCCACTTTACATTACACTTCTCCGAGGAAGCAGTGCACATACGTATGTGGCCCCGGGGCCTTGAATTTGACACCTGTGCCTTAAAGGGTTCCAAGCTGCAAAAAAAATCAGAGTGGTGTGAAACTGAACATCCAATTTGTGTGCTTTAGAAAGCCCCTACCCCAAGAGCTTAAGCTATGAATGAAAAAAAAATCCTTCTAGAAACGTTGGCAGAATGGCGAAGCAGCCCAGTAGTGAAGACATCTGCATGCACTCCCTCCCTTTCTAGGATGTGCTCACTCTTCAAGAGTCCGCAGGGTATCGACTCAACCCGTCTCAACAAAAGTGGCGAAAGTCGCCCCCACGCCACCCAAAGTGGATCCAATTCACACGCTTTCAGGCCGCTTTGTATTGAACGTCGCTTTTTGCCCTTTGAGTGGAAAGTCTTACTTTTATAAGTGTGTATTGATTGTTGTGTGTATCCATCAATAAAGTTTATTAACTCTAAAGGCCATCTTTTAGCCCTCTGAACGGTCAAATAAGTTAAAGAATTACTCTCTCATTATGCTGTATGTCCTGTTGAGTCGAGGGGGAAAATATAGATTTAAAATGTCCCATGAGGAAAAAAAAGAAGAAAGAATTCCTTTTGCTGGTTTGATATACTTGGGAAAAAAATTATCAATGTTTTGTTTATTTTCAATTTTTTTCATCTCCATTTAAGCTAACTAACAAAATCATCAAGTCCACAAAACAATTCATGACTTGTCATTTCTCTATCTGAATTTTCCGGGCTGTTTTTCTACATTACACTCATTCACAGGAAAAATAAACATGTCACTACAATTAGTATTTCCACCACCGTCTTCTGTATTTTATGAGTCAAAAAAGATTGGAGAAAAGGACAAGGAAGTTTCCAGATTACACTGAAAATGCTTTTCCCCCTCTATTGACGCACAAATTTCTATGGTCAACTCAAGGTCTTGCCACCAATATTTGCTCAGCTTTTCACAAGCCTGTTTCTGCACATTACTGCTGCTAAGAGTCCAAGCAATGCCTGAAACCTCAAAGATTGGCCTTTTCAACATCCAACGACCTCATCAGCAATCTTATCATCTATCTTCATCCCCCTCCCCGCGCTTTCTTTGTGACATTAAGCAGCCATGAGAGCATCAAATTGTGCACTCAAAAGCTCGGAGATGAGCAAGGATGAAAGTGTTACGGCATCCCGCTGCTTGTGCCGTATCGGCAGCATTGTGACGTCAAACAGCGACATTCTCTGCAGGATGCATCTCCGGTCTTTTTTCTGGCTGTATTGATGAAAGCGTGGTAATAAATTGTAGAATTTGCAAACATTTTAGGGTGTGTAAAAAAACAAAAAAAAAAACAACCCTAACCCACGACTGAAGGCAAGTAAACTTTTATCAGTTTACATTGGTTTTCTTGACGTAGAAGCACAATGCTGTCACTATTGCATCATGATGCTGCTTTGTTATCCACTTATAATACACCCCACGGAGAAGGAGGAAGAGGAGGAGGAGGAAGAGGAGGAGGAGGAAGAGGACATTTCAATGTTTGCGGGTACTGTGCGTGTTTACGTTGTTGTTTTTTTAGTACAATACTGTTCAGTCCAATTCTCTTATGAAAAATCCAAAGCACTACTTTTGTCACGATGGAGCTCCTTAATTCACTTACACATAATTCCTTGGCACCAGCATTCCACAAGATGGTGGCAAAGCACAACTTTTGTCTGAACAGAGCTCCTCAGTTAACTTCAACATTAGCTTGTGGCACCCAGATGCCACAAAAGGGTGGCAAAGCACTGCTTTTATCCAAACGAAACACCTCAACTCTCGTCAACATGATACCTTGACAGCAAGATGCCACCTTAAATGAAGATCAGATTGACTTAAAGATAGTTCCTTGGCACCAAGAAGCCACGAGATGGAGGCAAAGCACTACTTTTACTGTAGTACCATTGACACAAAAGTATGTATTGGGGTTATGAATTTAGTTTGCAGTTTTTAAATCACAGCATTTCCAAAATGAAAAAAATGAGTGAAGTTTTACAATTGAAACCAATGGAGTTAATGTGAGAGTGGCATTAAAATAACAGTGCTGCACATTCAAAATCAATCGGAGGTCTGAAGTGGCATTGAACGGCAGGATTTATCGGAAGTATACACTATTTAGTCGAACCTGATGCGGTGCCTCGAGGTAATTGTGATGCAGGTGGTCATCACACATTACAGTGCAAAATCAATAGATCTTAAAAGACTTAGCAAGGCCTAAATGTATTTTCAAAAGCAGAGGTCTTGACAATTACGTGTTGTTACACCCTTCAAACAGCTGGGTTAAAAATTGGCCCGACCCACCCAGGAAGGTGGATGATCAATTGAGCCCAACTTTGGGTTACTTTGGTATCAATTAAAGCATAGGTGTCAAACTCAAGGCCCGGGGGCCAGATGTGGCCCGTCACGTCATATTATGTGGCCCGCCAAGACAAATTTTGCATTGACTTTGTATCATTACTAAAATTATAAATTGTCTTCACTTTTTATTACCATTCATCTTTTTAAACAATTTGAACAGTTTTGACTAGTCCCTGATTCCAAAACTAGTTATTTATCAGTTTGCCGTGTAGCCTATACTGTAAATAATAAGGCATTGACAGTCAACTGTGACTACAATGCAGCCCGCGACAAAAATGAGTTTGACACCTCTGAATTAAAGACAAGTGAAAAGTTGAACTGACCCGACAAGACGCAAGCCACAATAAGGAGCACATAAACTTGCGCCACGCCACATGAATATCCTGCGGGGAAAGAGATCATCTCCATCAGCAGGTTGTCGGTTACAAAAAAAAAGGGAAAAAAAAGTGGAGAGAGCAAGTCGGCGTGACTCGGAGATGAGAAACGACACGGCTGCCGGTCGGTGCAGCAACCTGCTGGTTGAGTGCAGCGAGCGATGTGCGCACTCGAGAGAGTGTGAGGGAGCAGTGACGCACGAGAGGAAGCGCAAAACACCCTGGGTGGGTGGGTGGCTGGCGGTATATGGCTTTATTGGAGGAGGGGGCGTGCAAAAAGGCTCTCCCTGCCGCAGTTACATTAACTCCTGCTCACTGTTAAAATATCAACACCTCTTCCTTTCCTTCAATCGGGAAAATAAAATATATAAAAAAAAAAATCCCGATAAGGAAAATAAACAATGCATTTTGTAAATGGCTTCCTATAGCCTAATCTCTTTTTACCATGAGGGTTTCAAGAGAGGTTACATTTTTACCCCAAATGCATACAGAAAAATGAATGCCTCCCATAAACACTGTCAATATTTAAGCATTTAAAGATTTGTAGCATATTTCTTTCACGTTGTAAACCAGCCTTGATAGCTTTGACGTCAGGTTTAAAAAAAATAAAAAAATCAGTTCCACCTATAAACATCCCTCAAATACTAAATGCATGATCCCTGTTCTCCAATCAGGAAAATAAGAACGGCTCACAACGTATGTTGGAATTGACTTGCTTGAATTGTGAAAATAAGTATTCTTCTAATGAGAAAACCATCTGTGAGTACTTGAAACAGTCTCTTGAAAATGTTTGGTATGAATATCTTTGAGTGACACTGACAACTTTCCATTGAAAATGCAATATCCTGCCTTCAATGGGTTCTATGTAAAGGCTATCTTAAAGACAATATCTTCCGTCAGGGTTTTGATGTGGCAAATTTTTTGGAAACACCCCAGAAATGTGAGGAGAACAAAAAAAAGTCTGTTGTCGGCCTGGGGCAACATTTCATTCAAGTCGGGTGGCGGGAGTCGGGTGAGCTCTGCACCAGTGTTAGCTTTTCAATTAACTTTCAACACGCGCCCTTCCTTGTTGGAACAAAATCAACGCTTTGAGGGATATCTAAATCTGATTGCCTTTTTTGTTTAACCGCGGTTGGGGATAAGACGTCCCACGATTCCTTTAAAAGACGTTTCACAGTCTGTCACTACAAATTGGGAGAGCCAACAGGATAGCTTTGACAGCAACTGACTGAAGTCAGTTATTTTCATAATCCATCTGCATGCCGTTAGAAGACGAACAAAATCCCTCACACTCAGCGTTGTTTAGGATTATCAATCGTTATCTCATCATATTGATGGATAAGATCCACAAAGCTCCATCCGCACCAACCAAAAATAGATTTTGTTGAGTTTACGGTATAGTTCTTGAGTAAGGTATCTGGCTCCAGATTATTTTGTTTTGAACAGACAGAATAAAGTCCTTGGTTATTAGCAACTATCAACTGTTATAAAACACAAAACAATTTTGGGCTCGACTTTCTACCAATTCCCTGTGGATTAGTTAAAGTGGTGTAAGGTGATTATTTTTTATTGCAAAACAAGTATTAATCCTTCACATCATGCTCTGCTATGAGTAGATGATAGACAAAAAATAAACATCTTGATGTAGCATTGCCAATCTTTCTAGGATACCTTCTTCTGATTGGGGCTTATTTGCGCAAATGATTAAGAATTTCTCTAAAATATCATGAGTGACTTCCAGGTCAGTTTTTAGCATGTTCTCTTACCTGAAACATGTCGCACTGATCTCTTGTTGCTTGGTGAAACTGGTGTTATTTTGACTATTTTCCAGGGCGCATTACTGAGTTTTGTTCTAAGTGGTGGTCTAATATACATTTGTTAAATGGAGAACAATTCGTAAATCAGAAATGAGCTTTCCACAAAATTGCAAGAATTGTAGAATGAATGTAAATGTGAAATCCTTATTGGATTAGACAAAAATACGTCTGCTCATTTGGCAATCAACATAACCACCAGCCGAGGGTTCATAATCATATCATTTGAAACTGTCAGTTGATTATACATTCATATACGTACTTTGAAATAATCACATTGTAATGACTCATAATCAAGAGGAAATTGTGTTTGCTGTTACCATGGCCACTGCAGATTGGCTACTTTTTTGGTGCTTTTGCTTCTACGTGTATAATACACGTGCGATAAGGAGAACCAATTAATATTGGTTGCGAAGCCACAAAAAACTGAAATGTAGGCAAAAAAAAAAATACTGCAATCCTCAGAGGGTCAAAACCAAAAATTTACCTAATCACGCTGTGTCGAGGTTTTTAACGTGGGAAGTTTACACGCATCTGATATATTTTCTATTTAGACAATTTACCAAAAGGATTCGACTCACCCATCTGCTGCTGTCACCAAACATTAACCCGAGCAGTATTTCTCTGTTTCCCTCTCTCTACTTTGTAGAAATGAAAAAAAGAAAATAAAGTTAGACAGTAAATGAATATTAACCTGTAACTGTTTAATGCCTGATCAAGCAGAGTAATCCAGAACCTCAAGAGGCACCGTTACATTGTGTGGCTTTTTTCTATAGTGCATTGGGCATCATGAACCCGCGTGCAGGGTACACCAACATCTTAAGTTGCTTTTTGCTATCAACAATTTTGTCCTAGTTTTTACAGTGATGGAGTTGAAGTACTTTACCAAATGTTGTGTGCTTGCACTGGATTTTTGTAGCCTCAGTTTGTCAGATGCTAAAAGCCTCGAGGAAGAGTAGAAGGAGGGGGCATGGGGAGAAAGGGGATTTATCGGAAAAGCTCCAACAGCTTCCTGTTGAATTAAGACTTTCACCAAATCTCCTCACTGATCTCAGCAAAGCAGATTGTATTTTTATTTTTATCCTCAATGCCGCTTTACAATCAATGTTTGTTTACAGGCTGCTGAGGGGAGGTCTGGGGTGCAGGACGCGATACGTGGAGGCTCTTGTCGCCCCCTCCTTCAAAAAAAAAAAAAAAAATTGCTTACATTTTTTACTGGAATAGGGCAGAAAAAAAAAAGTCCATTATCCATTATTTATATTCTGAATCACTGGCATGCTGGAGCCTATCCCAGGTGTCTTAAGGTAGTAGGCGGGGTACACCTATAACTGGTCGCCAGCCAATCACAGGGCAAACGTTACCTCTCGATTATTCAAATCAGCTACTGCGTGCTTAATACGACGTTAAATTAAACCAAACACTGAAATGTGGCAACACGGTTGATGGAGCAAAATCAAACAAGCTGACAAGAGGGATTTAACTCCATCGCTCGTCACCGTTACCGGGTTCTGCTGGCGCGACAATGCGCACGAATCGGTTGACTGGTAGCGTATATCAGTTCTGACAGGCTCTTCAGGGTAATCCATCACTCGCAGAATGGTCGGGTCAAAATTTTAATCATGTCTGCCATCCACATGTCGGGTAGGCCACTGGCGTTTCAAAATGTGGGAAGAATGATTTCATGTCTGATGGAGTTTTAGACTGTTGAGATTATCAAGGAAAAGATATTAAATCTTTTAATAGAACTCCATGGGTTATGTCACCACTGATTTGATAGCATCATCATCCAAAATTGTTGGTAGCCTTCAATGAAGAAAAACCTCGCAATGGTTACTAAAATAGGTTAATATAAAAGGTGACGCAATCCTCCTCAGCTTAGCCATTCTTCACAGAGGATAAATAACACTATAATAATCAATTATTATAAAATAACATTATAATAATCAATTATTACAGCCTGTTTATGCCCCTCTCACATCCATAATAATGGTTTAATCCAAAATCATGTTTGTCCCGCAAAACAATCATCAGCGATTGCTCAACAAATAAGAATTTAGCCAGACGAAGGCATTGTCGGTGTCCTGATAAAAAAACTTTTTTATTACATGCAATATGATGATGTCCTTGGTTTAGATACTGGAATGTTTTTCATATTAAATAAAACATCTAGATATATTCAAAGCAAATATAACAGTTGTATTATTTAGTTATTTTATTTTACTTTATGACAGTTGCTCTTGTTTAAAAATATATATGTAAAATATGAAACTGTATTTTATGTTTTGATTACATTTTTTATTATAAATGCATTTCCTACTGAGTTATAATACATGGAAATAAATTCCAATAAATAATTTACATTGAATTAATCTACAAGAGTTATTTTGCTTTGCAGCAAGAGTAAAAAAAAAAAAGTATGGTAGTGTTCATATCAGTTCCATCTTACATGTGAGAAAATGTCTGCGTATGAAGTTTGAAGCAACTGGTTGACCGATGATGGCAAGAAACAAATTTGTGAAACTTCCCAAAGGTTTCATGTGTCAATCAAACTGCAGCTGAGTAAACATTGGATTTTCAAGTGATGTATTGTATATGGCTGTGTTTTGATGGACTAACTTGAAAAGCTGAAGTTGACATTAAGCAAGAGTATTTTCTCTTTGAAAAGTTGGCATAATCCACTCTTTGTGACAGTGCAATCCATTGTGAAATTAATGTGGTGGATTTTTAATTGTGATTATTATGATTAATATATTATATATTTTTATTTTGTGCAGAAAAGGAAAACTAAATATGACTATAAAATAGCATTTCAGCTCAAAAGAATGAGTTATTTATTAATTATTATTAATGATGAATTATTACGTAATTTGAGTTCTCCGTCGTGGGTTTAATGGTTGGTGAGGAACTGACAGATTTACAAACTTATTAGCCAGACAAATTGGTATGGCACCCTTAAATTAAAAACTTCAAAAATAAATTAGAATCAAGATTCTTTTCACACACATTTGCGCATGATGAGCTTTGGCTTTTGAGTGGTTTGGAGAAAGTACATTATACGCTGTCATTTCTTATTTAATAGGCAACTCATTAAATCCCCAAGTGGTGTGCAAAAGTGAAATTTTAACAAGCTACTCCACATGGGTGAATCGCTCCGTTTCAAATGAGCAGGTTATTATCTGACCTTTTTGGTTTTTTAATGAGGTACAACTGAAGCATATTGACAACACCTGTACAAGAGTTGGTAACACGATCCAACTTTTGATGCAATTGTCACATCACTCTCCACTTAATGTTTTGTATTATCAAATAGCAAATATTGAAGCCATAAGCCATTATTATTAAGTTCCCATTTACTTACATTGATTTCTAGACAAGTCAATTTGGGCAAATGTACACCACAAACAATGGTATAAAACCCCTTAGTCAGCAATTCTTACAAACTAAGGCTGATTTTATTTGCATCACAAATCAATTGAATATGTTCCATTTTGATTTACCGGTGGTGTTATTTTTTGTAGCACATACGTACATACCTCATGGAACTTATGCTTGGTACTGGTTTGGGCATGTCTGATGTTCCGACCATGGTCTATGTGACGCTCAGGGAACTTGTTTGAATGTTCAGACGCGTGGAAAATTAGAGGGAAAATCACGTCAGAACACAAATGCTACACGTGAGCCCTTTGTGTTTTTAACAATAGGCAAAACAGACTTAGGCAAAGCTATTTGGCTGGTTGTACACTGTAATTCTTGTTCTGTTTAGTTTGACAGTGAAAGTCCATTTGGAGTGGCAATAAACAGCTTGAAGCCTATTTTGGGGGAAAATTGTTTACAATCTGCCACACTGTTACGTGTGTGTGGCGTCAAAACTCCAATTTGAATGTTAGTTTGAACATAATTGCCTCAGTGAGCCAACAAAACAGCAGACAAGTCCTGCTGAAACCAGCTAGCTGACTTGATCTTACCAAACAGCATGTTCAGAACCTTTTTTTTCCCCTGAAGATCACTCCCCACTTGTTTTTTGTCATTTTTTAATTTCCTCAAGTGCAGCTACATGATTGCTAATCTAATTCAGTGTTACCAATGACTCATCCAAGTGCCACCGCACGCATAGTAGGTTGCATGTTCACAGCCTTTAATAACGCAGCACAATGGCTAAAATTATGCCTTCTTAAATGGCCTCGTTCATTATCACGTATCGTTAACGAGACAGACAGTAATAAAACGGATGGCGCAGTGACAACAGTTTGTTAGTGTGCAAGCTGACGGAGCATTCGAGAACCTTGTAAAATGTAATCAACACATGCAATGAACTGGTGAAGACAACACGGAAAATTAGGACACTAGAGGTTGGCTGGCACTTGTAGTAGATAGTGCAAGAAGGGGGGGGGGGGGGGGTCTGGAAAACCCTACAAGAACATCAGAACTTTATTTAGGGTGAATAAAAGGCACTTCTGTTTGAAATGCGTTTGAATGTTATTGGCTAATCCTGAACACAGCCACATCTAATCATAAGTCTGTGCGCACTTCAACAACCACATCTTTGAAGCTACTTTTCATTTTAGCTGAATAATGTGGAAGGGAAAAAAAAAAGGCATCTAAACAGGGGTATGTAGACTTGCACAATATTTGCTATATCACGGTTCACCTATAGAGGTCCAACTGGATGATGTTTAATTGTATTACAAAACTAATATCGTGCATATTAAGAATGATATAAATATGAAATATTTTCATATCAAGCCACATTTGGAAAATGTGCCTCAAAGTTTTGTCAAAGTGCTGCCACACACACACGCAAGCTTCAGTTTTAAAACAGGTCAGCACTTCAAAGCCAAATGAAATATTAGCCTTTAAATGCAACCAGTGAGCGTGACTGTTGGTATTAATATATTCACAAATAGACAGCTCAGAGAAAATATTGATTTTTTTTCTTTTTTTTTTTTTTTCTTCACAGAATTGGTGCAAAAACGTGACAATTTGCACACTCGTTGGACAGATTTGTTGACGTTTATTAGTCAGAAGCTGTTGCAAGACATTCCATGTGCTTGCAGTGCACTACTGCGATTACAAACCACGTGTATATGCGTATAAATTACAAATTGGAGATGGCTGTCAACAAGGAACCAGTCAACACCACGCAGGATGCCAGGCAGAATATTAAGCAGTTCATTAACCCCTGAGGAGACGATAAAAACAGTCACTTGAGCATCTTCGACAGGGTGGGGGCAAATTTGACATTCATTGAAAAGTGTAGCCTACATCTAAAAAGGTATGAAAGGAGGCAGTGTAGAGCAAAGAAGCACCGCATGGAAGGAAGGCAGGAAGGAAGGAGAAGAAAGAAACAAAGATGTCATCACAGAGTTTATAAAAGGAAGGAAACAGCTGGTGGAATGACAGATGGCATAATGAAGCGAAATGGGAAGCAGTTGTGCACAGAGCTTCAAATTTAATACTTTGGGCCCAAGGTTGTTTTAATGCATTTCTCACCTTAATCTCCCTGAACAGCAGACTTCCCCAGAGTGCTGCAACAAGCCCGTTTCCCTGTAGAGGACATTCACAAAAATTAAACACATTATCAGCACAGCAGTGACGCTAAGTAAAGACTTTGTCTTTAATCAAGAAATATGACGCATGCCAGCGTGCGTGACAAAAATAAAAGAATTAAAATTAAACATTGAAACGAGCCTAGCGTGACTCGATTCGGGTTGGTCGAATTCGAGGCAATAAAAAGGATCGGGGCCGCTGGTGGATTGAGATAGTAGCGCTGGGCAGCTGGCAAGAGGGCGAAAAGAATGCATTCCAAAATTGACTAATGCGGATAAATAAGCATGCAGTTTATTTTTACTATGTTTCTTTTTCAAAGGCTGGTTCACCTGGCAGCAGTCTGCCTCACAGCCAATCAAGGTATAAAACAAACTTTAAATCTTTAAAAAGACCAATTGTATGAAATTAAACACAAACGTAGCATGTTTAGTGCAGTCAAAAATACCGCAGCAACTTAATTCAAATGCATGACAGACAGCAGAAGCATGCAATGAATAAAAAAAATTAGAATAAATATAAATAAATAAGTACTATAAATAGATAAATAAATATCTATATAAATGAATTCAAATAAAGAATGATTTAATAAACATACGTCTAAACTGAAAATATGACCAAAAACAAGCCAATATCAATTGGAGAAGAAAAATACATCGGAAAAATTATAAAATGAAATACGTCAAATAGTATTTTTAATATTGTGATGCAATATTTTATTGCATCACAATATACATGAAAAGTTAAAATGGGTAATATTTCAACAATGTTGACACGGAGAAAATAAAAATTGAAATGCAAATGACAAATGATTTATGTAAAATACAAGTCGAATAAAATACTTGATTAAAACAAATTAAAAATGCAATCCATGCAATAGTCATTACTTTTGACTTTAAGCATGTTACATGCACATTATTTTTCATCATTTACATTTTATCCAGTGTCAATACTTTTGACCTCAAGCATGTTGTTACATGTACATTATCTTCGATCATTTACATTGTATCCAGTGATCAGCAATATACTACTACTTTGACTTGAGTACAAAAACGGCCACCGGAAAAGTTTCAACAAATAATGAAGGATACAACTTGTGACATCACAAATATAATAGGAATGACACCAAAATGTGATTGAACAGCTTGCATGCGTACTCACTGCTGTCACAATGGGAATGGTGACCACGACACTCAAGTAGTTGTTGGCCAGTGTCCAGCAGTACGTAGCCAGCACCCACATTGACCCCGACAACAGGCCTGCAAGCAACAAAATTCACATCTTTAAAAGAAAATTATTACTGCAATTAAAAATCAGGTGTATTAGCACTATTATTCTTATATTAAACACGTTCTTTAGACTTTTACTCATCACGAGCTGCTCCGTGATGAAGATACAATAGTCTACTCGAGCTCATACAAATAAAAAATAACTTTGAGGGGGGTCATATGCTTAGAAAGGTAAAATATATTTAACCCAATGTTTAGAAAGATTGAGTGTGCAAGATAAAGAGAAAAACTAAAGTATAGTTGTAATTTCCTCAAAATCATTAAAAGAAAAATACTTGGCAGAAAATGTGATGTAAATTAACAAAACATGTATCAGATCAAATTAATCGTAGAAATTGTTTCAATGAAATGCACTTTGAAAAATATGAGGGAGGCGCAGAGGCCAACAGTCCGCCTCACAGTGCAGCGGTTGCGGGTTCAATCTTGTGAAAAGTGGTTGTTAAATAATTAACGAATGAAAAATAAAAATAACCTCTTGAATTTCTTAACTTTCCTAATTGTCAAGCAAGTGTAAAAAAATAAATAAATACATGAAGTGTAAATAAAGTTAGAAATGGATTAAATATGAAAAAATTCAGTTCAGTGTTAGCGGAATACAAATGCATAAAAATTTCAACAAAAAAGTAAAATAAATAAGAAAATATTGTTCTTTTTAATACTTAAAGCAGTAGTTCTTAACCTTGTTGGAGGTACCGAACCCCAGCAGTCTCATATGTGCATTCACCGAACCCCTCGATTTTTTTTAAATTCAAGAGGTAGATGTTTTTTTTTGTTTTTTTTACTGGTGCACAAAATGAGCTGTGCATAAACATCACCTTGTTCAAAGAACAAAACCAACAATGCATGAACTCACAACAAATTACATACCGGCAAATCAGAATTTACACAACAAAGCAGGTTTGTTCGGAGCTCCTCGGTGGAGGCTTTGTCGAACCCCTGAGACCGACTCACGGAAGCCACGTTAAGAACCACTGACTTAAATGATGGCGAAAGCTGAGGTAGGCACAAAAAGTACGGCGGGCCGGCTACCACTTTGGAAAATAACTAGCACAAGGAGCAGACAGAAGCAATGATGATCACAGTGAGGGGGAGCAAAGCTTACAAAAGGCCAGCTGACTCAATTCTGTCCTCTGATGCACCATGAGGAAAATACATTTAAGGACTTCTAACCCACTCTATGAATGAAGTTCATTTCACAAGCCAATCACTGTGTCTGTTTTATGGACATGTGGTAGTGACATGTCTCTTTTTTGGCCCCATGAAGTGCGTCCAAACAAAATGTACCAGACATTTGAAATGAACAAACAAGAGTGGTCTCGTTGTTCTGTGGCTCTTTATGCAGCATGTTTAGACATTTAATGTGCACAGATACTTTCAGTAAATAAGGGTAATTGCTAGTGAAAGTTAATGGAAGAAAAAAAAAATTAAGTACTCAGTGTCTCCATCGAGTGCCTCCATTTGGGTATATACAGCAGACCTTTTGTGAAAAATTCATCCAGCGTAGTCGAGTACCGCAATTACAGGACCAACCTGGTAGAATGATCCTGGAGTAGATCCTTGGCCTGCTCTTCATGACAACACAATAGATGGCCAAGTACACCGTGCTGGCCACAAATATCCCACAACATTCTGCGAAGACATAATCCAGGTCTGCGGGGAGCAAAACGAAACATGTTTTTGGACATATTAGCACACCGTGTCCCAAAATACGCACCGTAAACGCTGGCTCCGTGGAACATGCTGTCAGGGCATGACGAATGACTCTTGATGTAGAGCATTGGCGTGAAGGAGGAGCCGAAGAAGATGCCAGACAACACGGCCAACAGGAAGCCTCTGAAGGTACAGACAAAGGGCCCGTGATAGATAGATAGATCCAACACGGCCAACCCCAAATTATTATAGGATGTAGTAGTATCTATATTTAATCATTTATTAAGTAAACCAATATATTAACTGCACGATTTAAAAAAAAAAAAAAAAATTGAAAAGAGTTCTCATAAATTCCCAAGCTCTATTAAAGGACCTCCGTAAGCTTGAGTGTTTGAATTGTCCAAAAGCATCCTCTCTTCTCAACAGAGGTGGGGGTGTGATAGATGCGTTCGTTCATCCCTACTGTCGGCTATTATAGAATTTATGCTCAGCGAGCATATATTTTACACAGCCAGATAAATTATTGACACTGTTTTGAAACAACGGACTTCCGAGAGACAATTACGGCATGGAAACATCAAACCATTTTCAATTCAACCTTTGACAACTTTTTCCAGAAACATGTTTGCTGACATTATACCTTTCGCTAACAGCCAACCTGGGTAAAGAGCAAATGTGAGGGCCGGTTGCTGTCACTGGCTCTAGCTAATATCACGCATTCAAACTAGAATGAGCCACATTGGAAAATTGATCATTGGGTTGGGACCGACTATTAATTGGACAATTTCACTTGGGTGCACTAACTTTTGTGGCCAGTACTTTAGACTTTAATGGCTGCGGTCAATTTAAGTTCAACTGTGCATTTCAGGTATAGTTGATCTGTCAAGTCTACCAAAGGTTGGTCTTAGCTGTAGTCTGATAGGCCAATCAGTGTCTTTGAGGCATAACTTGGCAACATTTCAAATCTCTTAGGGAAATTGAAGGAATCAAATTCATCTCACATGAAGCGTCTGCGTCTGACTCCGACAAAGTCAATCCAGAACATGGATGAAGTCGGGCTGTAGGAGCCGGAGCTGGTTCGCTACGGGGCAAAAAATATTACATTACAAGGGTAGAAGGAAAAAAAAAAAAAAAAGCAGCCCCTTACCTTTGTGAAGCATTTCCACCCAGGTCAATACAATACATCAAATATAATTAATGGGGTTTCTTTTTTTGAATTAGTTTCAATTTCTTAAATTTACAAATTGACATTTGCAAACAATTTTTCATCCTGAAGCAAAGCTAAATCAATTTTTTTTAAAGTTCTGCTGTAACATATATAAATCAAATTAAACGAGCATTAATTTGTTCAATGTTCTTATGTAAAACTGAAAAAAGGATAACATTTGAACTGTTAAGAGTGGTAATGTGTTCTGTTTTGAATGATTATCTTTTTTTTTTTCAATCTTCACATCATTTACGGTAGGGGTAAATACATCCAAGTTAAAACCTGTACTTAAAATTCTGCTATATAAATATTTTCATAAATTTTGTCTGACATCAAATATGACACTCATCATTACATTACGTTACAATAAATAGGAGCCCAGATTTACTCTCAATATATGCGGGAATGATGTCATGAGCAACATGTACCAACCCTGTCGATGAGTAACGGGACAATTTCGGGATCAGGATGAAGCTGCACGTCTGTTTTCACAAAGAAAAATATCATGCCACTGAAAAAAAAATAAAATGAAATACTAGTCAGGTCGGAAAGTACACTGATCATTTTCACATCTGACAAAATGGGAGCAGGGCGTTTTTGGAGAAAACTCCCCAATGATTTTTGAGACTAATGCTAACTGACAAGTAGCTGAAGGGAGCAAGGGAGAGGGCCCACATACAGGAAGCAAGGCAGATTCTCATGTGGAATAATATCCAATTAATATCCATCAAGACAAAACCAAGCTTGATTTTCACATTCTTGCTCTGTCAGTGTTAATACCCTGCTGATATTGAAGGAGATCCTGCACTGCACATCCAGATGACCAAGACCTCAAGCAATACATTTGTATTCAAGAAGTACACACAAAACCATAAATTGTGTAAAGTCCTAGGGATTGATTTTGAAGGATAAGAGCCAGAATTTATTTTTTCTTGCAGTGAAAGATAGCTACTTTATTCAATTTGAAGATATTTTAGAATAACAACATGGTGCTGGGGGGCCACCAAAATCAATGGATTACCTGAGCAGACACAATCCAGCACCGCAGTAATTCAACACCGGACGCGAAACATCCTCGGGAGTGATCCCGAACCACCCGAACCTGAGCGATGCCGAATGCCAATTAGACAAGTCTCGCAGTTTCATATGAATTTCAAAATAGATCACATCACCTTGAAGTGGCCCAGCCAATCAGCAAACTGGAGGAGCCCCAGATTAAAACCCCCAGACCGAGCCCAATGGCTTTGACGATGGTGACAACCATCACGCAGCCTGAAAATCATGGACAAGGACAAAAAGCTGTGCGTTGCGGACTTTTGCCTTCACTTTATGCAGGAAATGATCAGTCTTGTAAATTAATGTCTGCATTCATACGGATGATAAAGCAATTCATCTTGTGAGCATTTAAAAAATAGTCTATTTTGATGAAAATTGTCAGTTTTTGTGTAAATTATTAATGGACACACACCACACTCCATCCAGTGTGCTCACCCCAGCTTCCCATAAAATGAGGACAGCCATGAACACTCGAGTTCAATTTGATTTTCCATGGCTCCGGCTCTAGCATGCATATATATGTGGTTCATTTGGAAGGAGGGGATGTTAAATCTGGATCAAATCCCAATTTTATAACCATGAACATAATGTTTGGAAGATCCACAAATGAACACATTGAGGTTTAGTTATGAGCCGTTTTTTTATTTATTATTATTATTCTGGAGGGGGCGCTGTCTCAATATCACAAAAAATTAATTATATCGCATGTCATAACTGGGTACAATATTATGACACTAAAGATGCAATAATGTTGAAATCGCCTATGCTATGAGAAAACGGTCAAAATAGTCTGAAATAATAGTCATGAAGTCGATGTTTTGGGAATTCAAAGTTACAATCAGCCATGGTATGCAGCAAATACTGATGACAGAAAACCAGACAATACTTTTTACACTGAAAGCCCACTAGAACACGTGACTTTTTTTTTTTTTTTTTTTTTTTATCAGCATCACTTTAGATGGTGACAATTGTGCTAATATCCTTTCCTCGTCAATTTGAATGTGGTTGTGTTGGCAAATTCTGAACACAGCTACAGCCACTGTTACAGCAAGAGGGTGTGCACACTTATGCAACCACACTAGATTAATTATTTTTAGTACCCCCTTGCTTTCCAATTACATTTCACAAGGTATAGGTTGCACGAATGATTTTTTTTATTTATCTTGGTTGTTTTTATTTCTTTATACCCCAAAATCATGGCTTTGAACAGGGGTGTGTTGACCCAGTATATCTGCTCTTCACACAGATAGAATCAATCTCATACCTGTGGCCCAGATGACACCCCCGAGCATTGCCAAAGGATGGAATTTGGGAGAGCGGAGCATCACATCTCCAATCATGGCCACCAACCAGATGCCTGCACAGTATACCCACTGGAAAAACATTCCTGTCCAAAAGAGTTCAACGAAAGTCAGAGACAATTGTGTGCAGACAAACAGCCATCAATAAATGATCCACTAGTACATGCAATTAGATTGGTACTCACCATCTCCCGACTCGATCCGTTTAACCGGAACAAAGCTGCTTCCGTACAGCAGCACGGCGGCCAAATTTGCCATGATTCCACAGGTGAATCGTGTCATATTATTGGTGGAGTTCAAAGCGGGTGTTCTACCTTTTGCTTCAACCTCTTCATCTCCAACGCCACCTTCAATGGGGAGAACCAAAAGACACCTTGAAAGAAATGGAAAGATCTGGTATTGATGACATTCGTTTTCTTTCAAACCTGATGCCTTTTCATGTGTGCCATGGCAACAGGCGACCAAAAGGAAGACGACAAGTAAAGTGCATTTGGCCATAAGCATATTCAAAAATAAAATGTGATGTCCAAGCCGGTCAAATTCAGCCGGGGTTCAATTCGGCAGAATGTCAGGGGAAGACTGAGAGCCCGGCAGGTGCTGTCCATCAAACAATCAATTCCAGTCTAAATAGCGCCAGTAGGGGGCAGCAATCATTGGATCATGTCACCCCAGCTTCAGTTTTTTTTTTTTTTTTTTTTTTTTTTTTTTTAAAGAAACAAAAGTCTACATGTCAGCGGTATGCATTGCTCCGGGAAATGAAGGCTGTTAAATAATCCTGGAACATGTCATGTGGAGAAACAACCAACAAGTTAAATATGGATTGGATCCAGGTTGTAGATTTGTTGACAGTGTAAACGCATGGTAAGGAAAATCCCATTGAAAACATTGTCCTTTTAGTGCACAAACTATGCAGTGGTACTGTTGTGTGATTAATGTTCTAAATTGTGAGGAAAAAAGTGGCAATATTATGTCATAATCTGACCAAAAAAAAAGTTGCAGCAGAGCTGCGAGCAAAAAAAAAAAAAAAAACAGGTAAAAGTATAATACAAGAAGTCACAATTGGATGCAGCACAAATATGTCACAAAAATGCAAACGTGTTATTATATTATTCCCACAAAAGATGTCAAGAGACTGATGAGAATATTTCGAGGGAAAAATGTGTTGCAACGTTATAAGAATATTGTTGCATTATTTTACAAGATAAAGGCAATGCTATGTTGTAATATTCTGAGCAAAAAAAAAAAAAAAAAAAAAGACACCATTCACAGAATAATGTAACAATGCCACAAAAGGCAACTCTGCGATGTGAGGTGAGCGTCGGCCAACCATCGTGCACATTTTCATTATCCTATACATCAGTTGCGAATACAGTAGTGAGGCGGCGTCTCCATGGAAACAGGACCATATTAACGCTGCATTGTTTACTTCCATGTTCTTGATTTCTGAGCTAAAACATTTTGCTAGTCAAACTGTTGGTTTTGTTATTACTGATGAATGCTGCAAATAGCAAAGGAAATCCTACGAGAGGCAGAGGCACAAACAACATGCGTCTAAATTTAAACCGGTTGACAACCACTTCAGGAAGTCCTGTAAAAGTGCTGCCGCGGCCTTTCCTCCTGAGTAAACTTAATTTATTTTTCTAGCTGGGTATTTTTCAAGTGTGTTGAAATATTTCCAACTTTTTGCCCTTGTTAATGAATTCAATATCCACCAGTAGATGTCGCTTTTAACGCGTGACTGACACATGAAATCGACGTGACAGCAAGCACGAGCACATGGAATGTAAAAACAATTACAAATAATGCTGCCCTCTCAAAATGTGTATAATTGCCTAATTACTCAAATAACTTGTCAAAATAAAGCTACTGTTACAGAAAAACGTTGCGAATGTTACAAAAGTAGTGTTGCAATATTATATATATATATATATATATATATATATATATATATATATATATATATATATATATATATATATATATATATATATATATATATATATGAACTGTGTAATTTAAAGAAAAATATCACAATTACATACTATCTCACAACAGTATGAGAAGTTAAAATTGTAAGACAAAATTAATTTAATGTTACCAGGAAAAACAACAAAAGTTCCAATATGATGGAATAAAGTTAGAGCGATATAGAAATGCTTTCTTTTATTGAAGCAACTTTTTTCCCCGTTTAACTTATCTAATCAGTATGTTGAAACGGTCCTGTTGTAAAAGCATGTCTATGCGAATCTGCGGGGTGGGTGCAAACTTGAAAAAGTTTTGGTTGGTCCATATGGGTCAGGAGTGAGCTTCGATGCGCACTTGCATCCTGTCAACTCAACACTCCCCAAATTTACTCGGTTCGAGTTCGGCTCGGTCCACCATGCCGAGAACATAAATGGCTCGGAAGAGTCGCTTCTACCGGCCGTGCGTCTTTTTTCTGTCCGGACTCTGGCGCCGGCGGAGGTGCATTCTTCCCAAAAGAACTTTAACTGCCGCACTTGTATGCGCCCTATATGTGTTTTTCACCCAAGTGGACCTCTCTCTACGGAGCCCCACCTGGACTACAACCGGGCGGAACCAAGTCACGGCAAGGGGTGCGTTGGATTTGGGTTTATTGAACAAAGACTTGGCGGTTCCGACCCGCTCCAATGTAGTGTACATCACACTCAGATCCAAGCGCCTCAAGCCGGCCAACATTCGCGGCACAGTGCGACCCAAACTGCGGAGGAAGGTGAGAAGAACTTCGCTTCCGCATTCGAACTCACAGACTGGATCCGAAACGGAGCCTCCCATGAGTTCTATCCGGATATACAGCCGCACTCCTCCGCCGTGGCTGAGCGCGCACGACGTGGGCACCATGCGCGCACTCGCCGGTGCCAAAGTTTTACGCGTTGAACAACCACAGGAAGCTTCGTGGCCCCTCTTGGTCTTCGAGGGAACCCGCTTGGAGGAGCCGAATGCGGTGTGCGGACTCGCCCTCGGCCCGATGGACTCGGTGGAGGTGTTCGCCTTCCATTTGGACAGAGTGCTCGGACTCAACAGAACTTTGACGGCCGTGAGCCGGAAGTTGGCCTTTTTACACGGTGCGCCATGAAAGAGTAACTAACATGAGACACAGTAAGATAAAAAGTACTTTAGTACTGAAAGTATAAAAAGTATATATATATATATATATATATATATATATATATATATATATATATATATATATATATATATATATATATATATATATATATATATATACTGTAAATTTCGACTCGTTTACTAAAGTCAAATTAAAAAGGTGATTTTGATTTAATAAAAAAAAAAAAAAAAAAAAACACACACACACTTATATCCATGCCTGCATTTACAATAGCAGCAAGCATGTGTTTGGAATGTGAAAAGGAAACGCCACACAGGAAGGCACCAGCTCAAGATTCAAACCCCCTAGCCCAGAATTGTGAGGCGGATATGCAAACTCATCCACAATGAAAAACAAAGAAACAACAAAAGCAGCTACTGTAAGTTGTGTAATTATTATCATCATTAGAAGCATCTATCAATAAATGCAAGGGAATCAGTTGCATTAGCCATTTTTCCTTTGTTTTATTATTATTTTATACCTAGCAGAAGAGGTAAATTGCTGTGTGAATCGTAATCGTAGTAAATAGCTACATAAGTAGTCAGCTAAATAAAGATACTATAGGTAGCTAGATAGAAGGGATCAAGATAGAAGAAAGGTAAACAGCCAGCAATCTAAACTGTTGAATATATACCAATTAAAGTAATTAGCTGAACAGGTATGTCTGTAAATAGCACATACGTTGCTAGCTTGCTGACCAGATTTTGTGAATAGGTCGGGTGTATGGATAGCAGTTAGTTAGCTGCTTATGGACATAATAGTAATATTTTGCTAATTGCTATATTAGTAGGTATAATATGGTGGTAATCTTTCTGTTCGCATCCCTGTCTAGATGGCCAGCCCAGTCCAGTGGTGGCCTGGGAGGCATCTCTCTACCCAGATGACGTGAGCCTAACATGGGTTGAGTACCAGAAGTCCTTGAAACAGAGGTGCTGGGTTCAGAACGTGGCCCCGAAGCCTGAGTCAGGCTGCTCCGCGGTCCATCACTACGAGTGGAGCAAACTGGCACTTTTTGATTTTCTCTTACAGGTAACAGAATGTTGAATGGCATTAAAAAGAAAATAGCAATCAAAAGATAAATGCCAAGGCTAGTCTCTGATATTGAAAATATGAATCATCTTTTGTAAGTGCTTTGGGGAAAGCATAGTCCAACAGCTGTTTTGTACTGAGAAAAAAAAAAAAATTCTCAGAGGAAATGTCTTTTGGCTCTTCAATTTCCTGTGTGGGAGGCCTGAATCACCAGTCTGGATTTTGGCTTCATGAACAACTAAGGGAGGGAGAGAGAGAGAGATTTGTTTTTGTTGGGGGTCAGACAACTTTGGCTTTTAAAAGTAAAGTGTCATTTTATTAGCTTTCTTGGCAGAATACGCCCTAAAAGTCGAACCATTTGGAGATGAACAGATATTTTTTATGAACCTTTCAGAGGCTCCCACTGTGACCTTAGGGGTGTCGCTTTGGGGACATTTTCAAGCCCCCAAATAGGAGATGAATTAGTCAGAATGATAACGATAATTCACAACATTTCACTCAACTAGATCTCTTAAAAAACTGTAGCTGAAAAAAGCACTGTACATAATAAAAATCAAGCAAATTGTAAGACAAACGATCGTAATTTCAAAGTAATAAAGAACCGATGTGCTGCTCTGCAAGAAGCTTCACCTTTGTCAGCTCACTGAGGTTAAAAAAAAGATCATTGTCACTGAAAGCCAAAGCTGGACAGATGCAGGCTTTACAAGCAGTCGAAATCAATGGGTTCACTCCAAGTATCTTATTGTCTGGGCGACCCCAAACCTTAGTGCATTTTCTGACACCTGAGCTCAACTGCGGAATGGATGTCTATCAGCCTGTATCTGTGTATATTATGTGTGATCCCTATTATGGCGGAGGCAGTACATGATTTGTATCACCACAACAGACGCCGCCCCCCCCGCACATCATCCGACAGGTTTGTCGATGCGTCCTAATAAATCCTCGTCTCCAATTCAGCCCAAAGAGCATCATCATCCTATATATATATGGCAGTCAGGTCCAATCTGATGTTCCATCTGTGTGGGCAAATCATACATAGCCATCAATTGTCAGGACATGATCAGGGGAAGCGAGTATAGCACGTTCGCTAAAACCAGAATACAATTCCCGCTGGCTGTTCCTTTCGGGTTTTATTAAAGTGAACAAGCTAGGGCTGACAGTGTTGACAGGGCTGACAGCCGTTCCACATAGTAATACGCTACCAAAATGCAGAGTTGGCAAAAGTACTCACTCTGTACTTAAGCAGGAGCAGGAATACTGATTGACGCCCTTTACGCAAATCAAAATTAAACAGTTGATCGATTTCTCAAGATGGTTGACCTCGCTCTGTTTCCATCTTTTTATGTCATCATTGGCGGAAGTTGAACAAAGTAGTGAGCCTATTTTGACAAAAGAGGAGTAAGCACAGAATTTGTGTGCAAAATATGGAAGTGTGGCTCTGCCAACATGGAGTAAAAATAGTTTGATTGGCAAATTTAACAGTTAGCCTACAAGTCCATTAACTAAGCTGACAATTAACTAACTACTAACTACTTCCTTGTCTCGCTGCAGATTCACAAGCGTCTGGATCCCAGCTGCTGCGGATTCAAATCCCGGCAACAAGATGGGTGCCATGAACCTGGCCGCCATTTTGAATGCATGCAGCGAGACGGCGTCCTACTGGCCAACATAGTGCGCAGGCAGCATGACCCGCGCCGCCTGGTACTCGCCGTCAACAAGGGCTACTTTGACCGCAACGAGGACAACCTGGACTTCAGACTACTCGAGGGGATCAAGGAGTAAGTGGATTGGATCACGTTCTTGTCCCAACACCAAGATTTTTTTTATTTAATTGTGTTTACTAGGCTAATAATTCTATATCCAATTAACTATATATTCACTAATTAGCAGTGAATACAATGCGGTGTCTATATGAAAATCCTCGACTCCATAGGAGCTTGTATTTTTCAATACAGAGAATCGGATTACGGATTGCTTCAAAATCTGCAGTTCCCTATCTCATTGGGTTCGTTTTGCATGACTTTGGTCCAGGTTGCCTGTGAGTGCCGTGTCGGTACTGACGAGCGGTCGGCTGCGGGAGAAGCTGCTGCAGTCGCTCTTCCTGGACCGGACGTACTGGGAAAGTCAAGGCGGGCGGTCCGGCGTCGACAAGCTCATTGACGTCATTGAGCGTCGGGCCCAGGTTCTCCTTACGTACGCTAACGCTCACGGCGTCCATGCGGTCGACATGAGCGAGTGATGGCGGACAAGATTGCGCCTCCTATCATCTACAAAAAAAAAAAAAAACCTGAGCTGCATTCTCAATCATTCACTCATTCCTTACCCTTGACTGTCTGTAAAACTACAAACACAAAATTTGAACTGCATTTAAGATTAAAACCTTGTAAAGACAAGATTTGTGACACAATTCCAGTATTTCCATAAGCTCTTGTTTTCAACTAAACTTTTTGTTTTTTTTACTTTATCTTTGTACTTCATTTGTAATTGCTCAAGTGACGATCAATAAAAACCATTACACACAGACTTATTAATAACAACAAATGTAAGAATTACACTACGTCTCAGGGTGCTCCGAAAATCTATCGAGGCAGTGAAAGCCGAGTCTGAGTAAAGCGTCCTTTGCTGTTGTGTGCTCTGGGAGTCCGAAGGGGCTTTGCGGGTTATTTTCCAGCGTCGGAAGGGTCATTCATGCGGTTGTTATTTTAACCCCTCTGCACCCGCATTAGTGTGCCAGCGGAGTCCCAGCTCTTACATGTTTGTCTTACAAAAGACCCCATTGAATTCCCATACCGCTTCCTACATAATAGCGATTACTGTACGTCTGTATGTGGATCCACGCTTGCTCCAATATGAGACCTCTCTCAATGTCATGTGGAAATGTGATTATTTATTCTGTCAGGACATTCAATCTCTAAAAATAAGAACGCTAAACTGCGATGATTTATACACATTTCAAGTGTACCCCCGCAGATTCACATTTGAGATCTTGATGAGCAATAAAATTTGGTTAATATATAGTGTCCTCATTTTTGAGTCTTGTATTTGCCAGATGACCTTATAATAAGCTGCCTTAGGAGGAAAGAAAGGAAAAAAGCCCATCGGAAAGCTCATTATACCACCTAGGATCCTCATTCGACATGAGGTGTCCCCGGCATCACTCCGGCTAGTAGAAAACACTCGATTCTAAAGAATCAATCATTCCTGCAATTTTGCAGCGTCAATACTGACGAAGGCGTCAGTAAACTGTCATTGAAAAGCCAGCGTATGAGGAGGGGGGAAAAAAAAAAAGCCCACTGCCCACCAGGCAGGCCGCAAGCAAGATCAGCGGCGCCACTGCCGCCTACTTCGATATGAGATCTCCTCAGCATCTGGTTGGAACACAGCCCCTACATATGTAATAAATATAAATAAATCCAAGGTGATATGCCACATTCAACATCCAGGATCTAAATAATAAATAAGTCAGAGTCCATCGACAAACAGCTGTCCAAGGAATAAATAAATAATCAGAGTCCAAGTTGAGCGTGGCATCTCGACTGGGATTTATTTTTTTAGCATGCGGGCTGATCATGCGCCAGTGGCAAAAAAAACTCTGTTTACTAGCCACGTGATTGCCGTGGACATCTCATGCTGAATGAGGAAGCAGGCGGCGGACTTGCTCACGAACTGGCTGGCAGTGGACTCTTACTTTTTTTTCCTTGAATGGCAGCTTATAAAGGTCACCTAATGATTAAAAAAAAAAATCCATCTATAGGGGAGTGATCTGGCATATAAGGCAATGACAAGTTGTGGATGAAAGAGACTATCACATGACATCTTCTGTTCCCAACATGGTGAAACCATGGAGAGTAGGCAAGACTCGACAAAAAAAAGAAAAAAAATGGGAACACCAGATAAGTATCAAACTTTACAGTATTGCTCCCTTTCCCCATCAAGACCTCAATCTGGGATCTCTGGAGGTACACTTAAAATGTTTTTAAAAAAATGTACAGTTGTTGATTTTTCATACAAATAATAGGAGCCGCTCTCCTTACTATCTATTAGTATTTCACACACTCAAGCCAGTGTCTTGGTGCTTTTTATTTCTCTCACTTTCTTACCCCTACAAGACAGACAGATAAAATGATTGGCTATAATTTGAAGGTTGGGTCTTGTCAAACTGTCCTTGGTACTGTGTCATTACAGATGATGAAAAGGTGACAAGCCAAGCTCCAGACTGAGCTTGCTAGCTTTATAACTGAAAACAATGGTGTTGTAATTGATTTACTTGTAGATGAGGTTAAGACAAATAAAATGTAAAAAAATAAATAATAATAAAAGACACAACATAAAATTTGTCTGTAAAATAATGTAAAAAATAATTTATTTTAATTATAAAAAAACTGTCAGTTCTCATGTCTCATTGTTATTAATAGCTTTTATTACGATTCACAAATTTCTTTTACTACTATTTCTCTTTTGTTACGTACAGTAAATCAACCAATTATTTATAATCAATAAAAAAATGTTAGCTATGCTGTATGTGTAAACAGTTGCATCATGCTAATATTCTTTCTGTTATTTATAATTAACCAACAAAGTTAACATTTTTTGAATGAAGACCGAAAACATGCAAAAACGCACACGCATATTGACTGTTATTTATCCATTTTTACATTTGGCACTTGTCTCTTGTTTTCTTGCACTCTTGACAAGTAAATTTCCCCGCTGTGGGATAAATAAAGTTCTATCATCATCATTCATTGAAGAGTATAAATTATGTATTTGTGCACGTTTTAGTGCAATTGGCTGTTTGCCTTTATGTTACCTTTGATTGATTAGCAACTAGTCTTGCAACAACCCTAATGAGGGGACAAGTGCTAGAGAAATTGACCGAATGAGAAAAAGGCGGAGTGGGCCCTTTTTATAAACTTTAATTAATATTCTATATCATATACACCATTGCAGATAAATGAAACCAACTGAATCCTTAGTGGCAGATTGATCAGAAGGCTTGCTATAAAAAGGGGATGGGGGCGCCTGAAGCTGGAAAAGTTGCAATCCAGCCGCTTGGGACTTTTGCTTTATACATTTTTCGGGAATGTTGAAAAGTATTTCAGGATTTGCCTTTAGGCGGTGAGCCAATGTCTGATGTTTGACATTAATTTATCTTCGCCCCAACATGTTCACTTTTTTTTCCCCCCCTCTCTGCGTGACCCACTTGTCTTTATCGTGGCATTGCCCCGCTCACTGCATTATTGATTGTCAAACCCAATTTGGCACGATTCAACAAGCATGGTGAAGTATTTGGTATGCCGTTGATCCTTTGAATCAACTCCATTTGAAGGTGAGCAAACGAAGCTAAAATAACAGCAGGTTTAGCAATATGTCACGTCCACGGATCATATCATGATCCCATGAGCCTCCAAGGAATGCGTCCGCCTCACCTTTGTCATCAAATATCACTGCAATCACTGTTTTTGTTTCAGATGATAAGGTGAGCATGAAGGAATAGTAGGAATTCATCCATGCAGACCTATGTCAATGACGTGACGTCATCATTAGGAGACGTCTCCCTTTTTTTTGCCGGTGAAAGCCATTACAGTGATCCCTTGCTACTTTGCGTTTCCTTTATCGCGGCTTCACTACATCGCGGATTCCCCCCCCCAAATTAAACAAACACTTAAAAGTTAAAATAAAACTTCAAAATTGAGGAAGCATATGTCTAACCTTTAAGACAATGTAGTATTGCTCCAAATGTTCTTTTACATTCCTTTAGAAGTCCGCATGTTAGCACGATCGCAAATTAGCATCTTTCCGCTAACTCGTTAGCCTGCCCTGTACTTCTTGTTGGTGACCGTACTTCACGGATTTAACTTATCGCACGTGGTTTTTGGAACCAATTATCCGCGATAAACGAGGGATCACTGTACATACTTTATTTTCAAAGTACGTTCCGTGGAGCCTCAGACTTGATGAATGAGGGGATCATGCAATTACGAAGAAATGCAATAAAATGAGTTTCATTGCAACCTTGTAAAGCATTTTTTTTTTTTCATTTGATGGACTTGCCAAACACATTGTGCGGGTGCATTAAAGCTGACGTTCATCAATACACATACAGGGTACAACAAGCCTTTCAACCTTTGATCCTTCCTTATTTGATTTGCTGGAAAAATGTGTGATTATCCCATCATCTCATCCCCCTGGGGCAACAAGTGTGTTTTCAGGTCACAGAACACATTTTTTCAGTAAATGTCACATGGATAATACATGAGTTAATGGGACATGAGCAAATGAGCCCTCAGAGTCACAACACGATGACTGCGTCTGAGCATGCCGACGTCTTAACAAGCCTGGTTTCACCTGTCTGTATGTGTCAGGAAAAACAATGTTCATATCTGGTGGGAAATTACCCTGGCCACATAAGGACAGTATAACTATGTATTGTTGCCGTGTACGTTGCCGCCAGTCATGATTGAAATTCCATGAGTCGCTCAAGGGCAATCCAGGTCAAGGCGGAGTGTTGTCGGCCTATTTTTGAGTTGCTTTAATTCATTACACGTCAGGAGATGGTTTACTTGACTAATTCCTGCCTGTTGAGTCCTGATAATGGTTGACCCTTAGATCTTAAGATCTATTTATATGATGCACCATGGTGGATTAAAAAAAGAAACAAACAAACACACACATTCTATTTTTTCTGTTTGAAGATTAATGGAAACAATTTAGTCCAGCAGGAAGCTATGACATAATCGCAGCATGATGTGAAATGTCATTATCCAATAAAAAGTAGTTTCATTGCAGGAAAAAATAAATAAATCAGCCTCTTACTAATACAATGTAATACTTTTTTTCGAGAATGAAATAGGGGGATCTGAATCTACCATGAGTAGGCATCTTTCAAGACAGCCTTTTTTTTAATAATTTTTTTTTTAATTGAATACAAGATAGTATAAATCGGGACCACAAACCCTGAACCAGCAATGAAGAGGGTTTATTACAAGCAACTGCACAGCACAGAGAAATACTACAAAAAAAATAAAATACAGCTTTGGAAATTCATCAAATTCTGTGGAACAAATATTCAAATTTCCATTTTGTAAGTTCTCTACACAGTTAACAAACAAGCTACCAGATGATGTATTTGCTGCTACAGTCTGTCCGAGCTCGCTCCCTAATCCTCACCACAAACTACCACTGTGCATAAAATTGCCCGCCTAAACAGGTTTGAAATTGAAAAGTGACTGGACCACATTTGTTGGCAGGTGGTGCTGGAAAGAGCCACAAGCTCCAATTTTCCCCTCAAGTGTTCCTGAGTGGATGCTGCTTTTGAACCGTGATGGAATATATTGGAAGGATATCCTTCCACTCCCTAACCAAATTACAATATGGAAGAACTTGACAGGAGGAATATTCCAGTGAATGTGAACTAGAATCTAGAAACAGGAAATGAGGGATTCCCGGCAAGGCCTCGGGGTGCGGCCTGCTCCTGAGTCCACTGTGAGTTGTGGAGCTGCATTGTATTGGACTTACTGATGTTCCTAATGTTTGGCCCATCTGGCCAAAACTATTAGAAACACTTGTCAAATCATGTAAAGTAGATGAATAAAAGCTTTCAATTATGCTTCTTTTATTAATTCTGCTTATTTACCTTAAGAAATTAGTGGATTGATTTATTAAATATCATTACGTAAAAAATATTAAAATAAACTACAATACAGACGTCACTTTCCTGCTTTGACCTCAGAGGTAAACAAAATATTTTTCATATGAACAATTCCTTAATTAATTTTCATGAAATTAAGAATATCTATAGTTTCTAATTTAGTTTTTTCTGCTTTACTGCGACAGATGCAGGTCATAATCATAGAAACAGCGGTGACGTCACTGTATGAAAATACGGTATACACTTTGGAGCCATTTTGGAAGTGGTGGTCTGCTGCCCTCAAGTGGCCAAACGAGATAGCACATGTTGAACAGCGTTTTTCACTCGCTGCTGGGGACTGCTTTAATAGCATCCATCCATTATTCGACCTCATTTTACCCACAGCCAGCCATATCTGGGGCATTCTATGATAGGCTACATCGAGCAAGTTATAAGCAAGTGATAGCAACCAAATTATCCCAATCCAAAATAACTGGAATTCATAGTGTCAGAGTCAGTTTCTTAGCAACATAAAAATGTGTTGGCATGTCCAGTAGTAATAGTAGTAGAACCATATGATACCATATTAGAAATACAGATAAAAATGAAAAATGTTCATTTTGTGTGGGCGGAGCAAAGCAGCCAACAAATAAAAGACAAAACTCATACTCAACTCAATCAAGTCACAAAGAATTCTTCATGCTTTTCTCCTGGAGTTCCTTGAAAAACGACTTGTGATGAAAAATGCATGCTGGACCCCCCCTGGCAGCATCCCTGTCACCCCAAAATATTGCGGCCTCCTTGAGTCGAGCTGCCTATTTCTCTGTCTCGCCTCTGACTACATATTTCTGGAGAATGTCAAGTTGCAGACAGTAGAAACTTTACTTTTAGATCAGGGGTGTCAAACTCATTTTTTTCGCGGGCCGCATTGTAGTCATAGCTTCTTTTGGAGGGCCATTATGACTGTCAACCCAAATAAATGTACGAGCACCTCATATTATATACAGTAAAAGCTACAAAACAAACTGACAAATAACTCGTTTTTAAATCAGACGAGGAAAAACTGGTCAAATATTAAAAAAAAACGATATTAAAAGTGAAGAGAATTTGCAATTCTAGTTATGACACACGAATTTGATGCACAATTTGTCTTCGCGGGCCACATAAAATGATGTGGCAGGCCGTATCTGGCACAATCCAGAAGCAGCCTGGATTTTTCAAGCCATTTTCGGGTTGTGTCCTGAAAATGAAAATAAAAGCCCCGTCCCCACATCAGTTTTGCAAATCAACAAGAAGGTGTGTGGAGTCGATTATCATAACAGGGTGGAAATTGGGTGCTTATGTCTTTCATTACAGGACGAATGATCAAATCTAAAGGTCCATTACCCCAAACCAAAGTGGAATTCTGCCATTTTGGTTCAAATAATTCAAGATGGCCCAATTTTAATGAGGTGTCATACTGATAAATCTTCCGTCACCATGGGGCATCTCTCTTTCATTTTATTATTATTTTTTTTTAGCTTGCTGTCAGTGCAGTAGCTAAAAAAATAAATAAAAAACGAATAATAATCCCTACAAAATGAGTCTTTGGCTGGGGGGGGGGGAATTATGTGCCATGTCAGTGACAATAGCTGTTAAAGAAATAAATATCACCCAGACTAGAACAAGTCTAAACTAGCAAAAAAAAAAAAAACTGGGGAGACTGCAATGAAAGTAAACAACAACGGGGTGAAATAGGGCCTGTGAGAGCTAGAATTGATTTTTTTTTTTTGCAACTATTTATTTTTACTTTATCATGGAGCGACAGTAGAGAGCACTAATGAGCATCTAAACAGGAGATTGTGACAAAGTAGGCCACTAGACTGCGCTGTTGTATTCCAGTTCGTGAAAAAAGGAGTGTAATTCATTGAAAGAGGGGGAGGTGGACTCCAGCTGACAAAGCAGTGGCTGCTTGAGGAAAATGACAGCGTGCAAGCATCATGTTATTTACATGTAAAAAAGAGTGATTCAGCATTTTTTTTTTTTTTTTAAATGCCATGTTAATCATCTGGCTCTCCAGTCAGGACATGATGCATTCATTAATGACACTTGTAGCATTTATAGTACTTAAAAGGTGAGAGCAAATCTAAATAAGATTTAAAGCAGCAATGATTAATCCTTGAAATGATTATCGGACATTTTTATGGATCTACTGTACTCGCATGTGTATACAATTTCATTTTGCTAAGTAAAACTGGCTTCAGGGGCTGAATTCCCTTTAAAGTAACCCTGGAAACAACCAAAATGACACCAAAAAATGCTGCTTTCAACCAAAATGACTTTTTGTGGCTTTTGGGGAATGGGTCCTTGAGACTTTTTAGTGGGTCTCCTCATGATAGACATACCAACCAAATTTGATGTAGGAGATGTAGGAAATCAATGTGTCCTGCAATGCAACTTCAAACTTTGCCACCTGATGAGATCCTCTAGAAGAGCTGTTTAAAAAAATGTCAGGCTTTGTGAAGATAATTATGCGTGAAAATGTATGTCTGCTTAGATTGGGTCATAGGTGTCACATGATTTGACGGGAAAATTCACCTCAAAACCAGTTTCACTCAGCAACATGAAATCATCAGTCGAGGCTGAAGGAGCCATGCCTGCAAAGACGTAAGAAGTCAAATTGGCCTTTGTGTGATTCATTTGGTGATTTCCAGGGTTCCTTCAAAAGCAATGTAAACCCCATTATTTGACTATTTATATTATTTCAAAGACGTGGATCAATTTTTGCCCATGCTAACAAATTAGAATCACGTGCACAAAACAGATGGACAATGCTTTGTTTTGAGTGTGGATTGGGCACGGCGGCAAAGTTTGATGACTCACCCATAAAGCACAAACTTCAATTAACTCAAGTCCACAAGGTCAGAGCCTGACCAAAATGATGGCTGCCATCCCATAATAATATCATCCCCAAACACCTCCCTGCCCATGCTGCAAACATGGACACAAGCCAGAATTCAGAGGTGAACGAAAGCACGGAGTCGAGTGGTGGTCTCTCGAGACGCAAAGCTGATACCATCAACTCGGCCTGTCAAGCTCAACTGTCGCACACACAAAGTGCACACACATGCAGACACACTCACACACAAACTCACAACCTGCAGGCCTTACCGGAGCATTTTACTGAATAACGTTAAAAAAATCCCTTGTCGCTGGCGAGGCATAGCTCTCAATCAGACAAACCTGGTGAAAGATTCAGGAAATCACACCAGATATAGAATTTCAACATTTTAAACAAACAAACGAACAAACAAACAAACAAGCAAACCGATAAACAAGCAAAACTAATGATTAAATAAATATATTTAAATATTCTTTTTGAAATTACTCTTAAAAAGTATTTCGGATTAAAAAAGAAGCCTCATGAGGAAAAGTGATACAGAAAATAGATGATGGATGGATGAACACAGTTCGTAAATATGTTGACAATTATTAGTAGATTTTTAAAAAATATAGTAAAATGAAAATAAGCTTTGTTTTTAAATTATATTGGAATAGTTTTTACAGCCATATTTTTTAAAATCTTTCTCAGAACCTTTCCGAACATTAAAAAATATTGAATTTAAAATCAATGTGTTGGTCTTAAATTTAAAACAAATTTAAAATGGATCATGACGAAAAGAGAAAAACAAGTATACATTTTAAATAGTCTTTTTAATGAAGTATTTTTAAAACAGTTATTTTGACAAAGTTAAAAAAATTAAAATCAAAAAATTATTTTACTTAAATTCTATTTGAAAATCTAAATTTTAAATAGTTTTTTTGATCATGTAAAATGCTAACACACGAATAACAGTTTGATCAACATTTGATCAACAATTGTAGCTTTTTCATTTTTTTGTTTTGCTGCAGTCAAAAGAAGGATTAATGAATAATTTTTACAATTAGTGTAGGTTTTCAAAATATTGCCTATATAGTGAATTAGTTTTAGAAGTGACATTAAACTTTGTACCAGATTCTTTCTATTTTTTGTGGTTTAAAAAATGCATTTTGACTTCTACAAAAATGTTTTAACCTGCCCATGGATGAGTATGTTTGTCAACATTGTCTGTGGTCGGTATCCTCAATGGTGTCATTCTCCTAGAAGTTGGCTAAACATATGACTCACGACTGAAAAAATGTTTTGCGCAGTGTGGGTGTAGGCCGATTATATGCTGGAATCAGTGTGTCATAGCCCACCCGGTGCATTCTTGACGGGAAAGTCGAGCTTGATTTTTACTTTTTCTCACGTGTTCGTGCCTCCTTTGTGTTTTAATGAAACACATAAAGGCATTAACAACATACAATGGAACCCTTTGGTGTGCTTAAACGATGTGACTCTTCCTGAAATTAATGACATTAAAACAAAAATCATTTGATACACTCAACGCAAGTGTGTAATTGTTAGTCTTTATAGCATCTATACAGAAACAAGAATGTAACATTTTGAAAGATTAACATTTCAGGCTTTACCTTTTTTACATCAGCGAGACAGTCGGAGGTGCTAGGTTGTGCCGTTGGATTTAATCTGAATTTAATCTGAAGTGTTTTTGTATCTTCTTAATCCGACAAAGAACAAAGCGTAATCACTCGAATGCACATTTTGCCGCCCGCCACTTTTTCAAATGTCAGTTTGGATCAGCACCTTTGCTCGCCACCTAAACCTGTCCGCCGGGCCAAAGTGCACCCGTGTGACATTTTTGGGTGTCCTTCTCTGCCGGATAAATAAAGCTGCTGTTTTCACGTCACTTGATCAGAGGCTGGGAACGTTTTCTCAGTTTTAGATGAGGTGAGGTACTGCACGGTTAAATGAGATGAGCTAAACGAGAGGAGCCACTGCCAAATAAGCTAAAGCTAAATTAGAACTACAGCTAAATAAGTCGAATTTTTAAACGCAGTAGATGGGGGTTAGCCGAGCGTGAAGTTAGCCAGCTGCTGTGAAATGGTTTTTCCATCAAAAGGCCGCTTCTTAAAAACCTACTTTGAAACCCTAACACTGGCTTGAAACCATAACCCTGTCTTAAAACCCCAAAGTTAAACCCTAAGCTTAATTTTACTCAACAAAAAACTCTGCTTCCAAACCGTAACATATGTGAAACCATTCCAGGCGTCCCGTCCATCTCTCAATCGTTATACTGGTGAGCGCTCATGTTTTAAGTCTGCGTTGATCTTAGTGAACAGGAAACTATAACTAATAGTGATTTTGTTTCGAGGTGCAACGATTAATCAAACAACAAATCGACTTTTGTGTTAAGTGATAATCAATCATATTGAGACTTTGATTTAAAATAGTCCAAATCCTTGGAATCACAGCCTCTCAACAGTATATGTTCTCAGATTTCTATAGACTTTTTGTTGAATCAAAATAAAGCATTTTCAAAAATCCAATTTTACTTTGCCGAACAATGGCCAACATTTTTGCAAATTTTCGGGGACATTACGAAGCAAACCAGTAACTGACTCTTACTTCATTTATCTTTGTGCATTTTCTGCATGGTCAATTTGAAATACTGTATCTCCTGTTTTTAATACTGGGCTAGAAATTAAAACTTTTTAACCCGATTGACAAAATAATCAACAGATTAATCGATTATTGAAAAAAAATCGTTAGTACTTTTGTCTTAATAGTACACTTTTGGGAATATTGGTTCCTGGTTCAGGACGGCAGTGGTGAAGAATTTGGTGGTTTTGAGTTGGACCACTTTGAAATGTCTGGTTCTCATCCATCGCACTTTGCTCCTCCATGAAGCGTGCCGCAAATCTGGTTTTCAGCTTGATATACTTTGCATCCTTAGACTTATGTTTTGAGGGATTCGAGGGCGAAGAGAGGCTTATTTTGGAAGCAGGTTCTTTGGCTTGATTGGCGTGGTTGTCTTCATCTCCTGTTTTTAGTCTTTTGGGGGGATTAAATGTGGCATCGTGGGACTTTTTGTGGACTCTTGTACTGGAATTTCTCTTCTTCTGGTTTCTTTTTGTGGAAGTTCTTTGAAAGGTTGTCGAAGATTTTCTTTTGCTAGCATGAGATGTTTCCCTTTCGCAGTAGGACATCAACTCATAGCATGACTTTGCCCTACAACACAAAGGCGTATTTATATTACAGGTTGGAAACCATACTTTGAAAGCATAACCTTGAAAATGTATAATCCAGTCTCGACACCAGTGTTTGAACCCTCATTCCACTCGGCTACCAACGTACTCCTGGCTGACATCACGATGAGGCTTCAAGTGGCTCATGGTGACGAACTGATGCGCCAAGACCTGACGTGGAGTCAGTCGCTGGGACGCGTTGAGGTGGAGCGTTCCCATGAGCACGTCCACAAATGTTTGCTTGTCGTCTGCGTGCACATCTTTGTCAGCTGGGTACTTGGTGTCAAAAACCCAAGGCTGGAGCTGAAAAAAGCCGAAAAGCAATAGTACGATTATTGGTAGTTTTGTGGCAGGGCCGTCCAGCTGTCGGAGGTTTATTGCGCAGTACTGGCGAGGTCTTTGATTTTTATGACATACTTGCTGAAGGTGATTGAGGGAAGTCATCTTAATCTTTCGGGTGTCTCGTGCTACGAATCCTGTCTCTTGCTGGTAATATTCTGGAGTCTAGGAAGACATTTTTGTGGTTAGCCTTAACGTTTTCTTTAGCTTCTGACCTCCAAAATTCAAATGAAGTTGCCTTCAGTCTCCAAGAACTGGTTTTGTTGTCCCTCAGGAAAAAATCTCCAGTCTTCTCTCCAGAAACCAGGATGTTCTCTGGAAACGGACCTTGAGTCTCCATAATGTACCGTATCTGAAGGCACAACACGGAGACCAAGATTAAGAACAATTTTCTTGGTCTTGTTTAGTGGGAAATATAATCTGGACATTTACAGTTTCATATTCCCTTCTGCCTGGGTACATGTGAGTGCCGATGTAGAGGAAAGCCGCCACGCAGCCGACAGACCACATGTCCGTGGCCTCGTTGTATGGAGCCCCCAGTAAGATCTCTGGAGACCTGTGAGGGGACGAATGCTCAATGAAATTCATCAAATTCATTCATTGAAAACCCTAACTTACTGCCAACATTTAAAGTGATTTTTCTAAACGAGCCAAAAGTAAGTCAGAAACATTAAACCAGTACTCAACCAAGGCAAGATTCACCTTTTGTTCTTAAACAAGATAGAGACGGACGATTCAAAATCAGGTTTTCCAGGTTCTTACCGGTATTTGTGACTCTGACCATTGGAGTTGGCTTTGGTGGCCGACGCGCCTTGGGCCAAGCCGAGGTCGCTGATTTTGATTCTGAACGGTTGCCGCTGGTGATCGATCAGCATGACATTGTCCGTCCTGATGTCAGCATGAATAATATGAGCGCGCTTCAAGTGATCCAGTGCGCTGGCCAGCTGCAAGGTGAGAAGGAACAGTTTGTCAATAGTCTTTCTATCCTATCCAATTATCCAACATACCTGATGGAGCACCGGTCGAATCTCTTTCACTTGAAGATGTTTGAATTGTCGTTCCCTCATGAGGTCATAAAGACTCTTGTCAAGGTAGTCAAATTCTAGACAAATGTGCCCCATGTCGCTGAAGACGCGTTTCCACAGAACCAGATGTCTTTTAGAGTTGTGCATCATTTTTACTTTCTGCAGCGTGTCAATCTGCAGATTGGACATGAATCAAATGGAAAGTGTAGCACGGTGAAAACAACTTGCAACATCTTTTTTGTTGTGCGGCCGTTCTAATGAAATCGGTTTCTTTTTTTCGTTTTATGCAGAATGATCTCGGATGTTCCCAGGTGGTTCTTCTGGTACGACTCTCAAAAACAAACTGAATCTGACTCTACCTCAATCTTGGCTTGTTCTGCAAAGCTGCCTTGATTTCTAATCATCTTCACCGCCACCGTCTTGTCACTGTCCATCTTGCGGCATTTGGCCACTTTCCCGAAGTTACCGCTGCTGAGCAACGATAGCACCTTGTAGCTGGTGGACGCCGAGTACAGCCGGGCACCGGGGACCAAGCGGTCGCCAAATATGCCGTAAGAGTCCATTTCTGCTGCTTTACCTTGTCTTAGTAGCTATTTCGTAAATGAAGAGATGCAACAAAAACGTGCGGCGGTAGTGAATACCTTTGAGGGTGCCATGATGCTGCGTGACATCACAATCACATAAGCGCACAGGTCATGGAATAGGTCATTTGACTGCGATGATGTCTACAAGCGGCATCATCTTGAAAGCTGTCGAGAACAAGTGCTGCAGAAAACCCATCAAGTGTCGTAAGGAATTGTTTTCACGATTACCTCGCTCACACGCTCCTGAGAAGCTCTTAAATAGTTCCGTACGGATGTGAAACTTTCTCACACAGAACTGAAATCCTCTCACACGTCATACAAAAATATGCTCATATAAGAATTATTATTGATCGAAATTCGGCCCGGGAATATTTCGTCACATGCAGAAAAGGATTTGTTGATCGGGGAGACGATGTGCAATCTTACGACAATAATGTCACAACAGTGAACTAATAAAGTCGTATTTTTCAAGTATATTCTTTAGTTTTTGTGTCTGTATCATAATGTTTTTGGAAAAATAACTTTTGTTGAACAGATATATCTTATTTTCGCTGAGGGGTTTAATTCACATCTAGCAGATTTTGAGCTTGTCTAAAACGTTTTGATCATACTTTAGGCAATATCCCGAGTCTTTGACGAACATTATGCACTAAAACATGCCGTCTAATGCTCAGATTGTCAGTATTCTGCAGTAGCCTTGCAGTTCCTTTGAAGGGAGATTTTAGCAAAAAAAAAAAAAGAAAAGAAAGAAAAGCTGACTGCATTATTTATTCTGATATTCTTGGCAAGAGAGCGATGCAAAGAGCTTTATGCCTCCCTGCTGTACTTATCAATTAATGTATTTAAATCTACAACTTGAGACATTTTAAGGTTTGAATATCAGCCCCAGAGGAAAAAGTATCTCAATCACAACTATTCCATGCAATGGGTAGAAAAAGTCTACACACCCCTGTTTTCTTGAGCTGCAACTCGGGCAACTGGGCTTAATCAAGGTGGAAGGAATTATGACCAGTTCAAAATAGCAGTCAGATTTACTGCAAATAAACAACTGTAGTATAGCTCATTTTTATTTGGGGTAAATCAGAAAAATGTTTTGAAATGCTTGATGATTGACTCAATTAAACCGGGCATGACACAGCTCAATTTCCAAATGGAATCCTGGAATGTTCCTAATGATGCCTCCTGCTTTCAGTATTGTTGATCCCAAGTATATTTTCTTTTGTTAATGTCAATTATTTAACAAAGCAATCTTTGCTTATTCACGATTCGTGTTCGTCCTTGCCTGGGTGTCAACTGGAGGTGCGGACATTGAGTGTGTCCCTCTCAAACAAACACGAGCAGAATAAAAGCAAACGCCTGGCCGGGTTTAGTGCATGGTGTTTGCATACGCGACCATTTTGAACGCCTGATTAGCTTTGATGCACACATTGTTTGTCTACAATTGAGTGCCCCAGAAGGCAACCTGGCATATTTGCTTACTATGGCCTGAATACATTCAAAGTGTGTATGTGTGTGTGTGTGTATATGAGTGAATGTTTCTGTATACATAAACTTGACTGTTTTTTAAATTTTTTAAATTACATTGTTTTTTTGTAGTTTGAAACTTTAGAAACCAGAGGCTTCAAATATCCTTTAATAACTTCCCTTTCTTCCCAACCCTCTAAATATTTCACATCACAATTTATTTTTAATCTGCTGTCCGTCTGCAAATCAGAGTTATTCAGTTCCATATTGCGGCTTCTCCTGCTTTTTTAATGACCACCATAACCACCATGTGGAAACTCAACATGTGACATGAATAATTGTGCACATGTACACAGAGTAAAACTCGTTCGTTTTTTTTTTTTTTTTCTTGCTTTTGTTTTGATTGGGTCAGGATTGTTTCTGAGCTTGTCGTTAGCCTCATGGGGCAAGATGCGCATCATATGATGACTCCTTGTGGTAATAGTAAATGCCGTAGATATTTAAAAGGAGACATCCTCTGCATGTTTTATTTATAGTGGCTACGTATATAAAGTCTATACACGCTTCAAAATGTCAACTCGTGAAATAAATCCATAAAAGCAAGTTAAATAATTCTAAATTGTTAGCTGCCATTAATATGATACAATATGAGGGCATATTGTTGCATAAGTGTAGACACCTACATAACCAGGGATGTGACTGTGGTAAGAATAAATTAATGACATTCAAAGTCATGTTAAAAGGGAGTCAATATACTTCTGCAACCCGGATTAACCCCAAATAACATTCAATCTAGTGGGCTTTCCCTGGCATCTTTCTAAACAAATAAATTTAAAAATCCATCTCGATCTGTTATACATCATCAAAATCATTATATTTGGGGAAAGTCCAAAATCTGACAAACACCAAAATTTCAGAAATAAGAATTGCCATATAAATGACCACGATTTGAACGTCTCGGATTTTATCGCCATAGAACCCTGCAAATGACAAAAATGAAGTTTGCCCATTCCATTCCTTCGTGGCTTAATTGGCGTCCACAAAAGGAGAAACATTACAAGCATGACAGCGTGTGAGCCAGTAAATATTTCAATATTTCCCTCAGTGAAAAGTTAAATTATTAACACACATTACAGCCACAATGGATATTTTTAGACAGGATGAAAAAGTTTGAAATATTAATATCATTCTCCAAAGCCGTCTGTCACGTAGTAAACAAAGAGATCCTTTAATTGAACGCAAGGCAGCGAATGCGGCGGCCACATGACGACGGCAAAAGCAGACTTGCATGCCGACAAATTGTGTAGATAAATAGAAAAATCCTGATATTTGCCATTTTGGGTCAAATTTGTAACATTTCATTATTCTAATTTAATATAATTTGTATAATAGGAAATCCACCCAGGCACGGGGTGAACATGCAAACTCTACACAATAAATTTGACTTGACACACAGGAAGGCCAAACCTGCACCTCTGAATTGTAGCAAGGATATGCTAACAGCCGTGCTCCACCATATTCTTTCATGTCCTGATTAATTCACATTTTATTCCCAAGTTCGTTTGATTTGATTGTCATCACCAGAGCCAGTAAAAGAGAGGAATTCAATTGTCGCAGTCGCTCTTCAGTTAATAATTGATGAAAGCGTCGTCAACTTTGAGCGACTCCCTCACACCTCTTTCTTGTCTTTCAGCCTTTTAAATGAAAAAGACTTCATATTGAGTAGCAGTGATATAGTATTCCGTCAGATATGAGCTGCTTATTCAACACTTTGTGCACAATGTTAGGAGCAAGCCGAGGTGATTTTGGACTAATTACATTTTTAAGTCACGTCCCTCAAAACTCAGCTAAACCAACTAGACGTTTTTCATAATACAGTGGACCCGGAAATACGGGAGAAAACCGGGCCGGAAGGCAAATGGTGATTATTTTTTTTCTTAACCACACCGCCATCAACATCAAGGCCTGAGTGCACCGCATGAGAATGTCCCCGATCAATAAATAATGAGCGCTGTGCTTAGCGCGGTGGAGCCGTGGAGCGTGCTGGGACGCTGCTGTTAAGGTGTGTTAGGTATCAAGCTGCCTGGCGATGTGCCGCTTGAATCATGAATGACACAGAGGAAGTTCAAACCAATCATGAATGAATGACACAGAGGAAGTTCAAACAAGAACGCGAGAACGCTCGAGTCACAATTGAGTGTTTGGGGCTAAATTGGGAGAATTCACACTGGAAATTACAGACTTAAATAAAGATTGGATCACATGGTACAATTTACATTTACCTTTCACGCCAATTCATTCAAGTCAGGTCATTTCAAAGGGTGCGCATACTTTTTCTTGCAACTTTTCCGTACACACTTAAGTGCTGTGCCACAGTCTGCTCGAGCAGACACAAATTAAGGACGAGGTGTCGAGATGAAAAATGGACTCTGGACATAAATGATCTATGTATCTCATGAAGGTGCTTGGACGTGGCTGCCATGTTTGGCAATGAGATTGGTGAAGGCAGATGGCACCTGGACGGGGAGCCTGCTCCCATTTCCACCAGTTAACACCTCACATCTCTCATTTACACCATCAAGCTTTCATGAAGCTCCTTTCGGGAAGAAGGAATATGATACATGGATGTTTTAGTTTTGGACTGTTTTTTGCGACACAGATGGCAACTGACTTGGACACGCCCACCCAACATCTGTTGCATCATTTGTCGCTCGCAATGCTGTTGACTAATTTGAAAATAACATCATTAAGTTCAGCTCCAGCACAGTCACACCAAGGTGGGAAGTTTGATGGGCATGTCTATCATGAGTATACTTTCAACAATTTTTTAGTAAGTATGTATTGTGTGTAGGCAGAGCATCTTGCATAAACCAGCAAACTACTCATTCAGCTCCCCAAAGTCAGTTTCACCTAGCAACATTTATGTGCGTCATCGCAACTGCTGCTGATAATTATTATTATAATTATCACCATTATTGATTGCATCCGTGACATTTCCGGAAGAAATGCCAGGCCTGGCGCGGGTGTCTGTCCGCGGGCAAAAGACAACACGACAACATCTCTCCATGCTCTGTTGTCATGGTGACGTACACTCGTTTCCGCTGCATTACATAATCTGCCTGCCAATGTTTTGTTCTCACAGGCCACTTTCAAATGTATGCAATATCCCATCCTTTTCTCTATCTGGAGGAAACGGTTGCTATGACAACCCAGACTCGGGATAACCGTTTCCTAGCACCTGCCAACTTGAAGGCTGCCGCAGAGCCACGTTGTCGTGATCGGTATTTCCGAAAAAAACAATCCAACCATGTAACCAAGCATAATCATCTGTTTGGTTTCAACCGGTATCAGCGTCATGTGTGTAACGTCTTTTACAGAGATCTTCAACTTCACATCACTGGTGTACTAGCTCTGATACAGCCTATGAAAAATTGATGAGTTGAGCCCATCCTACCATTTTGTGTTTAAAGGACCGAAAACAGCAACCTCCGACTTATCTTTGCTGCAACAGATAATAAAACTCACCCGACTCATTTCGTCATGTTTAAAAAAAATGTAGCGAGAGATTTTCTACAGGAAGGCTGCAGTTGTATAGATTCAGACTGATTTTTGTTTTACACTTTTCTGCGCCAATCCTTCCTCAGAAGCGGCAAATTTGTTGGCTTTGGTAAAAGACTTTGAGAGGCCATAGAAAAGGGGTCCGCGATTCAACTCTTGCATTGGATCTCGTCAGACTCCAGTAAACCCGCAGCGTCACAGTCCTGCTGGAGTTGACTGCTCATGCGGGAGCGGAGATTAATTTTGTTTAATCATTCCCGGCCGAGCTAACGGCTCATAAGAACTCTTGATTACATGAAAGTGCCCGTGGCTGGCTGGTGGAATGACGATGATGGTGTCTCTCCTGGGGGAGCTAACATCAATAAGTCATTTCCACACCAAACACTTCTCAGTTCAAAATCAGGCACCGCTAGTGAATTCCTCTGGAGTCTTTGGCTTTTACTCAATAAGAATATAAGCATAATTCTCACAAAATTCAAGGAAGTCAGGAATTACTTAGTCTCACGTGATTTACCTGTTTCATGATTTAGAGGAAAAGCTCACAAGGTTTTAGAAAGTCTTGCGAGATTTCACAAAAGTCACGCGATTGGTCAAAGTCCCATGTGATAAAGCTTACAAAATTTGAGGAAGTCTTGTGTGATTTGAGAAAGTCTCATGCAATTTATTTAAAGTTTCACAGGAATTTAGGACGTCTCTACTAACATTTAATGATGAAGGGAATCCTCACAAGATTTGAGGAACCCTCACATGATTTAGCAGCGCTCAAGAGTTTGGGGTAAAACCCAAATGATATTCCTGAAAATCTGCACATGTTCTGAGGAAGTCTTGATTTCACGAAATCCCATGCAATTAAACGGAAGGCTTGCTAAGATTTCATTATAACACAAGACTGCGTTATTTTTCCGAAGTCTCATGCAATTTTGAGGGTGTATGATATGATTGGATAAATTCTCATTTACGGAATCCTTGCAAGATTTGAGAAAGTCTCGCCTGATTTGGAGAAAGCATCACAAGATTTGAAATTTGAGTTCCTCTCAAAATTTGACAGTCTTGAGTAATTTACCAGAAGTCCTGCGAGGGTTTGTACTTAGTCTTGCTATGCTGCTTCAAAAATTTGATGTTTTCTTTATACTTTATATCAGATAAACATGTATTGTGCAAATTTAGAGGCGGTTTCCCGGAGAACGTTTGAACTCCAAAATATTTTTTGATTTGACCTTGTTGCATCACAAACGAGACCCAACAAGTCACAAGACATCAGCCATTTTTTCCAAATTTATTTAAGAAAGAGTCCCAAAAATAAACAAGTTAGCACACATTCCATAATACAAAATGTCAGTGAGAATAGCCTGAATTTACGCCATATGGAACTTAGAAGCGACTACAAGTATATGCGTGTTATCTATTGTCAGAATACAAAAACAACAGCCATAGTAATAATAATGATAATAATAAGACAGATAATTACCCCATATGTATCATACACGGGGGCTCTTAACAGGTCATAAAAGCCATAAAGTGAGTCTTATGAATTTAGAAGTGCTTATTTTTAGAAAAAAAACAACAAAACATTTTCTGACGTTTCCGTTAATTAATTAGCTTTGACACTATCATCAAAAGGGGGCTATGCTTTTTTTAAAATTTCACCTTTTTATACAAAATATATGTTTATATGTATGTATATATATATATATATGTATACTGTATGTATGTGTATCTTTTTTCAGAAAATTTAAAACACCGTCACGACTTCTACATTAAAATGTAAACGCTGTTGTGTGTGTGTGTGTGTTGCTTTTTTTGGGCAGTAACGAAAACAGAAAAGTCTTGTCACAACAGCGGCAAACGACATGCAGAAACCGCTGCTAGGTCGTCGGGTGGATGCAAAAATACAAACAAATACAACAAAAACAACCCCGAAAAAAAGGCTATTTATTTATCATTATTAGCAGTGTCATCACCACTGACTGTACATCTATAGTTTACAAAAAAGTCATTTACATTCACTGAAATGACAGTGAGTGATTATATTAAGACTCTATATTCATCATCTACTGGCACTAAGATTTGGCACCCGTCACTTATTTGGCATTTGGGCATTTTCCGCACGGTGAATACTGATGCCTCTTGAACGCCCTTTTCTACTGTTTTTTTGTATGTGTGTTTTTTTTTAATATATATATATTTTGCATTCATGGCGTGTAAACAGGTTCACTTCCTCCTGAAAGCGCAACAAACGACCCTGGTCCTCGGCAGAAAAGAAAATACAAACAGCGGGCAGAAGAAAAGAAAATCACCGAAGTTTAGAAACATGAGTGAAAACGAAGATTCCAAAAGTGTCAAGCGTTGACATATAGTTTGTATCGACACCAAATGTTAAGGAATAAAATATACAGGATTTTAATTACATGATCACGGTTGTTGTTTCCTATTTTTTCTGTCATGTCCACACACATGTTTAAATCCAGCCAGCGAGTTTCTTTAAAAGCTATTTTGTGAAAATACATAAAAATAGTTTCTTGTTGTCTATTTTATTGGGCTTTTCTTAAGAAAAACTTCAAAGGACTATTTCACATTTCTTAAAACGTGGATGTGCTTCCTGTTTGGGATGTGGTGGTGGCAACTGATTCACAAACACGCACACGCACACACACACACGCACACTCACACAGTTCAGATGATTTTCGCGAAACGACTGTCAATCAATCCCTCGCTTTCACACATTTAGGAAGAGAAATAAAACTCCAAGATATTCCAGGATTGCCTTTTTTTTTTTTTTTTTTTTTTTAACGTTGGGGGTTAATAGCGACCAAGTCTTTGCAATCTCTGACGTTCCCATTCAAGAAAAAAAGTGCCAGAACAGCGAGAGCAGGAAGTGTCAGGGATGGGGGTAGGGGGGGGGACAAACCTTTTGGAAGAAAAAAGAACAAAAGCGCTCTTTTTTTTCTTTACTTTTTGAAACCATGGTAAGGCACTCGGAAGTTGGTCTGGGATCAGGACAGGTCTGTCAGGCTGACGTTGAGGCCCATGTCGGGCCTGACGTACGGGACGGCGTGGACGGCCTTCGGAAACTCCGGAGTCATCACCCGACCATTCTCCCCAGTGCTCCCGGTGACTGAAAGTCTCGCTTTGTTTCTCATGGCATCTCCGAAAGTCATCTGCGGGGTGGGGAAGAGGGCAAAGGGAAGGAGGACATTCCCACAAACGAGAAAGTTAAGCAAATTGTCCCCCAAGTGCTCCACTGTGAAATATTAATATTTATATATGGATAAATATGTATGGAGATGAGAACTAAAGGGTGTGTGTGGAGGGGGCAACACGACGCAAGGATGAGCATGTGCTTATGGTATGGGGGCTAGCATTAATTTAGCATGAAAAGGATTTTTTACTAGGAGAGGCATTGACAAGCGTGGCCATCAACAGTCATACATGAGCATGGTCTCAAGGGAACTTAAATGCACAGACAACGTTCGAAGCAGAGTCAGCGCCATCACCTCAAAGGCAAAAAAAAAAAAAAGGCAACTGAACAATTCCAACTACTGTAATTTCCGGACTATAAGCCGCGACTTTTTTCCAAAATTTTTTTTATAGTCAGGTGCGGTTTATATAAGATTTTTTTCGTGATTTTTGTGATGACTTGATCATCTGCATTGTATTAAAACCCAATCAATCAGCATTTAAATTCAATTCTTCTGACATTTTGCTCACCAAAAACAAGTTGTAATGAATGTGAACTTTTAATGCATTTTATTCAGAAGGTTACTTTGAACCCTGAGGCTTAAATGGCGGCGCGGCTTATTTATGGTTTTTACGGCTTTCTGTGTACTGTCTATCTTTGTAAAAAACTCATGTGCACGTGCGGCTTATAGTCCAGTGCGGCTTATGTAAGAAAAAAACTAAAATATCCCTGAATTTTAGCTGGTGCGGTTTATAGTCCGGTGCGGCTTATAGTCTGGAAATTACAGTAAATTTTTCACAAGTTGCACAAGCTAGAATAATAAAAGTAAATGCGCATATTCATTTTTTGATGCTTTTTTTGTTACTATTGTATCAAGGTCTCGACTAACCTAGCTAGCTACCTACCAAGGTGGCTCCCAAAAATTCATGACAATCATAATCCAATTTAATTTAACTACGACAATACGATTCCCTTCAACGATGCTACAATAATTCAAATTACGCTGCGATTCACTCCAATCCTGGCACGATACAATTTCACTCAACGAGAGTAATTTAAATTGCAAGATTGTTCATTCCAATTACAACAAGCTTCAGGTACCTTCGATAACCTAATTTCACTCCCCTGTGTGATATTTGTCATAATTTGAATTAATATCTTTAACCATATTCCACCTTTTCCTAATAACGTAACAATGTTTAACAAGATATTACCATCTTTCCTTTCTCTCTCTCGATAAAATGA